>NW_028317956.1:1807500-2129368 GCF_062004578.1 Staurois parvus | reverse complement strand
ACTCGGGACAGCCAAGGATATCTTTCACATCGCTTGAATGCGCTCGAGTATTGGGGGGGGGGGGGGGCACTGCTGCACACAGAAGGTTTTTTACCTTCATGCATAGAATGCATGAAGGCAAAAACACCTTCAGCCTTTACATCCACTTTAAAGACAGTTCGATCACAGGCCTTCAAAGAGTGCACTGGCTGCCCGTGAGTATTGTCTGCAGTGTTGTGATAACTCCACATACCAACTACTTTTTTTTTTTTTTTGTAATACAGTATATGATGATCGTAGGATGGTTAAACAGTAAACTTGTATCACCTCACTGGGCTTCTTCATGCATCAAACAGAATGAGCAAGGACAACCCGAGATCAGTTAAAAATATCTAATCGTTTAAAAGGGCCTGTGCAGACAGCTTTTGTTCACTTCAAGCGGGTTTTTTTTTAACCTAAAATAAACAATTGTTCCATATAGGATAACTATAATAATGTAATCTGGCCAAAGGTAATCTTATATCTATAGGAACATTAACCACTTCAATTCCAGGCACTTTTACCCCCTTCCCGTCCAGGCCAATTTTCAGCTTTCAGTGTTGTCACACTTTGAATGACAATTGTGCGGTCATGCAACACTACCCATAAAAAAAATGTTATTTTTTTCCACACAAACAGAGCTTTCTTTTGGTGGTATTTAATCACCATTGAGTTTTTTATTTTTTGCTAAACAAAAAAAACCTGAAACTTTTGAAAAAAAACTCCTTTTTCTCCGTTTTGTTATAAAACTTTGCAAATCACATTTCTTCATAAATGTAGGTCAAAATGTAGTCTGCTACATTTCTTTGGTAAAAACACCCCAAATTAGTGTATATTATTCAGTCTGATGGAAAGTTATAGTTATAAAGTTACCAAGGTATATATATCTGACAGTCAATCAATGTACTGACGGCCAGGCCAATCTAATTTCTTGAGGCCTGAAAATGCCAGCATAGCACAAATACCCCCCCAAATTACCCACTTTTGGAAAATAGACAGTCCAAGGTATTTAGTAAGAGGCATGGTGAGTTTTTTGGAGGTTGTAATTTTTTGTTACAATTTTTTGGAAAATGTAGAAATTAAAAAAAAACAATTTTAATTTTTTTCCAAATTTGTCTATTTTTTATTACACTAGTTTTTCTTTTTTTACTATTTTGTTTTCAAAACACCATGACCAAAGTAACATATAACTACTCTGGGCAAGAGATCAGGATTTTTTTTTTTTTTTTTACACATTATGATTGCCAATACCAATGTATTTCATTGATATTTGCAATCATTGTTACTGAATGAAAACGGATTCATTCAATCTTTTGTTGTGAATAGCTGTGATTGAGCAAAGCTCACCACATGATAGATGGGTTGTGATTGGCCCTGTTAGTACCATGTGACTGCTTTGATCAATCACAGTTAACAACACAATTGTATACAATGAATGGCATGACAGGAAGCCATCCATTGTATACAATCGACATGTGATCTGCTGTGACTGGTCACAGTGGTCACATGACACTGGCAACAGGCTGAGTAGTGGATATGTCATCGACTGTGTGTCCTGTGTACACAGCCAGTGACAGATTTTGACAGGACATCATATGATGCCCAGTCACAACGGCATGTCCCTCCTGGCCGTCAATCTGCTATAGGTCGGGCAGGAAGGTGTTAAATATCTATGTACTTACCTTTAATATACCAGCATGACTGAGCAGCAAATTTGAGGTCTTGAGATCCCTATGAAGAATCCAGTTATCATGCAGATGGCGAACTCCTCGTAACAGCTGAATCATTAGCGTTTTCACCTCACCTGTGGACATGGTAAATGGATAAGTACTGGTACTCTTTACAGTTCACAGTATGCCTAGCACACAGGCTAAATACACAAGTGCTACAAAGCTTTCTTTATCTGAGCTAATCAGCAACAGATGTCAGTTAACAGGAAAAAAAAAAAAAAAAATGTAAACCTAACTTACAGTGAACTGTACTAAAACTCTGGATGTAAGAATTATCAGTTCTGAGAATTATCAGTGTCCAAAACCTATAATGGGTGGTTTTTTAGTCACTTCAGTGTTATAACATATAGACTCCCCAGGTTTGGATTATAGAAAAAAAAACCAAAAACTGGTTACAAAACAATGCTCAAGAATTACTGGCCAGTTTTGCAGCGAATGTTTATATAATCTTCTATGAAAGAAGAAGAAAAAAAAAAAAGGGGTTCAGACAAGCATACAGCTACAGTGTCTGGTTCCTACAAATTCCAGCCTCAAGATATTCAGCTCATGCAAAAAGTTACAGCCAACTCCGTTTTACATTTATTGTCAGGGCAAAGTAACATTATTTATCTTCCTAAACGGTACCTTTGAAGCTGTACTCCAGGATAAGAAAATATTGTATAAAACACTGGAGCCAAGTGTATTCTTTTTTGAATCTTGAGTGCTCTTTGAGTATTTTCTTCCAAATCTGTGCTGTAATCCAGTAATGTCACTGCTATATTTACAAAATATGTGAGTTTTGCAAAGGGATTTGGTGGACAAAAAAGTGGATTTATATACTTTATGGCTATTGAGAAATCTAATTAAATGAGTTCTAGAGCACAGAGTTCAGCTTTAATAAAACCACTGTGGAAACAGAATATATTTATAGAGCAAATTAACATTTAAAGCAGTTACAAGTGGTTTGAACATGTTTAGATTTACCAACAACAATTTATTACAAAGCCAGCCTAAGCAATCCATTATACCTTTCTTTACCAGAGCCATTCTTCCATTGCTATTTATATAAGTTTATTTATTTATTTATTTATCGAGTTTATATAGCGCCAAAGGGTTTGCTCAGCGCTGTACAATAGAGGGGGGACAATACATGAAACAGTACAGTAACATCAAACAGCACACAAGGGGTAAGAGGGCCCTACTCTTTCGAGCTTACAATCTAGGAGGGAGGGGGTAGAGGTACAGGAGGAAATGGCTGTGGGGGATGGAGTGGTAGGAGGAGGGAAGGGCAGCGGCTGTTAGGTGAGGGTGGGGTAGGCTTCCCTGAAGAGGTGGGTTTTCAGGGAGCGCCTGAAGGTGAGGAGGGAAGGTGACAGTCTGATGGATTGGGGTAGTGAGTTCCAGAGGATGGGGGAGGACCTGGAGAAGTCTTGCAGTCGTGCGTGGGAGGAGGAGACCAGGGAGCAAGATAGAAGGAGGTCCTGTGAAGAGCGAAGGGTACGGGTAGGGTGGTACTTGGGAATCAGGTCGGTGAGGTAGTTAGGGGCAGTGTTGTGAATGGCTTTATAGGTCAGAGTGAGCAGTTTGAATTTAATGCGTTGGGCAATGGGGAGCCAGTGGAGGGAGAGGCAGAGGGGGGTGGCAGAGGTGGAGCGGCTGGTGAGGTGGATGAGTCTGGCAGCTGAGTTCAGGATGGTCTGAAGCGGGGAGAGTTTGCACTGGGGTAGGCCGATGAGGAGGGAGTTGCAGTAGTCAAGGCGTGAGATAATCAGGGAGTGAACGAGTAGTTTAGTGGTGTCTGGGGTAAGGAAGGAGCGTATTTTGGCGATGTTGCGAAGGTGGAGCCTGCATGTATTTGTGAGTGATTTGACAGTTAAAGTGTGCATTTTAGGCATAAAGCACACTTAAAATCCCCAAAACAGTTTATATTTGCTGAAATCAATTACCCTGAAATATATGATGATGGTAATTGCAATTTATGTCACACATAATTATAGTAAAATATAAAAGTTGAGCTTTTGTTGGTTTTTTTTTTTTTATTTTTATAAACATTTTTTAACCTAACTTTACTGCTATCATAAGCTTCCAGTGTAACATCATAGTTCACAGTATCTCTTTAAGAAGACAGCAGGAACTTATCAGACCCCAAAGTCACCTATGCGCTCAAAGGAAGTCCTGGGTAACTTCTACAAGAGAGCAGCCAGCCTGCAGAAAACAAAGGTAAACAAGCTCTCAGCTGCTATAGCAGTTAAGTAAGCACTGTTAAATTGGTGGCAGCAAGAGAGTTAAAGGGACAATGAAGTGAAAGCTTAACCTCCCTAGCGGTATGATTATTTCTGATTTTTGGTGCTGAAAGCGGTACCATTTTTTTGCATGGAAATATGTAGTTTTTTATTGTAGGCTGTAATATTTAGGAATAACTCACTGAAATCTGTCCGAACAAGAGTCTATTAAACATCCCGGGTATGATAAAATTTGAAACACAAAATCATAAATTATAATTTAATAAATAATCATAAAAAATAATATAATAATAATACATTTAATTAAATAATATAATCAAACCAAAAACACTGACATTTGAAATATAGCGCCAAGTTCGCACATTGCTGAGCAAAGTCACAAAATTGTTTTCAGTGTCTGATGACGAATTTCCCCACGAATCATTATCACTCAATTCTGCAAGTGGTTCTGATTTACTATCGCTGTTCTCTAGCTGGTCTAAAACCGCTTTTGACCTAAAGGGACGCTTTTTGGATGCCATGGACTTTTCTAAGTTTCCAGGCAGAAAGAACATTCAAAATGCAGACAGGGGACAGGACAGAGCACTAAGGACAAAATATATGTGAAATGGGTTGAAACAGCAATGTTTTACTATGTAAAATCGTTTTGAAAAAAATGACATTTTTTTTAAATTTTCAAATTTCCCGCCGCCCGTACGTCCCAGGGACCGGAACACAGGAGCCAGATGCCGGCATCAGCCGGAGGAGATGGCCGGGGACGCTGCAGGGGACACATCGCGGGAGCGAAGAACAAGATAAGTGCTGCAGGGACTCCCTATGCAACGCCGCATGGTAAGCCCGAGTGTAGCTCGGGGTTACCGCTTTTGGTACAGACATTTTACCCCGAGCTACACTCGGGAATACCGTTAGGGAGGTTAATGGAGGTTGCCATTACTGAACTCTTCTTTGAGAATGATTATTATTATTATACAGTATTTATAAAGCGCCAATAGTTCGCTCAGCGCTGAACATTACAAAGGGGGACAGAACATGTGACAGAACAATAACAATACAATGCAAAACATGAGGGGATCGAGGACCCTGCTCTTTCAAGCTTACAATCTAGGAGAATGATAGTTCTTTAGCTGCCAGTCTGATGCTTTGACTTCATGTTCTCTGAGTCACTGACCCAGAACAAGTGTAAAGATAAGTTGTTCTAATGGCAGCATGCTTTTTCTGGAGCTGTGACAAACATACTTAAGTCAGACACAGCCAGATGTCTAACATTTACAGAAGGAGGCCTGCAATGGCAGCCCCACATTTCTCTCACTTTAATTTATATCCATGGGGAGCCAATACTACTGTGCATAGTTGTTGTCAAAGCAAAATAACCATAGGTTGTCTCTTAGATTGTAAGCCCCCTGATCCCTCCTGTATTAAACTGTATTGTAATTGTACAGTCTGCCCTTATGTTGTAAAGTGCTGTATAAACTGTTGGCACTATATAAATCCTGTATTATAATAATTTGTTTTTGTTAGTGTAAAGTGTCTTTAAGCAAGCCTTGTAAGCCAGCAAGGTCTCCTGGATCACAGAAAATACCAAACATAAATCATCATAACCTACTGTTACTTACACTACTCAATTTACCTGGTAGAAAGGGTTGTTTCATGGTCTCCATGAGACTCTTCAAATCATGTTCCACATAGTTCATTACAATATAAATTTTGTCCATGTTGCTCCCGACAACAATTTCCTGCCAGAAGACACGAAAGAAAAGTATGAGCACACCAACACTTAACCTCTTCAAGCCGACCCTAAGCAAACATGCAGCCTCTCAGCGGCTGGGCCTTGACACGAGCGACCGCATATTTGCATACCATTTGTAAACATGTGCTGAGAGCGTGCTCCCAACACATTTGTCGATCTCCCACGGAAAGGTCCCGACACGTGCTGCTGTGACAGCCAATCATGGCGGTCACATGACACTAAATCACGCCCCACCTCCCGGCGTCAGAAACACCTTAAAGGGCCAGGAGGCGCCCGGCGCGAAGGGGTTAAATGTCACAACATAACAAGTAGTCCCAGACTGTGAGAATGTGTAGGAAAACCCTGCAAACAGGAAATTCAGTAGGTATGGCTGGCCAATGTACACAGATAGGCACAAATGAAGTACAGGAACAGGAATTTTAAAAACATTAACACACATGGGAATAATGAAAAACCTGAAAAGAGAAATTGAATCAATAAAAAAAAAAAGACTATAGAGTCTGAATAAAATGGAATATTCCCCCACTTGCTGCCCACCCACAGTACTTTTACTGTGGATGGGCAGCATGGCCAATCTTAGCAACGTAAATATATTTTACCTGCCACATGCGCAATGGCAGCTCCCTGAAATGCTGTGTTCACTATGAGATCACAATGTAAACAAAGCTGTTAGAAATTTAACCACTTCAAGTCCAGACACTTTTACCCCCTTCCTGTCCAGGCCAATTTTCAGCTTTCAGTGCTATCACACTTTGAATGACAATTGGGCGGTCATGCAACACTGTACCCATATGAGACAGATAAAAATCCCAGTGGTGAATAAATACCACCAAAATAAAGCTTTATTTTTTTGCTATGTAATTGAAAAAGTCCAAAAATTTTGAAAAAAAAAAAAAAAGTGTTTTTCCTATAAAATTTTGCAAATAAATAATCTTTCATCATAAATCTTGGCAAAATTTATTCAGTTATCTTTTTAGTGAAAAAAAAAAAAATTAGTTTATACCCAAAAATTATAATTTTTAAATTTCTTTTTATATTATTTTATTATATTATTTATGGGTTTTTTTTATTTTGTTTTTTTTTTTTTACATACTGTCACCCTAGCAGTACAGTGTCACCATGGTGACACTGTACTGCTTGTAGGGGGGTGATGAAGATTTTTTTTACACTGATTGTTTTTACACCCATAAAGGCTGTAAAAGCAATAATTTCTCCTCTCTGGCTGCATTCTTGAGAACTACTGTGAGCTGTGATTGGTCACAGCTTGTCACATGGTACAAGGCTGTTGTGAATAGCCTTGTACCATGTGACCTCTGTGATCATTCACAGATTTCACACGTAGTAAGCAATGATGTCAGAAGTGACATCTTGCTTACTACTCTGCATTGGCCAGTGATGACATGATCGGGACCTCGCACAGAGGTCCCGTATGACAATCGGTGTTCTACTGTGTCCGGAGGACACAGCGGGCACCGGATCGCGGTGATGCTCGCTGCACCAGAGTGCGCACAAGCAGGGGGCGGGGAGGCCGTTTATAAATGGCCACCAGCCCCTACACTGCCACCGTCCCACGGGAGGTGGTTAATTCATAACAGCTGTGATTCATTATGAACCAAGCCATGATTGGCCCACAACTATCACATGTACAGTTGGGTTCAAAATAATAGCAGTGTGTTGAAAAAAGTGAATAAAGCTCAAAATCCTTCTAATAGCTTTTATTTCCATACACACAAATGCATTGGGAACACTACACATTCTATTCCAAATCAACCTGAAGAAAAATATATCAAATGTGTGTTGTTCCACTAAAAAATTGAAGAAAAGTGAATATTAGACTGGTCAAAAAAATAGCAGTGTTTGTATTCTTCTTAACAAACTCAAACATTCACTATATAAACTGAAACATGTTTGAAGATTTTGCTTTCCTTTGAATCACTTAATGAATATTTAGTTGTATAAGCACTGTTTCTGAGAACTGCTGTACATCTGTGTTGCATGGAGTCAACCAACTTCTGGCAACTGTGAACAGGTATTCCAGCCCAGGATGATTGGACTACATTCCACAGTTCTTCTCTATTTCTTGGTTTTGCCTCAGAAACTGCATTTTTAATGTCACCCCACAAGTTTTCTATTAGATTAAGATCCGGGGATTGGGCTGGCCACTCCATAACGTCAATCTTGTTGGTCTGGAACCAAGATGTTGCACGTTTACTGGTGTGTTTGGGGTCGTTGTCTTGTTGGAACACCCATTTCAAGGGCATTTCCTCTTCAGCATAAGGCAGCATGACCTCTTCAAGTATTCTGATGTATTCAAACTGATCCATGATCCCTGGTATGCGATAAATAGGCCCAACACCGTAGTATGAGAAACATCCCCATATCATGATGCTTGCGCAACCATGCTTCACTGTCTTCACAGTGTACTGTGGCTTGAATTCAGTGTTTGGGGGTCGTCTGACAAACTGTCTCCGGCCACTAGACCCAAAAAGAACAATCTTACTTTCATCAGTCCACAAAATGTTGCACCATTTCTCTTTAGGCCAGTCAATGTGCTCTTTGGCAAATTGTAACCTCTTCAGCACATCTTTCTTTCAACAGTGGGACTTTGTGGGGGCTTCTTGCAGATAGCTTGGCTTCACATAGGCGTCTTCTAATTGTAACAGTACTCACAGGTAACTTTAGACCTTCTTTGATCTTCCTGGAGCTGATTGTTGGCTGAGTCCTTGCCATTTTGGCTATTCTTCTATCCATTCGAATGGTAGTTTTTTGCTTTCTTCCACGTCTTTCAGGTTTTAGTTGCCATTTTAAAGCATTTGCGATCATTTTAGCTGAGCAGCCTATCATTTTCTGCACTTTTTTTATATGTTTTCCCCTCTCCAATTAACTTTTTAATCAAGGTACGCTGTTCTTGTCTGGAACGACCCATTTTACTCAGAATTTCAGAGAAAAATGCACTGTAACCAGTATGCACAACATTTGCTGCCTTCCTTCCTTAAATAAGGGCAATAATTGCCACCTGTTTTTCAAAGAATGAATGACCTTACTAAGAGAACTCCACACTGCTATTTTGAAAATGCCCCTTTCAATTAGTGATTCAATTGCACAGAATCAGCAGCATGAATGTTATGACTGTTGGGTCTGTTGGATTTCTATTACTCTACTACACCTGCTAGTAAATTATTTGCCATGTAGAAATATCATTTCTATCAAAAACAGTGATTGATCAGGTTAGTGATGTCTGACTGCTATTATTTTGAACACAACTGTACCAGGGGCAATTACAGCACCCTCAAACAAGTGATTAGCTGTAGCCAGTTACAGCATGTCAACAATAACCCCAGCAGTTATGAATGCAACCCATTCAAGACAGTTCAAACAACTTTGGGCCCAATTTGGACATTTTCACTTTTGTTGCCAGCGGTTTAGACATTAATGGCTGTGTGTCGAGTCATTTTGAGGGGAGAGCAAATTTACACTGTTATACAAGCTGTACACTCACTACTTTATATTGCAGCAAAGTGTCATTTCTTCAGTGTTGTCACATGAAAAGATAGAATATTTACAAAAATGTGAGGGGTGTACTCACTTATGAAAGTATGCAAAAAAAAAAGTTAAAAAAATTTAATTAAAAAATTATTTAATTTTTATTATTATTGTTTTATAAGATACACTCAGTCAGTATCCCTGATCATCGTTGCACCAGTCATACAATGACGCTGTACTGCACTGGTGAAAGTATGTAAAAACAAAACCTAATTTTATTTAAATTTCTTTTTAAATTTCATAAAACTCGCCATGCCTCTTACTAAATACCTTGGACTGTCTACTTTCCAAATAAGGGTCATTTGGGAGGAATTTGAAATGTCCTGGCAGTTTAGGGCCTCAAGAAATGAGGCGTCAGTACATCAGAACTGATCAAATTGCAAATATACAGTATACACCATAGTTTGTAGACTCTAACTTTCACACAGACTAAATGATTTATAAAGATTTGGGTTATTTTTACCAAAGAAATGCAGAAGAGTGCATTTTGGCTTAAATTTCTGAAGAAAGATTATTTGCAAGATTTTCAGTATTGTTCATTTATATAGCAAAAAAATGAAACCCAATAGTGATTAAATACCACAAAGAGAAAGCTCTATTTGTGCGAAAAAAATTATAATGTAATTAGGCTACAGTGTTGCATGACTGCTCAATTGCAGGTTAAAGTAGCGCAATACTGAATTGCAAAAAAAAATGCCATGGTCATAAAGGGAGTAAAACTTTCCGGAGGTCAAGTCCAAATTAAAAATGTAAACATGACTTTTTTTGGTCAGGTAATTTTCCTTTTGTATATACGGCATTTTTTTTTTTTTATTTCTTATCCAGACAGCAGCTTTAAGCACCTTTCATTGCTGTCTCTATTTAACTGTAGCTTACAGAGATCTTTTTGTGGTCTATTGTAAACACTGAACTGCCAAAATCAGACCAATAATTCCTTATCAGACAACTTGCGTGCTGCTCTCTTTCACATATTTTGCACAAACACCCCACTGTGCAAAAGTTATCGTCAGTTGTTAAAAAATGCTGCAAATTAAGAATGTTTTCAGAAATAGAAGTGTTAATAGCATATTATTATCAATTAACGAAATGGAAAGTAAATAAACAGAAGAGAAATCCAAAACAAACTGATATTTCCTGCTTCCACGCACCAACCCCTCCCTCCTAGGTGCCCTCTGGAATGCCCGCTCAGCCTCTAACAAACTCTCTACTATCAATGACCTCTTCCTCTCCCACTCCCTCAACCTTCTTGCTATTACTGAAACCTGGCTCCAGGATTCCGACTCTGTCTCCTCAGTTGCACTCTACCATGGTGGCCTCCTCTGGACTCACTCGCCCATACCCAGCGGACGAAAAGGGGGCGGAGTCTGACTTCTTCTTTCCCCACAAAGCACGTTCCAGGTTCTTCCTGCCCCTCCGTCTCTCCGCTCTTTTGAAGTGCATTGTATTAGTCTCTTTTCTCCTGTTTGAGTATCGCTGTCATCTACTGGCCCCCGGGCCCAGTTTCAAGCTTTCTCGATGACTTTTCAGCATGGCTACCATACTTTCTCTCCTCTGGAGGTGCCTGCCATCATCCTCAGTGACTTTAACATCCCAGTCAATGTTCACACCTCTGCCACCTCTCAACTACTCAACTTAACTTCCTCTTTTAACCTAACACAATGGTCACAATCCACCACCCACTGCAATGGCAACACCCTTGACCTTGTATTTACCCACCTATGCACTCCCTGTAACCTCTCTAACACCCCTTTTCCTCTCTCTGATCACAACTTTATCAGCTTCACACTCTCCCTGCCTCCTACCTCCCATGCCATCAACCAGCAAACCGTTACCTGTAGAAACCTCCATCACCTCAGCCCTGACCTTCTCTACTCCGCTACTGTGCGCCTCTATGATGAAATTGCACACCTGTCCTGCCCAGAGCTGGCCACATCTGCCTACAACAACTATCATCCTCCCTGGACGCTCTTGCTTCTCTTTCTGCCTCGCCTGTCACAACCCTGGCAAACAGAAGACACCAGAAGTCTCAAGAGACGCAGCCGCACTCTTGAGCGAGCATGGCGTCAAAATAAATCCCTGAAAAACTTTACCCTCTACAAATCCCTGCTCCCATTTGCCTCCAACCATCAGGAGCACCTTGTTCACAACCGTATGAACTGCTACCTCACAGACGACAACCTTCTTGATCCCAGACAGTCTGGCTTCCGTCCACATCATTCCACAGAAACTGCCCTACTAAAACTCACCAATGACCTACTAACTGCTAAAACCAACGGCCATCACTCCATACTCATACTCCTTGACCTTTCCTCTGCCTTTGACAGTCGACCACCCCGCTCCTCCTCAGTAAACTCCACTGCATCGGCCTCCGTGACTCTGCTCTCTCCTGGTTCTCCTCTTACCTTTCTCAGCGCACTTTCAGTGTCACAACTCCTCCTCCTCCGCTTCCTCTTTCTGTTGGGGTACCCCAAGGTTCTGATCTTGGGCCCCTCCTTTTCTCTCTCTATACCTCCTCCCTGGGCCAACTGATAACCTGCCATGGCTTCCAATACCACCTCCATGCTGATGACACCCAGATCTATCTCTCCACTCCCCAGCTCACCCCCTCAATCTCCTCACGTATCACAAATCTACTAAGCAACATATCAGCATGGATGTCACATCACTACCTTAAACTCAATCTTTCAAAAACTGAGCTTGTAATATTTCTTCCTCCCCGATCCCCCACTCACGACTTTACCATCAAGATCAACTACCATTGGTCCTTCCCCTCATGCCAGGGTGCTAGGTGTAATCCTAGACTCTGACCTCTCCTTTGGGCCCCACATCCACTCACTGGCGTTTTCAGCATAAATTCTTTTCGCATCTTTGCACCATTGTTTCCCGACACTCTAAGGGTCTTCTTCTTGTTTTGGGGGACTCAAATGTTACTTTGGATTCCACATTGGATAGGCGCTACGCACGGGGGGCAACCCCCTCTCATGACTTGGTGCTGGAGGAACATATGCGCTCTCTCTTGCGGACGGTGGGGCTAGCTGACGTCTGGAGGGAACTTCACCCAACTGAACGCGACTTTACATTCTATTCCAATCCTCATGACAGTTTTTGTAGAATTGACCATATATTCATGCAGGTTCAGCAGCTTCCCTTGGTCCAGCGGATAACTATTCCCTCCTCACCCTGGTCGGACCATGATCCCTTTGTACTCCTCCTTACCCTCTCTGGGTCAGAACGGCGCCCTTTTCATTGGCGCATCAATGACTCTTTATTGACCACTCAGACTACCTGCCAACAAATAGAATTTTTTTTACGAACATACTTCACAGAAAACTCGGGATCGGTCTCTTGGGCAGTGCCCATATGGGAGGCGCATAAGGCCACTGTGCGGGGTCATGTTATACAGCTGGCGGAGGTCCGGAAGCAGGAGCACCGACTTTTGGAGCTTCATTCTCTCCTGGCCTCTGTGGATGCGCGTTGGAAGTCATCTCCATCCGCGGCCCATAAACGCGCTCGGGACGCTCTGGCGACAGAGTTGGACCTACTTGCCTCTTCGGAGGCGGAAAGGGCCCTGCGTTGGACCAAACACAAATTTTATTCCTGTGCTAATAAGCCAGGTCCAATGCTAGCGAGGAAACTCAATTCTGTGGGGAAACCCCATAAACGATCCGACTGCGGCTTCCCACAGGTGGCTGTACTTCTAATCCCCAGCAGATTGTTTCCCGATTCTCGGACTTCCTTTCGCGCCTCTACACTAACCCAGATCCCTTCCCTGTGGCCCAGGCATTCTTTCAAGATATCCATCTTCCTGGATTATCCGAGGCAGCACAGGTGGCTCTCAACGCCGGTGTCACTGTACCGGAAGTGCTCCAAGCTACCAAATCTTTACGTTCCACCGCGCCCCCCCGTCCCGACGGCTTCTCCGGTCTCTATTATAAGAAATTCTCGGCCCTGTTGGCGTCCTTTTTGGCTATTTCAATGAGTTACGACAGGGCTCCCTGCCCTCTCCAGACGCACTTAGAGAGCATATCTCCATGATTCCTAAGACGACTGATGATGTACAGGAACCGCAAGCCTTCCGGCCCATTTCTCTTCTTAATGAAGACCTGAAGATATTGTGCAAGATCCTTAGTTTTCGCATCAATAAATATTTGCGTAGCCTGGTCCACAGGGACCAAGTAGGGTTCGTCCCTGGGAGGCAGGCGGGTGATAACATTGGTAAGGTGGTCCATCTTATACATTTTCTGCAACAGCGGAAAATCCCAGGATTCTTACTGTTCTTAGACATATATAAAGCCTTTCTCTATCCTGGGAACATCTGCGGTTTGTGCGGTCTCATTGGGGTTTTGGGGATTCTATTCTTTCTTGGATTAAAGCCTTGTATTCTTCTCCTTCGGCCTCCGTTAAATACGCTGGGTATTTTTCGGATCCCTTTCCTATTGGGCGAGGGACGAGACAGGGCTGCCCACTGTCCCCGGCGCTCTTTGTCCTGGCGCTTGAGCCGCTGGCTTTAACGCTCCAGACCGATTGCAACGTATTGGGGGTTCCATACGCGGGACAGGAGTTTAAGCTGAACCTCTTTGCGGACGATGCTCTCTTGACCCTTACTAATCCTCTGACGACGCTTCCTAATTTGCAACGGGTTCTTGAGCGCTTCTCCTTGATTTCGGGTCTCCGTATTAACTTGGATAAGACTGTCGCTCTCAATATTACTTTGGCTTCAGATTTGGTTTTGCGCCTACAATCCCACTTCCCTTACAGGTGGGCTTCCTCTTCTCTTGAATACTTGGGCATTCGCTTGACCCCCACCTATGACTCCCTCTTTGCTGCAAATTATTATCCATTGCTTAGCTCTCTATCTTCTCTTATGCATTCCTGGCAATTTCCGCACCTGTCTTGGATAGGACGGGTTCATTCAGTGAAAATGACCATCCTGCCGAAATTGTTATATTATTTTTGCACCCTCCCAGTGCGGGTTCCCCCTCATTTTCTTCGGCTGCTTCAGGCGAAGTTTATGCGTTTTTCTGGGCCAATAAGCACCCCAGAGTCTCTAGAAATACGCTCTTTGCTCATAGAATCCAGGGGGGTCTTGGGGTGCCTGATGTAACTAAGTATTATCGGGCAAGCCAGATTGCCCCACTGTCTATGTTGCACGCTTCCTCCAACGTTCCTCTCTGGGTCCTGCTGGAACTACCTAATTGTGCCCCTATCGCACCATCGACGCTTCTATGGCTTCCCCCTGCCCTGCGCCCTATGGCGTTGAATCCAATGTTGCTCCATGGCTTACAAGTCTGGGACTCGGTACGTTACTCCAGTGGCCTGATGTCGCCCTTCCTGCCTTTGCTCCCAATTATTAACAACCCTCTTTTCCCACCGGGTTTAGATCACCCGAGGGCGTTTTCTTGGTGGGTGGCTAATGGTTTCTCGCAGGTGCGATACATTTTGATTTTTCGGTCCTTCCCGGAGTCCCGGGATGTTCCCACAGTGGAATTTTTTCGATACCTTCAATTGCGGCACTGACTGCTCTCGCTGCGGGGCACTTCTGCTTTCCCATACCAGAAATCTGCTTTTGAACAGCTTTGCCAGTAGCGTCCGGGTGCCCCGGGCCTTATCTCGCTTCTTTATGCAGCTCTGAACAGACGCTCGTCGCATACTTCTCTTTCATATGTTGTTCAGTGGGAGCGCGAACTGGGAGTGGCTGTGGATCCGGAGGACTGGAATAAGGCCTGGTCACTCATAGCTAAATGCTCATTCAAAACGACCACGCTGGAAGCAGCCTATAAGGTATTGTTTCGTTGGTATTGGGTTCCGGCTCGTTTGGCCCAGGCTAACCCTGCCTGTAGTGATCGATGTTTTCGGGGTTGTGGCCATCGTGGCGATGTATTGCTTATCTGGTGGTCATGCCCGAGGCTGGTTCGTTTTTGGTCTCGTGTGTTTGGCCTCCTTTTCAATTTGTTCCATCTCTCCATACGACGGGATGCTCGGTATGCTTTGCTTCATTGCCCCATACCGGGCCTCTTAGCTCGTCAGCAGAAGTTGGTTTCCTATTTGTTTTTATCGGCCACTAGAACAATTGCTCAGGCCTGGAAGAGTCCGTTTGTCCTTTTTCAGGGGGTGCGGGATGGCCACTATGATGCTCAACGAACAGATGGCGAGTATCTGCAACGACTCACAACGTAAATTTTTGAAAATATGGGAGCCATGACTACAATATGCCTTTCCCACGCTCCCCCCAGCTAGTATGGGGAGGTAATGGCGTTTGGCATTGGCGTTCGTTATCGGCGCTCTTGGACCCCTGCTCTTTGTTTTGTTTTTTTTTTCTCTTTTCTTCTCTCTTTTTCTGTTTGTTTTTGGTGTGACAGTGGACAGCTGTCTTTAGTTGTGATGGTCAGAGTTACGTTAATGTTATTGTAACTTATGTGCCATTGCTAGCCCCTGCGTGGGCATACCTTTTGCCTTGTTGGAATTAGAGCACTGTTTTCTCTATTATGCTTTTTTTTTTTTATTGGTGCAATTGATAGCCCCTGCGTGGGCGTGTTTTGCTGCCTCTGTTTTATACTGTTTTAAAATTCAAATTAATAAAAACCATTGAAATATAAAATGCTTACCCTGACTCGAACAATGTTCTCGTGCTGGGCTTTTAATATAGTGTTGATTTCACGGAGTGATGTTATCGGGAACCCCTCTTTCTCTTTTTCCATTTTCAATCTCTTGAGAGCCACAATTTCATCTACAAAACGGAGGCATAACATTTATCACTACTGTCATTTACAACATCAGTCCACAGATAGGGGTACATCTCACTGAGAATGAAAGATGTTAAGAAATCTACTTATCCTTGACCACAACACTTAACTGTCAGAACCTGCCACAATTGATGGATCAAAGTGGCACACACGTGAAAAACTTCCACTTTTTCAAAAGAAAAAAGAGCAACCGGTACAAAGGCTTTTAGATTTTTAGAGTGCAGTAATGAATTCAATCGACATTACAATATGGACCTACACATAATCAAATGCTCGTAAAAGACACTCTGAACAAATGATTATTTTGAAAACATAAGGCTGTGAGCACAGTTTCTCTAATGCTTAAAGGATTAATTCACCTAAAGAGTGCACTCCTGGGATCAGGCAAGCAAAGACACTTTGTAATAGTGCCTTAGACAAAAACAAGCACTTAAAGTCGTTGCAAAGACTTCAAAGGAGAAGTATGGCCAAAGATACTTCTCCTGACATGACCATCAATACAGGCCCTATGGGAGCCAGGTGTGCTGTGTCGACAGAGAAGTCGACCAATCTCAAAAGTAAGTATTTGGCAATATGGAACAAGCAGGTACATACAAAAAAGCCACATTAACCACTTGCCGCCAAATGACATACGGGTACGTCGGGGCTGTTTAAGTGGTTATATCAGGGTCATGGTTCTGCCAGCTGATCATAGAGCTGATCAGGGATTGGAATGTCCGCAATCATCTCTACGGTCTGAGACCAGAAACATCAAGTGTTTTGTCACTTGCGGTTTGGGCAGAACGTAAACAATCTATTTTTGAATTGGGAAAGCATCTGTTTAAACTGATCTTGGTTTGATCAGATGCTTTTAAGGGCAGATGAGAGATCTAGGGTGTAATAGAGTACATATGTCTCAGTAAGGCTTCTTGCATACTGCAGCTTGAAAAAGCTCAGTACAGCGGGGTTTTTTTCACTGATCTAAAATGCAGCCCATTGTTTACAACGTGCCTGTACACACAGCTGCATAAACATGTGCTGCATATGTGCATAAACAGAGCATAAATATGCAAGGAGTTTGCAATATATTGTGTGCACAAATACGGCAAAACAAATGCCTGAAATTGCCTCCAGAAATGCTGATGCTCAAACATTAGTACCATGTGCAAGAGGCCTAATGAGGACATGTCATGCTTTACTGCTATCACAGGGAATATTTACAAAAAATGTAAGAGGTAATGCAAAAGTAAAAAACTTTAAAAAAGCTTCTCCGTCCCACAGTGCTCACAAGCAAATGTGAACACACACGTTGGTATGTAAATGGTGTTCACACCAGATATCTTCGCAATCACGAAGATATCTTTGCAAACGTCAGATCGAGAGCAATAATCCTAGATTATGAATATCCCTCATTTCAAATGGCCTGCTCGGGCCACATATGATTGCTGCCGTCGAGGCCTCCAAGTCTGAAATGCTTTCTCCTCTCCCTTTACTTCTTCCTGTTTCGACTTTCCTTTCTTTCCAGTCTCCTTTTGGTTCTATTACTGTTACATGTGAAGGGGCATAAACCCTTGGAGCTGACCCTTCTCCGGGTGGCCTTGACCGAGGAAACCATTCTGGGTCCCGGAGGATGTGATCTACTGCTCGAGGGGTTAACTTGGGACTCCTATTGACATCTGTCGCTACGGCAATTGTCTTTACTCTTTTTTTTTTGTTATTCCTTATGTTATACCTCAGCATTGTTTAACCCCGGCGTGGGTGAACTATGTGCCTACCCTTGTTCGTCTTGCATGATAATAAAAAAAAACATTGAAATGGAAAAATAACTTTCAATTAAATTTTGACATGAATCAAAAGTGTACTTGCTGAACACAAACTAAAGCTTTTCCTTAAGTAGCCAGCAGATGAATCACACCACCAGTGTCCTTTCAATAATAAAATATTGTATCAGTTTTAGGTGAATACTAAGTAATTCCTCCATCTGACTATCATAGACACAACACAATGGCTGCAATGTGCAAAAGGGAAAATTTAAACAATATAATATGTGGATATTACAGCATTCACACACCGGTTTTCTTGTCCTTTGCCCTGTACACAACACCATAAGTCCCCTCTTCAATACGATTTAAGCACTGGAATTCCTCTACACTGCGGCAGCCCTACAAATGAAATGAAAGCAGAGGCATTTAACATCACCACACAACAGCAGCATCAGCAACACGGTTTCATTTCATTCAGAGCCATTGTGCCAAGTACCTGTAATGCTGGAAGATATTTAGGCAGCTCTTGCTTCAGCTCCACAGGTGACATAACAGGAGAATCAGGGACATAGTCACCATCTGTGTGGGCATTGGAATGAGGACTTGCATCCTTGACATCATCTTCCTCCTCATCCTCTTCACTCCCAGCAGAGTCATGGTCAAACCTAGACTCTGGTACTGCAGTAGATGGAAAAAAAAACAATTTATGTAGGACACTAGCAAGAAGCAATTGCAATTTAAAGAACAAAATCTTAAAACAGCTTTCTCTATTTGGATAGCATTGAACCAGGTTTGACCACTCACTGGGACTTCAATACTCTTCAAGAGATAGCTTCCACCTCATCCTTGGAATGGTTGTGGCACAAAGTAAACACTTGTCCACATTTTTATTATGACTAGCAAGGCATTAATATGTACTATGGAAAGCCCACAGGAGGGTTCTTAACACTTTTTGTACTGTATACACCATAAGGAATACCCCACAGGAATATAAGAATAATTCAGGCTGGTTATCTGGACAGCATTGTAAGTTAGGCATAGGCTTGGCCGGTTTCTTTTAATCTAAGAAAATAGCATTTTTGCACTCAACTTATCCTTTCCTTGGGGTCCCTTTTCAGTCACTGGCTCTCTGCTCCTACAGCGCTCACTGGAATAACAGGCTGTGGAGAGGATGGAAGCAGCTTGCTCAGGTTCTTAAAAAGGCTGAGAAAGGTGCCAGTCCAGGCCAATCCAAAGCCTGAATTGATTGAGTGATGTCAGCAGACAGCTGGCTAAAAAATGGTTTACAGGAGTGCACAATAAACTGCACTCCTGTGATCCATAGGAGAAGTAGAACCAAAAAAAGCTTTGGCCATACTTAACATGTATGTGAAAAATTAAAAAATTTCCCCCGGAGGCAAGTGGTTAAGCCAAGCACATTTTCTACTGGAATAGTAAATGCCTTCTTAAGTTAAGACATGGGTGGAGCTACAGTGGGAATGGATAAGCACTTGGGGCCGGAGATAACTTATCAGGATGCTTCCAGTCTTCACAGAGAAATAGATGGAAAAGTGGGTATAAAGGGAAATTCTTTGCGGTCTTAAGAAATTTAAATGACCCAAGGCTGGAAACGTGCAAACAACCAGTCACTTATTGCAAGACATATTTTCTTACCAAGAGGTACATGATTTCCATTCTCCCTTTCATCATCATCAGTCATCTCCTCTTCACTGACCTCTTCTGCAAAGAAATACATCAAAGTACATGGTTCAGACTTTATTTTATTAAAAAGCTACTTGCTGTGCTGCTATGCTCTACACTTTGAGTTGCTAACCTGGAATATGTACACAGCCAGTGAACTCCTGATCTGCATGTTTGTCCTGGTCAGTGAATTGAAGTATTGAAACCAAATGATCAGCATAACAGCCCCTCATTTAGCATTTTCAGATGCAGCTCGACATATGCAAGCTTCCATATTTCTCTCAGCACAGGCTTCCTTTAAAGTTTGTGTCTCAATAAACAGGCACAATCTCACCACAGGTCCCCAAAAGGCAAAAGGTAGCCTAACACAGTGTTAAACCTTTTTTCAGTTGTGGCACCCTTTTAAAGTAAGCAAAATATCCAGGTACCGCAGTCCAAAATGTAGAAAACAAAAACCGTAAAAAAACCGTAAATGTTACTTATCAATGGGAAACCTGAGCCTGGGATAATGCACACAACGGAGTCCCCCCACCACAGATTCCCTCCAGTCATACAGACCACCTCATCACATAGTCCCCTTTTCACACCAGGGTCCTACGTTTGGCTCCAGAAGAGTGGAAAAGGGCAGGAGGTGGAGGAGGTCTGAAGGAGGCATGCATTGCCATAGTATAGGTGAGCCAGCCACCATCACCAGCAACAAACGATGTTGTATGTTTTGGCCCTAGAGCATCACTAGCTGTTGTGGTGTTGATGGCCGGCCAGCCCACACACACCATGGTAACTGATAGTGCTGATCAAGGCTACACTGGGCCCTGTGCTCATGACACCCTGGGAGAACCCAAAGGGCACTCAGTTGAGAATCACTGACCTAGCAAAATACAGTCTACTTCTTCATACTCAACCATCAGAATATCACATTTTAATGTGGTCGTAAACCCTAATGATGGTTTGCACTCATAAGTAGGTAATTTCATCTTAAAAAAGAATTTGTTTAAAAAAATGCTCGCAAATACCTTTATTTCCTGCTTTTCTTATGACAATGTGTTCTTCTTGGTTCTGTTTGCTAATTGGCGAGTGGTGGTGGCTTAGCTGATGGCGGTGGGCAGGACCCAGCAACGCATCACTAGGGAGTGCATAGTGTAAACACCATCCACCCTACCATCAAGTGCTGTCAATCAAGGCTAATATCTGTCCCATCAGCCAGTGCTGCTGGTGCAATAAACAGCTGGGAGACAGGAGCAGAGTAAGCTGTAGACACTGCTTATTTTTTTTTTATTATTTATTTTACTTTGTCTGGAGCATGCACACAAGCAGTGGCAATGCTACAGAAGGTGTTGAGACTGCAGGTTGCTGCCACTGCTAATAAAAAGAAGATGTAACTGACAGGATTAACCAGTATTTCCAACAGAATTCAATGTATATATATATATACTGTATATATTTTTACAAAATAGGCACATAATGTTGTACCATCATGGTCACAAATATTGGCACCTCTGCATTTCTGTCAGATAATATACCACTGCGTCCAAAAAAAGTTGCAATTACACGTTTAGGCATTCGCATGTGTATTGCTTTTGTTTGTATTGGTATGACACAAAAAAGTCAAGAAACAAAAAGCCAAATCTACAAAGGTCAGGCGTAAATGGTGAGCGCTAAGGAGTTGGAGCTGCTTGCACTAAGAGGGAAGTGACAACCCCAAAATAAATATGTATCAAAATAGTGCAACACATAAAACATATCAAAATTAAACACGTAAATATGTGATGACCAAAGTCTATAAATATATAAAATATAGTAGATCAATACATAAAAGGTGCTTATTTAAAGTACCCAGTGTAGTGATGCCACACAATCCTTCTAATAACATTACATCGGTGTTAATACATAAACCATGCTCTTAAAAGTGCCAACTGCAAAAATATAACAAAATCTTTCAAAAGTGACAGTCTTATAAATTCTCTCCCGTGCAACAATTCCAAACTGTGTGTGATCCCGAAACTACTCTCCTGTGCAGGGTCCTCCACCACCATGCACTCACCAGAAGGCTACTTGCTTAGTAGCCTATAACTCCACCAACAGGGAAGCCTGATTCTCGCTCCTTAAAAATCACTGCTGCGGTGCCTCAGCATCTGTCAGAGCATCCTACATCTGCCTGCTTGCTGCCTGCATTTCTGCACCTGCTGCTATGTCTTCACATCGGCCAGCTTATCAGTCCTCCTGCTGTTCAGCACTTGTTCAGCACCTGCTGCAAGGTTCTTCCGGCCAGGATCTCCTACAAGGGACCCATGCCACTCCGTGCCCTGGTATATCCTGTCACCACTATGCCTTGGAAGAATTGTAGGATCATTTTAACTTCTTCCTCTTTCAAATCTGACACATTCCACGCAAAACCCCAAAAATGGACTGGACAAAATTATTGGCACCTTCTCAAAATAGTAAGAAATAATTGCATTCTAAATTTGTGATGCTCCTGTAATTTGTATATAAACTCACCTGTATCAATTAACAAGTGCTGAGAATATAGAAATCGTACTGGCAACAGGTAAAATGCTGAACAATTTACTCAACCTTTCTGTTGTGTGTTTGTGTGCCACATGGAACATGGAGAAGAGAAAGAGCAGCAAAGAATTGTCTGAGGATTTAAGAACAAAAGTTGTGGAAAAGCACGGATAATCTCAAGGTTACAAGTCCATCTCCAGAGATCTTAATCTTCCTGTGCCCACTGTGCGCAACATTGTCCAGAAGTTTACAGCCCATGGCACTGTAGCTAATCTCCCTGGACGCGGACAAAGGATTGCAATGAAGGATTGTTTGAATAGTTAATAAAGAACCTTGATCAACTTCCAGACAAATTCAAGCTGACCTTCAGGCACAGGGTACAACTGTGTCAGCTCGCACTATACGATGCCATCTGAATGAAAAGGGACGCTGTGGTGGGATACCCAGGAGGACCCCACTGCTGACACAGAAACATAAAAAAAGCCAGATTGGAGTTTGCCAAAACTTACCTGAGGAAGCCAAAATCCTTTTGGGAGAATGTGCTGTGGACAGACGAAACAAAATTACAGCTTTTTGGTAAAAACAAAAGAAACGTGTAAAAAATACACAGAGCATCCAGCGCTCCTCTGTACTGTGTAACAACAATTAGTCCATGGATAGACACATAAATAGTTTGTCATATAGCAGCAATTACTGCAATAGTAGCTGAATGGTATAGGAGTGGAAGTGGGAAGGATGATGGAAGAGTGAAGGGTGGAAGAGTGAAGGGTGGAAGAGTGAAGGGTGGAAGAGTGAAGGGTGGATGAATGAAATGTGGTTCACCTCTGCAGCTCCCGTGAGATCTGGGCAGGATCACCTCATAAAAGGAGGAAATAGCAAAAAGCAGGGCGTTGAGGTTAATACCAAGCAAAAAACACCTTTATTTAAAGCAGCACACTTACATGTCAGAATTCACCAATCCACCACATTAATCCACCAGTGGATAATTACACAGCAGGTTGAAACACCAGATCCGATCTGCTGACGGTACACAAAGGCAATAAATGGCCGCCAAATATGCAGCAACAGGGGGTACAATGGGCCAGCAGATAGTGTGGATAAAAAGAGAGCTGGTGGCATCTCCAGCTGCACTGTCAGGATGTCCTTACATGTCGTCAGGCGGGGCAAGCACAACATGTTTCAAGCATCTCAGCCCTCTTTATCAAATGTCATTTGCATTGATGCATGCATTTGAAAAAGAGGGCCGAGACCCTTGAAACGCATTATGCTTGCCCCGCTTGATATCACCTAAAAATTCTGACATCCTCAAAGTGTGGCTGGAGACACCACCAGCTCTTCTTATCCAAACTATCTGCTGGCCCATTAAAGCCCCTGCTGCTGCATCTTTGGCGGCCATTTATTGCCTCTGTGTACTGTCAGCAGATCGGAACTGGTGTTTCAACCTGCTGTGTCATTATCCACTGGTGGATTGGTGATTTCTGACGTGTAAGTGTGCTGCTTTTAATAAAGGTGTTTTTCGCTTGGTAATAACTTCAGTACCCTGCTTTTTGCTATTTCCAACTTTTTAGTAAAGCCCGTCATTTTACTGTTTTCATAAAAAGAAATGAGGCCTTTAAAGAAAAGAATACAGTCCCTACAGTCAAACATGGTGGAGTTTCACTGATGTTTTGGGGTTGCTTTGCTGCTTCAGGCACTGGATGTCTTGACTGTGTGCATGGCATTATGAAATCTGAAGACTACATAGAATTCTGGGGTGCAATGTAGGGCCCAGTGTCAGAAAGTTGGGTCTCCACCAGAGGTCATGGGTCTTACAGCAGGGCAATGACCCAAAGCACATGTCAAAAAGCATCCAGAAATGGTGTAATCAAAGTGCTGGAGAGTACTGAACTGGCCAGCAATGATCCCAAATCTAAATCCCATAGAGCACCTGTGGAGAGATCTCAAAACTGCAGTTGGGAAAAGGAACTCTTCCAATCTGAGAAACTTGGAGCAGTTGGCGAAAGAAGAGAGCTCCAAAATTCCAGTAGAGAGGTGTAAGAAATTTACTGATGGTTACAGGAAGCGACTGATTCAGTTATTTTTTCCAAGGGGTGTGCTACCAAATATTAAATTTAGGGTGCCAATAATTTTATCCAGTCCATTTTTGGGGTTTTGCGTGGAATGTGTCAGATTTGGCTTTTTGTTTCTCCACTTTTTTGTGTCATACCAATACAAACAAAAGAAATAAACGTGAGAATGCCTAAACATTTGTAATTGCAATAATTTTCTGGGCGAAGTGGTGCATTATCTGACAGAAATGCAGGGATGCCAATATTTGTGGCCATGACTGTACAAGTGCTATTTACTTTTTTTTCCACTATACTATCACCCATTCTGCCATCTTTTCCAAATACACTTATGTATACTTATCTGGGACAGTGTGTTCATATTCTAAACTAGCCAGACTTGTACTCCCACCTGGGAGACAGGAAACCAAAAGATACATTTTTTTCTACTCATGTTGCCTTCTGCGATGTCATATAGTTCATATAGTTTGTTTTTGTAATTCACTGTGCACACAGCTGCTGATAATGCAATCTGCCTGGCTATTCTGGTTTATATGCACAGGGGTTAGACAAAAAAAATAGTAACACTACATGATTTGCAGGTGTGAAAGTGACATGTTTCACATTGAAAACAGAAGTGATGTTACATTCTTTTGCTTTCGCTGTGTAATGAGACACCTAGCTAACAGGTGGGAAGCCACACTTTTGTCATTCACTGCGTGCACTGCTTGAAATACGGAGTCATGTCAGAGCTTACAAGAAGGCAAATTGTTGGTGCCGCTTAGCAGATAAATTGGCAACTTCAGCCACAAAGGGACCAGCTGTGTTGCGAGGTACAGTATCAAAGGTTATGACAGAATATACAGTTTCTGGGAAAACATCGTCTGATAAGCATTAGTGTGGTCGACATATTTCAAAAGTGACGGTAGAGCTCAATCTTAGTCCTGTGAAGACTGGGATTGATCTCTGCAGTCACTTTTGAAACAGTTGTTTTCTTACTCCTGGTCACAATCCTGCACAATATCCTTTTGGATCTTTCGGTCAGTTGACCATGTTGCTTATCAGATGACGTTTTCCTGGATACTGTATATGTCGTCATAACCTTTGATACTTTCCCTCGTGACATTGGCAAATTCAGTCAAAGAGACACCAGCAAATCGGGCACCAACAGCCTGCCCTCTTTGAAGCTCAACAAGCTCTGATATGACTCTGCATTACTAGCAGCGCACGCAATGAATGGCAAAAGTGAGGCTTCCCACCTGTTAACTAGGTGTCTCATCACACAAAAGCAAAAAAAAGTGTTATATCACTTCAGCTTTCAAAGCAAAACATGTCATCACTTTTACACCTGCAAATCATGTAGTGATTACAATTTTTTGTCTAACCCCCTGTGTTTACACAGAAGACCTGAAACAGGTATGCAGCATGGCAGCCAGGCAAGAAGTATTTAGGTAAATTAGTAAATGCTGTGATGGATTTGGTAAAATGTCTATTTCGTTTCCTATTGAATATATATATATATATATATATATATATATATATATATATATATATATATATATATATATATATATATATATACACACACTTTTTTATACACATCTTTTTACATATTTACTTTTATACTTTAATACTATTTCTTTCCACATATTTATAAATGTTTAGCATGAATATATATGTTGTGTGAATATTTTCTGCCTGCTGGGCTTTGTGGTACTTTAAGAAATCCTTGCTTAAGAAATATTTGCTCACAGGAACAGACCCCCTCCCATCGCGTGATTTGGAAGACAAAAGAATGTTTTTCTCTTTTTAAGATAAGACTGAAGAAGATCACACCTATACCATGACGGAGATTGTTTTCGTGTAAAGTGACCAATCAAAGACTAATATAATGCTTATGCTGTTATCACGTGATGTTCGCATCATTTTTCATATATAAACTCACGGTTTCATTTCAATAAATTAGAGAGACGTTTTCACAGACCAAACGTGTCAGTGTGAGTTTCTTCATGTGCGCACATTCCAAAAGCTGGCCAGCATCATAAATTAGGACAGGAACAGATAAGCACTGGACAATTAGGTCCACTACTAAATCAACTGGTGCCGAGAAACACGGGAATTCTGGGTAATGAACCTGCAGCTAGCCGACCTCAAAAGGCATTGTCAGTCAAACTGGACAGGACGGAGATTGATCGCCTCTGCAGCATGGTAAGATATATTTTGCTATCTTACCATTGCTTATCCTGTCTTTGTTGTTGATTCATACCTGTGCCTAGTACGGCTGCTAAAGGTCACTAAAGGCAGGTAACCTTGCTTGCCCAGAGTTTATTTAAATATACCTGCATGCGCTTATCTGTTGCCTGGGTCTCTGTTGTGTGTTTTTATGTATCAGTCTTGAGGTGGAAGAGGAGTGGACCTACTGAGGGTTTTGACACATAATTTCTCTGGGTGTGTGGTAACCTTGTGTTTTGACCACAACAGAGGAGGTGTCGGATATGCCTCACGGTAGTGTGACAGCGGGTGCCGTAACTGTTTGTGTGGGTTACGATGATTTACTCAGTGATCTGTACTCATAGCCCACCAAGATAGACTGCTATGTTATGTCCTAAATGTGTGTCTGTGAGCTAATGTTTGCCATTCATAACAGAAGGTTGGGGTTTGTTAAGGGTTAAGGAAAGTCTGGACAGCAGCCTGTGAAGTGTCTTAGATTTGTTAGGAAGGACCAGAGACAGGAGGAGATGGGTCAGACGCTGATAAGACCCCTAGAAAGGAATGTTAGCACGTGACCTGGTTGCACAGAGAGAAGAGGAAAAGTATGTGGAATCAAAGATAAGGAGGTATGAGAAAAAAAAAAAAAGAGAAGAAAGATGTCTTAGTTGACAAACATGTGCTGAAGACAGTAAGAAGTTTGGTATAATGTAGCCAAAGTTATCCACAAAGAGTAGTGGACAGAACAGGTATTGCTACAGGGAAAACAAAAAAAAAAAGCTGTTTATGTGTACCATTAATGTGTTAAATATTGAATAGGATTACTGGCATGTCATATTGTGAAGAAATGTGAAGGAAGTGAAGCAGTTAAAAAGTTATCTAAAATAGCGAAAGTTTGTAAGCTGAAGGTCAGGACTGGCATAAATCATTGTAGGAACAGAGAGGAATGTTATGTGAAAAAAAGGTTTGCTGAACGTGACAGAAGTTTGGTACAAAACTGTAAAAGCGTTGCATAAAGGATGGTTGGAATGTGGGGCGGAGGAGGGGAGGGGAGGGACAGCCCTGCCCTTTTGTCTAACGCCTACTTTATTCCCATAACCCCAGCCCTGCCCAGTACACTTCCTGCTAGCAGCCATCTTGCTACACCTATGTTGTCATTTCCTGCCCTGCCCAGTACACTTCCTGATGGCAGCCATCTTGCTGCTCCTGCTTTGTCCCTTCCTGCCCAGCCCAGTACACTTCCTGGAGGCGGCCATATTGGTACACCAAATTAGACAACTGGAAGGCCAACGCCTCGAGTGAGCCGCCTCTACCCAGTGTGTCCGATCTTACAAGTCAATGGTACATTCTACGTGACACCGGATGTGCTGAGCAGAATCCCAAGTTGTCTATGGTCCACAGGACCCGAAGATATTGGACGTTTAAAAAGGTACCCCCAATTATGGTGGAACTGAAGCCTGGAGCCCCCCTACCCAGGAAACCACAGTACCCACTGAAACCAGCGCAATCCAAGGCCATTTCGAAGCAGGTCAAGTCCCTTGTGGCAAATGGTGCACTCGTACCTTGTACCTCTCCATGTAATACACTTTTGTTCCCGATAAGAAAAGAAGACACCCAAAGGAGAACCAGAGAAGTACAGGATGATACAGGACCTCCGAGCAGTGAATGAAGCCACTGTCTTAGAGACACCTATCGTTCCAAATCCCCACACTTTACTCACAGGGGTATCTCCAACAGCAAAGTATTTCACCGTGGTGGACCTGGCAAATGCATTCTCCAGTGTTCCCTTGTATCCTCCCTGCAGATACTTCTTCGCTTTTATCCATGAGGGGCAGCAATACACCTTGGCAGTTATGCCACAAGGGGGCGCACAATTCTCCGAGCCAGTTTCCCAAGGCCATGACCACCATACTGGACACGTGGCAAAAGGAACATTCGGCAGTGGTCCTTCAATATGTGGATGACCTTCTCCTCTGTGCGGATGACCTGCCCACGGCTAAAGAAGCCTCGGAGAGTTTACTATGTTATTTGGCACACCAAGGCTGTAAGGCTTCTAAACCGAAGTTGCAATGGTGCTCTACAACAGTCGTATTCTTGGGCCACTGCCTCTCACATGGAACAAGGCATCTTACGGAGGAAAGAGTTAAGGCCATCCAAAATCTGCCACTGCCGCTAGGCCAGAAGCCACTCCATGCCTTTCTTGGCCTCATATCCTACTGTAGGTCATGGATTCCTGATGCTTCTTGGTTTATGCAACCACTCTACGATGCTCTCAAGTCTGAGCCCTTCCATCTGTCCGAAGAGGCCGCCTCCAACTTTTTGGCTCTAAAACGCTTACTTTCTTCAGCCCCAGCCCTAGGTCTACCAGACTACGAGAAACCTTTCAAACTGTTCGTGTCTGAACGCCAAGGCCATGCCACAGGAGTATTGGCCCAGTCCCATGGCGACCGCCTACGACCCGTAGGCTACTACTCATGCCGTTTAGACCCAGTGGCTAGAGGAGCACCGTCGTGTCTGCGTGCAGTTTTCGCTGCTCAAGCTCTGCTGGATAAGACCTCTGATATCGTACTGGGACATGAACTTTTTCTTCTGGCGCTGCATGACATTGCTGCCATTTTAAACCAAGTCCAAGAAGCTCCAACCTAAACATTTGTCCACAGCGAGGCATCTTAGACTACAGTGTTCCCTCCAACTTCCTGATAACGTCACTCTCCTACGTTGCCAAACCCTGAATCCGGCCACTCTCCTCCCAATTGCTGAGGGGGGTAATGAAGGTAATGCAGAAAGTGGAGAGGATGATGGAGCCACTGAGCCTCATAATTGTCTTGAAGTGATGAAAAATGGAAATCTTCCATCTCCCCACAGTGAGTGAAACACCTCTGCAGGATCCAGACTTCACTTTCTTTGTTGATGGTTCCAGATATGCTGATGAAGGAGGCAAATATTATACAGGATTTGCGGTCACTACTTCAGACACAGTCCTACAGGCAAGAGCCCTATCGCCTGCAATATCTGCACAGGGAGCTGAACTTCAAGCACTTACAACAGCATGCCAGGTGGCGGAAGGAAAAAAGGCCAATATCTACACAGACTCCAGATACGCCTTTGGGGTGGCCCATGACTTTGGACCCATATGGAAGGCAAGAGGATTTATGACTGCGGCAGGTACATCCCTAAAACATGGAGTAGCCATTGGACGACTGCTGGAAGCACTCCTACCCATTCAAGTGGCTATTCTGAAGGTAAAAGCTCATGGGAAATTTAACTCCTCAGAAGCCAAAGGCAATAATCTGGCAAATTTGGCGGCAAAACGAGCGGCCATGGGATCACCAGAAATGGAAGGAGAGGTTACCGGAGAGTGGGAACCAATATTCACCTTACAGACTTTACCTGTGGACAGAAGCTACCTCAAGGAACTCCAAGAAGCAACAAGTCCAGAAGAAAAAGAAAGCTGGGGACGGAGAGGAGCTATTCTCAAAGATGGTTTCTTTGAGTGCAACAAGAGGCTTTGTTTACCCAAGAATATGTTTCCAGCTGTAGTCCAGTGGGCACACGGAGCAGCCCATCTGTCAAAGAGCCTCATGAACTCTCTCATCAACAACTACTATATAGCGCCTGGAATCACCACATCGACGAACAATTTTTTGCATAACATGTGCCATCTGTGCAAAATGCAATCTGGGACGCACAGAGAAGACACCACAGAAACACTTGGCCAAACCCCTATACCATTTTCAAAGGATACAAATTGATCATATCCAGATGCCAAAGAGTGGGCGGTTGAGTACACCCTAGTGGTGTTGGACATGTTTCCCAGTTGGCCAGAGGCCTTTGCTGTAACTAACATGACTGCTAAAACAACTGCGAAGAAACTCCCCACTGAGGTTGTTTGCAGATATGGGCTTCCAGAGGTGATAGAGAGTGACCAGGGCCCCGCCTTCACAGCTTAAGTAACCAAAGAAATATGGGCGGCATTAGGAGTCACTCTGGCGTTCCATACCCCCTATCACCCCCAAAGTAGTGGGAAAGTAGAAAGAATGCTAAAAGTAGCCCAAGAGACTGGCATGAGTTGGCCAGACAGTCTGTTTATTGCCCTATTTAATGTCAGATACACACCAAGAGGAGAACACTCCCTATCCCCTTATGAGATTTTGTTTAGCTCAGCCCCCAGATTTGGTTCTTTTCCACAACAGTTGCAATTACAATTTGATGTGTTAACTGATTATGTGACTGTATTATTACGTGAATTAACCCGTATCCATGTCCAAGTGTTTTCTCCATTCCAGATTCTGAGTCAGATACAGGAACTCACAGCCTATTACCCGGAGATTGGGTATTAGTAAAGACATTTATGAGGAAACATTCTCTTGAGCCAAGATATGATGGTCCATTCCAAGTTCTGCTGACCACAGCCCCTTCTGACAAGGTGACCAGGAAGAACACTTGGATACACGCCTCCCACTGCAAGAAAGTCCCGAACCCTGAGGGAAAGGCGTCATCTACACCATGACAACTATGTTGTATATCCTTTTTCTTATAAGTCTGACAGAGGCTCAACAGGTGGATATCACCGAAATAGGTGACATCACTATATTTTGGTACAACTCATCCAACACTCATGTAGCTATTTACACCTTTGATTTCTGTAGTATAGATCCCATGTGGTGCTATGACCATAATCTATATGATCTTGACACAACGAGCATGTTCCAATAGTAGTGACCAGGTATACATATGTGTCATGGATAATTACTGGGGACCAAAAGATTAGAATAACATTGGAAGGGATTTGGACTGGTGAGTATGCCCTTGTAAAGGCCATTATGCCTCTCCACATCCTAGCAGAGAATACCCCTGACCCAACGCCAGGCCGTAGGAGGAAACGAAAAGCTCCTTCTGGTAGTTTTGACCCACATGTGTATATAGATGCCATTGGAGTCCCAAGGAGGGTGTCTAATAAATTTAAAGCCAGAGACCAAGTAAAGCAGGTTTTGAATCCCTGATTCCCATGATAACTGTTAATAAAAATGTAGATTAGATAAATTACATATACTACAACCAACAAAGGTTTGTGAATTACACCAGGGATGCCCTTCAAGGAATCGTTGACCAGTCGTTGACCAGTTAGCCCCTACATCCTACATGACATTCCAGAATAGGATGGCTCTGGACATGATTTTAGCAGAAAAAGGAGGTGTCTGTAAAATGATAGAAGGAACCGGAACATGTTGTACATATATTCCTGACAATACTGGCTCGAATGGTAAGGTTACTCTGTCTATAAAGAAATTGGAAGATCTGTCAGTTGAGTTGAAAAAGAATTCAGGTATCACAGACCCGTGGGATCAATATTTCAGTTGGATGAGTGGGTGGCAAAAGATACTTGCCCAAATAGGGGTCACTGTACTAATAATTCTGATTCTCCTGGCCCTGGTTGTATGCTGTGTTATACCATGTGTGAGGAAATTGATGAGCAAAGCTGTAGACAACAGTACACCTATCTTCCTGAACCAGGAGCAAGAGGATCCCCATATGATAGATGAAGAAAAACCTTACACCCCATTACGGTCCCTCCCCGCCAACAGTAATCTCACAATTTTGTAGGGATAGCATCTGACTTCCTTATGTATAAAGTCTGTGGCAAGGGAGGTGATGAAAGTGTCATCACTTGTCTAACGTACAGCATAAAAGAGTTCCAAGGTACATAAGGACAGATGAGCTAGGTTTTATAGGGACAGAGTAAAATAGTCATTTTAAGGGGGGACTGTGATGGATTTGGTAAAATGTCTATTTCGTTTCCTATTGAATATATATATATATATATATATATATATATATATATATATATATATATATATATATATATATATACACATACACTTTTTTATACACATCTTTTTACATATTTACTTTTATACTTTAATACTATTTCTTTCCACATATTTATAAATGTTTAGCATGAATATATATGTTGTGTGAATATTTTCTGCCTGCTGGGCTTTGTGGTACTTTAATCCTTGCTTAAGAAATATTTGCTCACAGGAACAGACCCCCTCCCCCTCCCATCGTGTGATTTGGAAGACAAAAGAATGTTTTTCTCTTTTTAAGATAAGACTGAAGAAGATCACACCTATACCATGACGGAGATTGTTTTCGTGTAAAGTGACCAATCAAAGACTAATATAATGCTTATGCTGTTATCACGTGATGTTCGCATCATTTTTCATATATAAACTCACGGTTTCATTTCAATAAATTGAGACGTTTTCACAGACCAAACGTGTCAGTTTCTTCATGTGCGCACATTCCAAAAGCTGGCCAGCATCATAAATTAGGACAGGAACAGATAAGCACTGGACAATTAGGTCCACTACTAAATCAATGCTACTTATGTTTTTTTATCCTGAGAGGTTTACCTGCAGATATGCAACAAAGAAGCAGTGTTGCCAGATGGTGAACCATTTAAGAATGTTAAAAGTAGCTCTGCAGTATACTCCGTGTTTCATTCATAGAAGCTGTAGTTTCTATAATGAAGAAGCCAGATGGAAAGGGCGGGCATAGTCAGGCACTCTTGATAAGAGCCCTTGACAGCTCCCAAAGTTCTATTCTTTCACTATACCGGAAGATTATGGCAAGAAAGTATGGTGGGGCATGAACAGAGGATTTCACCCAACAGAAGAGGCATCAGAACAAGGGACAGATCCTGCTGACTGTGAGTTATGTCCATTGTGCTTTTTGTTTCTTTTATTTTGGCTGCATGTAGGCTTTTAAAGGCAAATGATTCCTGTGATCTATTTTACAATGATTGTAACAGTGTGCCTCAGACCACACTATGCTGTGCTAACATCCTATGAACCGAATGCAAGTGTACGATAAGCATAACCAACTCCTAGTAGATGATTTGAGCTGAGTTTACAGATTAAGCATGTAACGTTAACCTTGTTCTCACTGCAGAAAGCAACATGATTGCACTGGAATGACATATGTTTGTTTCTATCTATAAATACAATTGCCACTAGTTAACAATTACCTGCACTGTGCTCTGAGGCTGCTTCTGAGTTACTTCCAGTTTCCTCCTCTTCCTCCTCCTCCTCCTCTTCTTCCTCCTCCTCCTCTTCCTCTTCTCCTTCCTCGGACTCCTCAGAGCTGGTTTCCTCTTCTTCCTCAGACCCTGAAGCAGAGCCTCCTGAAAATAAAGAACATCAATTGGAACTTAAATTTACAGGGTTTGTGAGTTTTTATCAAAACTTAGCATCAGTACATTCATAGGAATGGAGACCAGTTAGCAGCAAATTTTTGTAATCTTGTCTTCTTACCAACCTGCACTTTTCCTCAAGTGAACTGATCATATCACAAAATGATTTTTTTTTTTAACCTGATCCAGTGCACACAGTTGGCACCCTCACCACCAGTGGCTTCAATAGCTCTGTAACATACAACAAATGTGTTTTTTTTGTTATGAGTCTGGTGTCTTGTGCAATGTCTTTGTGGCTTCACTGTTAGGGCTGGTTCACACCAGAATCGTTCCCCTGCAGTGTGATTTGGCGCCTCATTCATATGAATGGGCTGAATATTGCACCTGAACGCATAAAAAGTCGTCCATGCACTGCACCAAAAAACATGATATTGCAGTGCATTGCAATTTGGTGCTTGCATACGCATGGCGTTTGTGATCTGTGTTTGGGATGCCGTTAACAATGTATTAGCACCTGAAGCAGATGGGTTTTGAAGGAAACTATATGGAACACCCTTTTCCCGCAGCACATTCAGGTGTGAACTGGCCCTAAAAGCTGGTTAACGCAGAAGACAACGGGACCTTATGTATCCAATTTCCTTTCTTTTTCTTTGTTATCTAAACTGTAGGGTAAAGCAAAAGCTTCTGCAGCCTGAAAGTAATGAGTTTTCATTTCTTGCAGTGATCTGTTAAAGAGTCATACAGAGGAAATTGTAAAATGCTTGAACAAGAATTTTATTCAAGATTCTATTTCTTGTGTGCAGCCCACCTCTAAAGTTCACCCTGATGTTAATCGGATATAGCTGGCGCCCCACAATCTAATTTCCTATGCCTCCTGGAATCCTTACCTACTGATTGTGACTGGATAACACACAAATGTATTCACTGGTTCCAGCACAGCTCTCTTTATGATCTGTCAGCAAAAACCTGACATAATTGTGCACTGAGCTACCTCACTTCAACATATACAAGAATAAAATCTAGAAACTGGCATTCCTGCTTATCTGGCAAATGCAGTTCTAGCTTCCAACGAAGTGGATAAATTAAGAGCTTCTGTACCTGAAGAGGATTCCGCAGAACTGGTCTTCCTCTCGCTGTCACTGATATCTTGTAAGTCAGACAAAAGATCCCTCACATCTGGTCTATCCTCTTTGACTGAGGGAAGGAAAAGTGAAACTTGAAAATATATAAAACACTGGCAAGAGATTACAGACACTGATTGTTGGAAGGGGGGGTTACTGAAGTGAACAAGGATTCAGTTAAAAAATAAAGTTAATCATGTTTTATTGATTTCAACTATAAATCCTTTTTTGCTTTCACAAGTTTGCTTCAGAGTGCCAAGATACAGAATGTTGAGGTAGAATTTTAATGGTCATGGGCTAGATGCATGCTTAAAATAAGAACATTACTACTAGACATGTCTATTTTGCTTGTAGGTATGAATGTCTATTTGCATCTTGAAACTGTCTTCCAACTAAAACTCAATAAAAATGATTGAAATCGAAAAAGTAACATTACTTTCAGTCAAACAGTATGAAAGGGTCTGATATTTCAGCTACAAGTGGAAATGGTTACATAGTTAGTCGGGCTGAAAAAAGACAAAAAGTCCATCCAGTTCAACCATTAAAAAAAAAAAGTTATAATCCTATACCACAGTTGATCCACAGGAAGGCAAAAAAAAAAAAAAAGAACCCAGCAAAGCATGATCCGATTTGCTTCTGCAGGGAAACTAATTCCTTCCTGATCCCCCAAGAGGCAATCGGATATTCCCTGGATCACCTTTACCTATAAATGTTAGTATCCAGTTATATTCTGTGTATCTAAGAATCCAGGACTTTTTTAAAGCAATCCACTGAGCTGGCTAGAACCAACTCTTGAGGGAGTCTATTCCACATTTTCACAGCTCTCACTGTGAAGAAACCTTTCTGTGTTTGGAGAATAAATTTATTTTCCTCCAGACGTAAAGAGTCCCCCTTGTCCTCTGTGATGACCTCAGGGTGAATAGCTCTACAAAGAGTTCACTATATTGACCACTGATGTATTTATACATGTTGATCATATCCCCCCCTTAATCTCCTCTTCTCAAGAGAGAATAAATTCAGTTCCTCTAATCTTTCCTCATAGCTGATCTCCATGCCTCTTATCAGTTTGGTGGTATGAGTAACACTTTTACTTTTACTTCTTATAAATGTTAGAAGATTGAGACCTCCCAGACATAACTCCAGGTTCTCTTGTCTTTTTCTATGGATCTTCATGTGTTTTTACCCAGCTTTGAGCATAACTACTCTTAGGGCCAGTTCACACCCTAAAATCGCACTCCGGATGCATTCCAGATATGTTTTTGCTTATAGTTCATACCACACTCCGTTCCTGTGGAGGTTTGATGCAGTTTGCTAATGTTCCAGTACAGTTCTGTGCAGACAAAAATGCAACATGTTCTGCTTATTTTTCTGCACTGGAAACTGGCTACACTGGTGTGGACTAGAGCCTTTGGAATACATGGAAAACACTGCATGCATTTTTGATGCATAAAAAAAACAAAACTGGATCTAATGTGAACTAGCCATTAATGTTTTATTCCTAAGAATGTAAAATATATAATAAATATCTAACAGGGAGCTCGGAAAACCCCTTGGGAGTACTGCAGGACATGTACAGGCCTAAAGACTAAAAGCAAAGAGATCTCACCGATGTACTCCGAGAGACAAAAATAAATTGTCAGGCAGTTTTACTCTCCGGCATGCACCAAAAATGGATGTATTCAGTTCTGGGTTTACTGATCTTTTTAAAACACGATGGCCTGCCGAAAGTTGGTGTGCTCTCATTTCCTTTACTGTAACTATGATTAGGAATACCAACATGGCCATAGAAAAGCCAATGTAAACAATCACCCATAAATAAAATAGGTCCCAGACAGCCTTAAAAAAAAAAAAAAAAAAAAAAAAAAAAAAAAAAAAAGTTATATATGGGATTATGCAAAAGGCTGAACATTCCTCATTGAAACATTGGAACATTGATAAACTATTTTGATATTATTTGGTTAATATTTGGCCCTTTATTTAGTTATACTTAAAGTGGTTCTAAAGTCTCCCCCTAATACTGAGTCCGATCTCGGTCTAACGATGTGCACTGGAGACTCGGCTCTCCCAGGTCTCTCTCCCTTCACTGGCAGAGACATAGCAGTGGGAGGCATTGGCTCCCAATGCTGTCAATCGAAGCCAGTGATAAGAAATGCAAAAGGCGGAGCTCGGGAGCGAGCTCGTACCAGTACCCCCATAGCAAGCAGCTTGTTATGGGGGCACTACCCAGGAGGAACCAGAAGCACTGGCGGGGGACCCAAGAAGAGGAGGATTAAGACGGTTTTGTGCAAAATCATTGCAAAGAGCGAGTATGACATGTTTGTTATTTAAAAAAAAAAAATTAAAAAGCCTTTAGTATCGCTTTAAGCTGACACTTCAGCCTGTATCAGGATTTATAGGTCACCTTTATGCAGAGCTGTGGTCAGGCTATCGATATTCAAATATTTACATATTCTTGAAAAGCGGTACATGAGCTCCATGCTTCAGTCTTCTGTAGCTGCAGATATAGATGTCATCCTCAATGTTTACAGCAAAACACATTTGTTGTGAACATTCTTTTCTCATCTGGATTACATCATTCTGCTTCCCCTCTTAGCATGGACTTGGCAGCCTTCTATTCTTTAATGTAAACACAGGCGTGCACTGGAAAAGGATGACCAAGACCTGGCTTGGAGGACTTCACTGCTTTGCTTGTGAACTTAGAGAATAAATTGCTCCACAGTGTTTTCTGCTACAGAGGTTAGCCAAGGCTTCTTTTAACCATTTGCCCTCTAGAGGATTTACCCCCCTTTCGTGACCAGGCCATTTTTTGCTATACAGCACTGCATTACTTTAACGGCCAATTGCACGGTCATTCAAAGCTACCCCCAAATTAAATTTACGTCCTTTTTCTCTCACAAATAGAGCTTTCTTTTGGTGCTATTTGATCACCTGTGCGTTTTTTATGTTTTGCACTATAAACAAAAAAAGACTGACAATTTTGAAAAAAAAAAAAAAATTCAAACTACATGACTTCACCCACTACACAATGGAAAGCTGTGGGTGAGATTAGTGAATTGAAAAAAAAACAAATTAAAAAAAAAACAAAAACACAATATTTTTTACTTTTTACCATTAAACATACGCAGTAAAAAAAAAAAATGTAAAAATCAAATTTCGTCATAAATGTAGGCCAAAATGTATACTGCTACACGTTGCTAACAAAGAAAATCCCAAAACATGTAAATTAAATGGTTTACGTGAAAGTTAGAGTGTTTACAAATTGCAGCATATATACTGGATTTTTTTCACTTTTTACTAGTAATGGCGGCGATCAGCAACTTATAGCGGGACTGTGGCGGGCATTCTGACACTGGGGGGGAACTGACTTGGTGTCACTGACATCCCCAGTGACACCAATACAGTGATCAGTCCTAATAAAATGCACTGACACTGTACTAATGGCACTGGGCAGGAAGGGGTTAACATCTGGGTCAAAGGGTTAACTGTGTGCTGTTTTACTATGTGGGCTGCGTGTCTGTGTTTCACTGTAAGCACACTACCTTGTATGGCTCTGCTATGCAGAGTCAATACAAAGCAGTGTGCAGGAGCTGACAGGGGAGAGATCTGTACTGATTACATACAGGTCTCTCCCCGGTCGGTAATACTCGGGAGATGGCTGGGTACGGTGAATGACAGCCAAGGCCACGAATGGAGGTGTGGGTAGGGCGTGCTACTAGGAACTGCAAAATCACGTATATTTACACATGACTTTGCGCACCCGTGCCGCCCTGTAGCAGTGTTTCTGCTGCTATAGGGTGGCGCAGAAGTGGTTAAAGTGTGTTTCCTGCTCATTAAGTTAATATGTTAATATTTGAATGTCTAGACCTTCCTTGACAACTACATGACTTCACCCATTACACAATGGAACGCTGTGAGTGAGACTAGTAAGTTGACAGTACAGCATCTGACATTTTTCAGAAGAACTCGGGGCCCTCACAACTGGCTGTCAGAAATGCAACATATGTTCACACCTTCATATAAGAAGGTCCTGTTCATAGAGATCTAACTTGTCACTGTCATTCATTACAACATTTAAATTACTGCATATATATGGTATACAGGTATGAGAGTGGAAAGTATGGAACATATGTACGATTTAAAACCTGAAAATGAATAAAACTTACTTTGCTTCCTTCCATCTGCTGCTTCTAGTTTTTCACGTTGCTGACGCAAGGGGCTACGACTGCGGTAGCTGCTTTTAGATTTGTCGCCATGCTCTTCCCTGGCAGTTCTATGATGAGCTGCTGCTGTAGAATGAAAAGCCATCAGAAAAGATGTAAAATGTTAGAAACATTAAGGTACAACCAAGTAGACCAATCAAATTTGTTCTGCGTTTAGAAGACAGAGAATATTCATTTAGAAGATTTCAACTCTACACTATGGCTTGCTACTCAGTAGTTTAAAGGTGGAGATGCCCTTTAATGACTGCCAAAGACTATTAGGCAGTTTACTTTCTGGTAACTTTAAACAAAGACATCATTTCTAAGAAAGCAGACTTTTCTGAAAGTATGGTGTTCAAGAAATCCCTGATGAAACAACTGGTGCTGCTCAGCGTGTATTCAGTGAATACATTGCTCATTTGTCCTAAGGGAAAGAGACTGAATGAAAATTGGTTGAAAGCAATGAACTGGCTGCCTTTAACCACTGCCACAGACAAAAATCCAGTTACCTACTAAGATATGTAGATCTTTAGAATCTATAGTGAAAAAAAAAAGACTGTGGGTACTGCAGTCCTAACAGATAAATTTGTGTGTACATTGGGAGTGGAAGGGATATAATTTTGTGTCAGTTACTATAACTGTTAATTTCCAGAAATGGCACATTTTGGTATCATGACAGCACAACCTATACAAAGATTCATACAGGCTCCCCTGGAAAACGATGAAAGATAACCTTCACTAAAAGCCTATAATAATAATAAAAAAAAAGAGAACACATACTAAAAGCTTATACTTGTTTTCAATAGAAAACAAAGCCACCTAAGGCTGATAAGACAACACTATCCCCTTCATATTATTTTACTCTTCAACTGATATTCATAGTGTGACCAGCCATGCGATCCTTTGTATTTCTGCACAATGAGAAGAATGGGAGGAAGCAAATATGCACCAGAGAGATGTGTCAGGGCTCTTGTCATTGTCTATAGTAAGTTTCCAGCTGTGGGCAAGGGAAGTCCCAATGAGGACATCAGAAGAAACAGGCTTGTTGGTACCCTGGTCAAAAAGTGCTAGCAAATTAAAGCAGAAATCCAAGCAAGAAGAATACACATTTGAATTACATATATGTCAATTATGTTCACCTGTCAAATGATTACGAAGTCTGGTCATCCATTCTTGTGATTCAGGTACCCTGCCAGACAGCATAGCTAATCTATGGACACCTCTCAGACTAAACTAGAGTTAAGCAATACAGCCTGGTTCAGAACCCACCACAACTTGTGAGTGGTCATGAAGAAACCGCAGCACATTGATAAGGCTGCCCTACTGAAACCATTCCCATATTCATAGTGCTGTTGTGCAGGGTATTACAGGAGGTCGAAACAAGACTGTTTATTTTTATATCGTATATCACAAGTATCTAAGTTTTTTTTTTTTTTTTAAGTGAACCATCATAGAAAGGACAAAATAATAATGAACCTTTGATCTATGTAAGGTGAAGCAGAAGGGGAGTCCATCAATCACTTTTGATACTCAGCTGAATTATCGGCAAAGCAATAAAGGACATGCAACGTTCACGTTTTTGCATTAAAAGTGATGTGGACCAGCACTACGATACTGAGATGTAAAAAAAAAAAAAAAAAAAAACAACATGTCACAAGACACACCTGGAGTTTTATCTAACTCAACTATTTTATTGTGTTCAAGTCATCTAGATAAACACACCCAAGGTAAGCAAAAAATGAAAAAACACACACATATTGTTTTTCACAAGAAATTAGCGGTAGGTGGAAATGAAAACAAATGTATAATTAAAGAGTCAATCACTTTCATTTAGAAGCCACTGGGAACTTTATGAAGCCTTTGAGCATGAACTCTCAATGCTGGGGTTGATTTCCTATAACTGGAGAGTGCAAAATCTGCTGCAGCTCTGCATAGAAACCAATCAACTTCCAGGTTTTTTTTATTTTTTTTTGTCAAAGCTTAACTGAACAAGCTGAACTTAGAAGCTGATTGGCTACCATGCATAGCTGCACCAGATTTTGCACTCTCTAGTTTTAGTAAATCAACCCCTACAAGTCGAAAAATGCAATCATCATAGTTTGCTGGGCTGACTAGTCACTTGACTACAACAATTTGTGTAGACCAGGACTACTGTTTTTATCAGAAAAGTGACAAGTTAGTCAACTTTGTGGGTTAAGAAATAGCTGAGTGTTACCCACACCCATTTTATTAAGATTACCAGACAACATCACACATTTATTTCTGCCCAAGTATGGACATGTTGGGATTTACTAAAGCTGGAGTGTCCAAAATCAGACTCCCTTCTGCATAGAAACCAATCAGCTTCTAACCTCAGCTTGTTCAATGAAGCTTTGGCAATGAAACCTGGAAGCTGATTGGTTTCTATGCAGAAGGGAGTCTGATTTTGGACTCTCCAGCTTTAGTAAATAAACCCCGTTGTGTCTGGCAGAGGAAGGGATCAAGAGCAACTCCAGCTAAACTGCTAAATACACCGTTAAGGAATGATTTCATCTGCAAAAATTATTTGTAAAGTATTAAACATTCTCTTGTGATCTCACACCCCTGTTGGCTGCATTGCATAACGAGGGTGAAAACTCTTTCCAGACCCTGCAAACTATGCCACTACCCTGCCATGAGCACAATGACATCCACCAGAAACACTTTCCTTTTAACTTTTAATTGCTTTGCCATTTTTCCCATAACATGACAGAGGAGACACTATTAGTGCAAGGTTCATTTCAATTTTTCACTGATATGCTTGCCATAGACAGGTTGCTAAGCATGGCTGAAAATTATCGCATGAGGCTTGAATACACACAGTGCCTTGCAGAAATATTCTGATCAAATTCTAACCTGAAATGTTGTTCTCTGTGTTTTTTCCAAAGTATTCATGCTCAGAAGTAATGTGTAATTGTTTTTTTTTTTAACAGGTATAAAAATGCATCATTTTATATTGGAAAAAAATGTGAAGTAAGCCATTTGTTCAAGTATTTAATCACCACTTACAAGGTTTCTTAACTTCATTACATTGTGCGCAAAAGCCAATATAGGAGTACCCCCTGTGGGCACACATGTGCTCCTTGAAACCACGGTGTTTATAATTTGTACTACCTACACCAATGCTTTTTGGAGAGAAATATGGAGACTGCTACTACTGAATTCTTTATGCAACGTTTTCCAAGCAGCATCTTGCATGCTCAATATAGCTTTTACTCTGTTAATTCAGACAAGAGTGACTGCCAGGGGCATTTAAAAACTAGGATACTGTTTTGCTGGCTTTTTTAATGTAAACATTTGAATTATATTTACTTGTTAATGTTCTACTGAGATATTTTCTCACGCTCATATGCACACACAGTAAGTAACACTTCCAGGCACTTATTACCTCTCACAGAGATCACAGTTTTCCCCCTGCGTTTGAGGCTGATTTACTAAAGAAGTTGAAAATCTTCACATAAATTATAGTAGTGTTCATTCTGCATATCCAATCATGTGCAGAAATCTCCTTTTGACACAATGAGATAACTGAAGCGAATCTACACTTTATTGAGTAAGGAATTTCTACCCCCTTATCAAATCAACCCAAATGCCATCATCTGCTTTCCTTCACTAGAAACATGAAGCCATCTTTTTTCAGGCATCATCCTTGGATAAAATCTACTTCGTGCACGGAGATGTTGGCTTTGGAATGACACAATCATGTCAAACCTGGTGCCTGTGCAGTTATGTTCACAAATGTCTGGCACAGATCAGCCACTGCTACCTCATTTTACTTGACTTGCTACAAAGTTACAATGTTGTAGTCTGACCACTGGAGGAGACTACTTACATCACTTGACTGGAGCTCAATGACTTCTTTTTAATGATATGTAGTGATGTTTTGAAAAAGTATATAGTTAGCTTAATGCTGTGGCATGCAGATTTCTAAACGGTTAACTTACACAATTAACCAAGGGAGGACAGGGCCTTGTTAGGCAACTATTTTTTAACTGTATAGGCTCAAGATATTCCACAACTAAGGGCCTACTCAAATCAGTGTTTTTCAGCAATGTGTGCTTTTATGGACCGTTACTGAAAGAAGTGCATTAAGCACAGTATATTTACGGTGCCATAATAGCACAATACAACCCACTGTGGTGCCCTACAATGCAAGTGATGTACTACATTAAAAAAAATTGCTTCAATCTTGTACTTATGATTATAGGTCGATGGGTCATATATTTTTCGTCTATGAAAACATCTGTAACGCTGCATGTATGCCATTACGCTACTACTATACAATAGATCTTTTCCATATTTGCTGCATAATTCTACTGAGCCACTGCAACTGTATTGCTGTAATAATAGGTTGTTTGTTTTGACGCATTTTTACTATTTCTAAAACTTCAATCAAAAAAAGTATCGGATTAAAAGAAAAAAAACAAAAAACAAATAAACATTGCTTCAAGTGCACTTTTGGTGTGCTGCAGAGGTTTGGCAGCCTATTCAAAATAGTGTTAATAGGCCTTTATGCAAATGACATCTAAGTTTTTTTTAATAAAGATTTTTTTTTTCTCTATTAGAAAACAATATCATATGAAAATCTTTCAACGCTTTGAATATTCAAAATAAAAGATACCACGGAGAGTAAAATTTCAGTTTACAAATGCATTACTCAGAAAACAAGTAATACAAGTTATATAATAATGGATCAATATTACTGTGAATACTTTGGCAAGGCTCTGCGTGTTTATTTATTTGACTGGAGGAGTTCTATATAAAAGGTACAATACATTGCAGGAGCTGTTTAAGGTTATTGCTGTAAAAAATAGGTTTAGAAAGCCAGAACTTACTTTGAGTGCTAAACTCTACAGTTATTCTTGAATCTGTATAGTGTACATCGTACTGCATTTTCTCAGCCTCTTGCAAGAGCCCTGGCTTCCTGCGCTGAGGAAGCGCAGATCCTTCCGGCCCTGGAAGGTATGTTGTACAGGTTGGTATAACTAAACTGGCAGATGTAAGACTAGGAAGTTACATGCTTTAAAGAATGTAGAAGAGGCGTTTACCTTGCAACAAACACAACTGTATACAAGCCACAAAAAGTCTCTCCTTTGGGTGATGAGGAACTACCAAGATAAGGAAGTCCCAACATACCTTAATGGTTTTCATAAAGTAATCAGTAGACATTCATTGAAGACTACAGTTTAAATATTTAGATGCTATCTCCTTCCAATTACACCACCTAATATACTAGTTACCAGGTTAAATTCTGTAATAAGTGAGCATCAAAGCTGTACTTGTCTTTGCCCAGATACAATCTGTCAGTCGGTATAAAAGGCACTGGCAGAGCATTGTACCACCAATTTTCATTTTCCATACGATTCCAGTTAGCTCATATAGTGGGTGTAGATTTGACCTAATTTTGTTCCTATTTTCATAAACCACATAGTAGAGCAATTTTTATTTGTTGGAACATAGAAAGAGTGGTGACATAATCCCATCCATCACATGAAAGTACTTGGTCCTGAGCAAGAAGGATCAGCAGGTGAATGCAAGAGAGGAGTATAATGTGGTTGAAGGGTGGATGTACATAAACCCTGTTACTGTGCCCTAAACAGGCAAGGGGACAGTGTCTTCCCTAAGTAAGCAAGGGTTAGGTTTTATAACTAGTACTTCTGAGAGATTTTTCTCCAAAATACACAGACAGAATGCTTATGCAGAAGAGCTACACTGCTCCACATATTGAAAATATAGTTTGCCATTTCAGAAATGACAATAGGAGTGCTATGAACCTACATGTTCTTCCTACAAAGCCCTCATATTTTTCAAATATGTAACTGTGGGTACATCACAAAATACATAGAGGCAAGTGATTGAATAAGTGCTCCAAGCTGTCATCTGTCAGAAGGGATGGCCATAATTTGGAATGCTTTTAACTGCCTATAATAACACAGCAGGGGGGGAAAAAAAAAAGTGATAAAAAATTATGGTAGTGGTTCAGGCGTTCTCACTTTAAAAATTATAAATCATCTATTAGTGGCAGCCCAGGACGTTGTCAAAATAATACGATTTTTGACATACCATAACAACATGTTCTTGGTGTTTATTAAGTGATACAGCGTCAGAAGAATACTGAGCCGTATGGGTTATACTGCTGTAGTTGTAGCGCTAACACATTAAATGCCAGATACCATATGAATCACAGCCCTGGACCTCAAAAGAGCTCTGCAGCCAACTCGTTTGCCACATACAATGCCTGCAGCATGCTATTAGCAGATCCCAGTACCCACAGGTCACATTACAGGTCAGCCCTGCACCTTTCTCACAGTGGAGTCCAGGTAGGGCCTCCATGGCTATTCCAAGGATCATATAATCTGGAAATCTGCACAGTGAGATCTTCTAGCTCTGAAGCACCTGGAGAATTTTGTTAAAAGAAAAAATGACCTTGATAAAATTCAAAAGAAATGTGCTTGCTTTTCTCCGTGGATAGAACACATTCATTCTCCTTGGAGACTAGCAGGAAGCTAAAGAATGATAGATGTGGGACACTTTTTGTTAGTCGGTGTCCATTTTTCCTGTAGACAACAATATAACAAATACATCTCAGAGCTTTTCTGAACCTGTGTTCCTTAGGCAACTGTATTCTGATCTGAGGGTAGATTGATGATATATTTGCTGCTGGATGTCGAAAGATAGATATGTGTGAGATTATGAAACTATTAGGAACCTGCATAAACAAGTGTGAAACCTACATACAAAATTCATAGACTTGGGAACAGAAGCATTTCCATATGCCCTTACATCAGTTTGACATTGATTCCCAACAGCCTGCATTATGAAAAGGAAATTAGACCATAAATTTGAGAAGCAAGGCCTTTGGAACATTAGGGAATAACATAGAAAATCATTCTTTAAAAACTCAGTCTTTCCCAATATACAAACTTAACAGACAAGTACCTTCTCTCCTTGCCTCCCGCTCTTTACGTCTCTCCTCTGCTCTCCTCTCTCTCTCTTTTGCCTCTCTCTGTTCTTTCTGTTGTTCTCTTATTTTCCTTTCACGTTCTCTATTCCGTTCCAGTTGTTCCAATCGATCCCTAAAAAAAAAAAAAAAAAAAATTAAAAAAAACTTCTAAAAAATGTGACTCGGAGTTAGACAAGAAGGTAAACATTATACTGCACTGAACAGTACCAGAAAATACTAAACACAGAAAATGCAAGCCATATATAGATCGCACAGTGGCACGGACAATAAGCTGAAATAGGATACTTTTTAAGGTAAATGTTTTACAGTAATTGAAATCATTAAGTCATCTTTCCGATAATACCTTATCTGCGAGCTCTTTAATAAAGGAGTTCCCAGATTAATGGAGATATATATATATATATATATACATATACATATATATACACACACAACACCACAGACACACTCACCTATGTGGCTGCAGCACTGATCCAATGCTGAAGCTGTTCCCTGCCAGTGCTAAGGAAAACTGAGCGATCACTGCCCACTGGAGCAGCTGTCTCAGGCTATCAGTGGCGTGCCAAGAGGCTGTGCCAGCTGCCGGTCAGGCATCTGGATGGATCCCAAAAGTAAAGTTGGGATCCTTGCAGAGCCTGGACCAGTTCTGTGACATCAGCCAACAGCAGCCTTTAGCCCGCTGTCAGCTGAATCTCAGTCACAGGAGTGCAGAAAAAAAGTGCACTTCTGTGACCAAGAAGATAAGTATAGCCAAAAAAGCTTTAGCCATACTTCTCCTTTAGAGAGAAGTTCTTCTTCAGGTTACTGATTGATTGATTGATTTTTGGTTATGAGACTTAAAAGAAAAGTTCACCTTATGAACCCGAGAAGTTCACAAAAAGCACTTTTTTGCATTTAAAAAATGGCCGCAGTAGCCAACGGTACTTGTAGGCATTCATTCACAGAACTCAGCTCTGCCCAAACGGCTTTGCTGATTTTAAATTGTGACAGCAGGTGTGGGGAGAGGATCCCCACCTGTTGTCACAAGAAGGGGCTGAACAGGGCATGAGGTGGTGGATGCTCAACATGTTACACCATAAATATGGGCATAACATATAACATGTTGAGAATTATCCATTAAAAGGAAATTTGTACTGAGGAACCTATGCAGATGCCATTAAAGTCTTCTCTTTTGGAAAATGCTAGGGAAAAGCTAGAATGCTGATTTATTATCCACAGTACTACAAGTCACAACCTCAAAACTAGTAGCAGATCAGAAGCACCAACTAAAAAATGCAGCATGCTTCTTCTGGGTAGGACTCAAAATACTGATATCAAAGAAATTCAGGTAACTAACATTTTCAGAAGGAGATCAAGAATTGCTGTGTACACATTTCCCTCAGTAAATATTTTTCTTAAGAAAGAGAAACATGTTCACTAACCTGTGACTTTCTGTAGCAAAATGTACAATGTTCTGTTTACCCCTTTATATGTTGCCGATTTAAAAATACAAAACCCTTTGATCTGACATTGACTCGTTAGGAAGAGAAAAATATGTTGTTGCAGATATGTTTATTTCAGAACCTTTAAAGTGTAACTGCACTTTTAGAGCAGAGCAATTTCACTTACTAGGGGTGCACCCTACTTCCCGCCTCCACATCATATACTCACCTGTCCCCGTTCCGCTGGGACCTTGGCTGTGTAGCCTCCTCATCGCTGCACAACCTATTCTCACAATCTTCTCCACTGAGTCCCGCACAAACACGCCGCAATCTCCGTTTAATCCTATGGAGAGTTTGGAGTACAAATTGCACTGAATTGTTGCTGCCTACATCATATACTGGTAAAGCAAGAATGTTGTTAAGCCACAAAAAATGCAAGTACAATTATGATCCCACTTTGAATAGTTAAAGGACAACTGCACCTTTATTTTAAAAAACTAATTTGTAATGAGCATAGCACACTTAATAAAGCTGTATTATAAATGCTATATTTTTTTACCACACAAACTATGATTTTGCCACAGTCCGTCCAAATTTAAAGTGATTCTAAAAGGTTTTATTTATTTTTTTATTAAAATAACAAACCTCATACTTACCTGCTCTGTGCAATTGTTTTGCACAAAGCAGACTCGATCCTCCTCTTCTCGGGTCCTTGCCGATGTTCCCGGCTCCTCCCTTCCACTGAGTGCCCCCACAGTAAGCCACTTGCTTTTGGGGCTTTTGCGCATGCTCGCTTCAAAGCCCTGCTCTGTGTCCATAAGACCCCCACTCCCTGCTTAATGGCTCTAATTGACAGCAGTGAGAGCCAATGGCTCCTACTGCTGTATCTGAGCCAATGAAGAATGAGAGAATCGAGAGAGCCTTAGCTCTCCTGCACATTGCTGGATTGAGATAAGGCTCAGGTATGTGTGTATGTATGTATGTATGTAAGTAATGCAGTAAAAGTAAAAAAAACCTTCTGCCTTTACAAATACTAACTTCCCCCCCCCCCCCCCTAAATTCAACCAAAAAATGGTGGCTACTTACATCGTTACTAACTGGCCATTTGGCTCCTGTGGAAGAACAAGTAAACAGGAACTACTATCGTGTCGAGTCACAGTATTCAACGACCTTGAGGAAATTCAGTCAGCTAACAAGTGGATGGGAACATATACAGAGAGAGGTGTGTCACTCTTTCACTCAGTGCTGCTGAGATACATAGAATGGGGAGTGTGAATTCTGCTAAATCTTCTCAGCATATCCACCAATCAACTAACAGGTAGGCAGAAATAAAAGAGGAGTGGGTGGGAGCAAGTGTCTTCAGGTACATTGAATTCTGGGCCTTGGAGTGCACAGAATAGTACTTCTTGTGTACTTGTTCCCCTGAATTGTCATTTTCTAATAATATAAGCATCCACCGAATTGGTTGATTCTAGCAAAAAAGTTGGGTTAGACAGGCCATAGCAAAATCTTAGTTTAGGTAAAAAAAAAATAAATAAAGATGGTATAGCATTTATACCACTAGAGTCCCCTTGAGACGATATCACTCCTCTTCTGGCTCCTGACAGAATACACCAATGGACAGTGATGTGAACATTCAAGAAATGACCCCACCAGAACAAAACAGAAGAAAGAGTGAATGATTAAGATCCAAAAGTTCCATGACCATGGGTTTAAAGTAAAAAGAGTATTTTTTCCATTCCAATGATACAGCTGGGCTGTAAAATGGTTCTAAAGCCTATAAATGTTTACCTTAATGCATTCCCTGCAATAAAAGAAAAAAATGTTTAGGTAACAGTACCACCCCATCACCCCTCATTACACATCTCGAGTCCTCATTCGATCCAGCACTGTGCCCATCTGTAGCAGCACTCTCCCATCACTTCTTGGTCTCACAGGCTTTGCTGAGGCAGTGGGAGCCGTTGGCTCCAGCTGCTGTCAGTCAAATCCTGTGACAAAAGGCATGGGGCCAAGCAGCACTGTGTGTGTCTATAGACGCAAGGAGTTTATCTTAGGGTAGAGCCCGCATCTGAATGGACTTTCTATGGGGGAGCACAGAGAACAGTAGGAGACAGGAGCATGTGTGGACTATATTTATGTTAAGCGACCTTTATTGAGTCCTGGGTACGTGTTTGTGAAATATACCTCATTTAAACTATTAGAGACAAATTTTAGCACCATCGGCTTCAAATATTCCAGGATTCATCAGGGATTTATATCTTGACATCCTACAATAAACACATACCAGATTTAAATTGAACTTGGCTTTGATGCTTGCCAATGCTACTGCTATACATTCAATTATTCCTCTACAGAAAGAAACACACAAGTATATCAGTGCCATGGAAGGGAAGCTGGTATCTATCCACAGCAGGCTCTAAAGTTATAAGAAGCTTGAGACTTCACACAAAAATTGCAGCAGGAGTTCAAAGTGCCATAAGATCCTTAACCAATTATGCCATATTCACATTTTAAAGCTGTATATTTTGGAGATGTGGATACGAAAAGATAATTTTACTCTGCAATTTATTTATTTATTTTAGGTTCAAAGCAAGGTGAAGTTATTCACAATTTTAATTAAGGCATTTTTACATTTTGCAAGGGTTTCGTAATGTTTTCCCTACAACTCAATGCGTTTTTTTTTGTCATTTTGCCCTGACATACACTTTAATATCATCTGTTTTGTCCCCATAGCAGCCCAGTCTCCCTCACCTTTCTCTTCTGGAATGCTCTCTAGCCAGCTCTCTTCTCTTCTGTCTCTCCCGCTCACGGCGTACTTTATCTTGTTCCTCTCTGTGTCTTTTCCTCCTCTCATGCTCTCTGTCCTTTTCCTTCACCCGACCATATTTACCTGTCCAATGACCAAAGACTTACGTTACATGTGTCAATCTCTTGATTACAGCGCAAGTACAGATTCATCTAAAAAACATATCTCCTGCAAAAAAACAGGCTTAGGCCAATGTACACTACATTATTTTTTTTCATGCTGTAAAGCTTGCTGTTAAAGCAGAGCTCCAGTCTCCTGTGAAAAAATTAAAAGTCAACAGCTTCAAAAACTGTAGCTGCTGACTTTTAAAAAAAACAGCCACTCATTTGCCCCTCAATCCAGCGGTGTGCTCACCGGCCATCCTCTGTCCCCGGCGCCAGCATCTTTAACTGAGGGCACCCGGCTGTGATAGCTTTTGGCTTCACAGCTGGGTGCCCACTGCGCATTGTGAATGGATGGTCCCACTGTCTTATTTATGGGACCTGTGACATTGAGGGGTGGAGAACTTCCACTTCCGATCACCTAACAAGCATGCTTTTCTGCATGTACAGACTGATTTTATGGTTGTGGGTTTAATAACACTTTAAACTTCCCCTTTCTGGTAGCTTTAACTTATTTGGCAATCACACAGTTTACCACAAATATATACTATTATGTTTTGTGTTTTAGGGAGCCCCTGTGTCCCCATTCTTTCTCGTCTTGTCGGCAGGACACAAAGGGAGAGAAAACATCCTCTCTGGGGACCTAGCCAGGAATAAAATCCAGCAAATTGGGAGGTAAATAACCCCATGAAAAGTCAGTCCAAATCAAATAAAAATAAATAAATAAAATCAACAAAATACATGAAACTTCTCACAAGGGGAAAAACACAGAGGAAAACATTCTGTCTCTAAAACATTTATTAGAACAGATAGCAATATAAAAACGAACTTCAGGTGTCCTCAATTGATAAAATATACCAACAACAAACAAAAATACTGCAGTATAAAGTAACTATAAAAAAACCCAAAATTAAATTAACTTAAAATAGAATATCATATGCCACATCTCCTGGGAAAAACTGATGAGCATACATAAATCAAATAGAAAAATCAAATATTCCTCAAAACTTTGAAGAACAAAGCACACTCAATCTTTATAGTGAAATCTCCACTGAATGGCGGGAAAAAGAAATTACATTTTTTCAAAATAACATAATATAAGACCAGCACACATCGTTAATTATCCAAGTACAACACCATTAACCACTTGCTCGCCAAAGGATTTACACCCCTTCCTAAACCAGGCCATTTTTAGCGATATGGTGCTGTATTACTTTAACTGACAGTTGCACAGTCATGCAATACTACACTTAAATTAAATTTACGTCCTTTTTTTCCTCACAAATAGAGCTTTCTTTCATCACCTGTGCAGTCTTAATTTTTTGAACTATAAACAAAAAAATGCCAATTTTGAAGAAAAAAAATAAAATAAATAAAAACCCTGTATTTTTGACTTTTTGCTATAAAACATATCCAATAAAAAAATTTAAAAAAATCAAATTTCATCATAAATTTAAGCCAAAATGTACTCTGCTACATGTCTTTGCTAAAAAGAAATCCCAATACATATAAATTAATTGGCTTACACGAAAGTTATAGCATCTACAAATGGCGGTATATACATTGGAATTTTTTTTTTATACTAGTAATGGCCGCAATCAGCAACTGCGGGACTACAGTGGGTATTCTCACGGATTCAGAACTAACTGCCACTGACATCCAAATGACACTAATACAGTGATCAGTGCTAATAAAAAGCACTGATACTGTACTAATGACACTGGGCACGAAGGGGTTAACATCTGGGGCGATCAAAGGGTTAACCTTGTACTGTTTTACATATTGTGCTGTGTGTGTGTATTTCTCTGCTGTGCATGTTCTTGCTGGCAGGAAAGAGATCTGTGTTGTTACACACAGGCCTCTCCCCTGTCAGTGTTACTCTGTGATACCCGGTGTCGGCAGGGAATCTACGGCCGGGACCCAGTGATTGACATCTGTAGCCTCCAATGGCGACGTGGGTAGGGTGGCAACCCCCCCCCAATCCGGAAATGCAAATCACGTGTATATATAGACGTGATTTTGCGCAGCCCTGCATCCCTGTAGCAGTAGTTATACTATAGGGTGGTGGGGAAGCGGTTAATTTACAACAAAGGACGTTAATCCACATAAGATATTTTCAAATAAAAGTTAAAAAAATAATCAGAATATAAGTAAGTTTCAAGGTGGGGCCTCTGTGATCTGACTTTTTTTTATCAGCACATGCCACAGATCCTCAATTGAATTGAGATCTGGAGAATTTGGAGGCCAAGCACCTCAAACTCATTGTTGTGTCTATCAAAACATTATTCATTCGTTTTTTTCAGTGTGGCAGGTCACATTCTGTTCAGGGAATAGCTTTTCCAGGAAGGGGCAATTGGTCAGCAACAATGTTTAGGTAGGTGGTACATTTCAAAGTTACTTCCACATGAATAGCAACATGCAAAGTTTCCCAGCAAAACATTGCCCAAAGCATCACACTGTATACAGCCCGGCTTGCCTTCTGCCCACAGTGCATCCTGGTGCTCTCTCTTCTCCAGGTAAGCGAAGCACACGCACCCAGCCTTTCCCATATTGTAAAAGAAAACATAATTCATCAGACCAGGCCTCCTTCTTCCACAGTTCTCTGGCCTAGTTATGATGCTCACATGCCCAACGTAGGCACTTCTGGCTGTAGATATGGGTCAGCATTGGCACCCTGACATTTCAGTGGTTACCAGCCCCATACACAACAAACTATGATGTTAATTTTTTTCTCCTTTCAGCACATCAACTTCAAGGCCAACATGTTTACTTGCTGCCTAATATAAGCCACCCACTTTCAGATGTCACTTTAACAGGATCAGCGGTCATGTTATGGCTGATCAGTGTACATCAGCATGGTGAAACGCTCATTAAAGGAATGAAACCGCCCTTAATAATAAAAAGCAATCAAGCCTTCTGCAACATGGGGGAATAAATGACTTGTTGAAATTGCAACAAGTAGTTGGATCCCAGTAGCATACAGTTGCAAACATAGCAGTCAGACAGACATAGCAGTTATCAGTGTAGCAGTATCCAAAATGTCCAAACATGCAATTTATCATCAGAAAAAAGACTCCTATGTAGGGAAGTTGGATATCACCAGATATGTATGCCGGAGCACATCAGCTCAAAATACTTCATCCCATTGGGAGGATCAGATCCCTAAATCCCATGAAAGTTGCTCTACATAACCGCTTAGTGGTAGAAAAGTACCCCAGGAGATTGAGCTAAAGACAATAGTGCCAGTAGACAGTGATACATTCTTCTTGTCCACTTTCACAAGCAGACAGTTTTTTCTTTCTATTCAGCACTATACTGATTGAATGTGATTTGCTCTTCTAAGTTTTGAGAACTATTTGAGTTTCTAGTAGATTTACACAACCAACAACCAGGAAATGTGGCATATGGTATTCTAATTTAAGCAATGTTATCTGTGGGTTGGAGTTTTTATGACTGTCTGTGTCCCCATTAGGTAGGATCAATCTCTGTTTGTCCGGATGACCACTATATCTGGTACAGAGTGATGATAGATGAAAAATTTTAGAGCCGTTACAGGAAAACGAGGTGAGGGGAAATACTGTGGCATCCTTTTTTACTTTGAAGAAATTTCCTCTCACTTCCTGTGGCATCATCAAAACAGGAAGTGGAGAGACATCTCCCCAGTGAGACAGAGACAGCAGAAAATTGACTGGTAGGGTTTTAATCCTTTTGCCATCAAAAACTGAAGCAAAACATTTGGCTGTACATACGCAAACTTATTAAACCCCTCCACATTCCAGAAAACCAGTAAGTTATTAAAACTACAACAACCTCCAGCTCCTTCAGCAGAGTGGCTGCGGTGTCGGCGTTTCTCTTTTCTCTTCTCATCTTTTCTGTGGTGGGATTTTTCTTTCCGGGAAACTTGTTGTGGTGGTTTAATAGCGAGTGAATCATCTTCCTCACCTCTGGAAGAATTTAATATATTTAAATAAAAATCCTCTCTTGATGATTCAACAGCCTAAAACCAAGAGATTACAAGCCAAACAACTGGGTCAGGACACAAAGAGTTTAAAAGGCTCCACTCTACCATCCCTTCCTAGTGTAGTATAGAAACGGACTTACCTGGAGCTGATGACATCATTGACATTTCCTCTTCTACCGCCAACAGCAATAGGTGGTGGGCATTCATCCAGGACTAAGCTGCTGTGAGGCCAGCCTACTTCATGGTGTGCCCCTTTGGGGGGCATGTAATTGACAAGCTGGGCTCACAGGAAATAGGCAGAATTACATGACTGTTATTCTGCCCTAAAGAGGAGGGGCAGTGCTGGACCAAGAAGGAAGTCAAAGACAGCATTGGAGAAGGTAGGTAAAATGCCAGTATGATCTTTACTAGGTGATCAATGCAGAAAAATATGTGCATCGGGCCCAAATCTTAGCCAAAGGGACAAACAGCTTTTTGTAATTGGTACTAATTTGTGTTTGGCATGAGGTTCTTCTTCACTCAACACAGAGAATGGCATAGAAAACATACCTGTCTTCCATTGAGTCCTCTCGTCTGTAAGGTGAATTTCGAATAGTGATCTCCATCCTGTGATCTCTCAGCTCTCCTTCTTCCAAGGAATCTCTCTTGGAATCTCGATCATCAGCCTACCGATGGAAATTCAGATAGGAATTTTAAGAAAAACTATGTTTTTAAATAGAGCTGTGTTCACAAACTCCAGAATGACCAGAACTTTGCTATAAATGAAAAACAGCCCCTCACCTGTCCCACGATCAAGCGGTATGCTCATCCCAGCTGGGTTCACCTGCCGTCTTATGTCCCTGGCATCTTATGTGTGAGCACCTGGCTGTGACAACTTGCAGTTTCACAGCCGGGTGCCCACTGTGCATGTGTGAACAGCGCTGCGCATTGTGAATGGTCCCGTAGCTTTCTGGGACCTGTCACATATCCTAGAAGACTGGGGGGGGGCTGAATTTCACTTCTGATTGCCTAAATGGTTGGGGTGGAAGTGGGATTCCTGTCAAAACTGGGCGCCCGCTCCCCAAAGATGCCAATTCTTAAAGGGGAGCAGGTGACGAGTGCTTAAAGCGGCAGTTCCCCTTTTGGGTGATCCCCTTTAAGACTCAAACTTATAAATGTATTGGGGTTGATTTGCTAAAACTGGAGAGTGCAAAATCTGGTGTAGCTGTGTATGGTAGCCAATCAGTTTTTAACTTCAGCTTGTTCAGTTAATCTTTGACAATAAAACCTGGAAGCCGATTGGTTTCCGTGCAGAGCTGCACCAGATTTTGCACTTTCCAGTTTTAGTAAATCAACCCCATAGTCCTTTTCACCCCTTACTGTTATTTTTTTTTTTTCTTTTTTAAGGATCTGGAACTGCATCCTTATATTTCACATGCCCTGACATCACAAAAAAAAGTGCTATATGTATTCTTCCTACTCTTCCAATTACAGCATAATGATCTCAGAAGTACCTTTTTATGAGACCAAGAACACTTGTTCCATTGAGAAAACAGACATAATTTGGAAGGTGTGTTTATGGGGGGGGGGGGGGGGGGGAAGGACGCTACATTTTTTCTATAAAGTGCAATTAAGAGCAGAAAACTACTTTTAGGCGGAGAATAAAATGTATCTAAAATGCGCCTGTGCATTTTTCAAAGTTTGTATCGCGGCCTAGGAAAGAGGAGGCAGACATGGTGCCTGCACTCTTGGTTTGCAAAATGTCGCAATTCTTTAAAACTCCAATATACTGATTTAAAGGATGCGGGGAGGTCCGAGCAAACAATCATCAGCCTGCCAATATAAGAAGTTGGGCAGTTCTCACCATCCGTCCAGAACTGCGCTGGGTTGGGTTGGGGGGGGGGGGGTGTTGTATCATGAGGTAGGCTAAGACACAGTTGGAAAAGGAAAGGGGGAGGGCGATGTGAAGGTGGTTAAAGCAGTGCTGTGCGAGGGGAAAATGGAAGGGTGATGTGAAGGGGGGGGGGGGGGGGGGTGATGTGAAGGGGGCACTGAGGACAATGCTGTGAAGAGGGAATGTGATGTAAAAGGGGTCTGAAAGACAAGATTGAAGGAAGAAAATTATGTAAATTGGAGCTATGGACAATGCTGTAAAGGTGGGGGTTTGTGATGTGAAGAGGGGAGCTAAGAACAATGCTGTGAATGGGTTATTGGGTTGTAAAGGGGGCCAAGGATATTGCTGTGAATGGGTAATGTGCTGTAAAGGGGGGCTAAGGGATAAATAGTGAAAGAGGGGGATAACGATGTGAAGGGGGACTGTGATGTAAAGGGAAAAAGGGGGGAGGGGTTGAAGAATGCTGATGTAAAGGGAAGCTGTAATGTGAAGGCGGGGATGCGATATGCTGGGGGACTGAGGGCAATGATGTAAGAAGGGGACTGCAAAGTGAATGAACTCAGCCATCACAGATACATCTGATTTGGACCACTGCTGGCAGAAAAACTTTTTGAATTCTAATTCAACACCCCTAGATGGTGCTGCAACCCACAGGCTTAGTAAAAATATGTGCCCTGCTGTAATGCAACACTGCCAGCAAGTTGCTCTTTGCCTGTAAACTGCAGCCCTCCACAGAGCAAAGCATGGCAGGGAACAAATTTTTATGACTGAGGGCTGCTGTACCATCTGTAAGAACAGTAAGACTGCTCACTTACCATCATGCCGTATGAGGAAATTTTGGGAGGAGTTTTGGTGTAGGTTTTTCCTGGAGTTTAAGTTAGTACTGGAAACAATTCAGCAGAGCAGGGATGTAGTGAAAAGGGTTTCTATTTAAATTGAGTCTTGTAGCACATGAACTACACGACTTGTGGAGCCTGCCCAGCCCTGATTGAACATCTGTTGTCAGACATCATTCAGATCTGTTTTATGAAGCACAGGGCAAAAGGCTTACATTTCTATGTTTAGAATCTGCTTTCTCTTCTTGTTCTTTCCGCCTCTTTTTTTCTTGCAATATCTCATCCAGTGTTTTTACCTTCCAATTTTCTTTTTCATCCCCCATTTGGAGTAGATCAGTCTGCAAAACAAAAATGTATTGAACTTTTAGTCTATACATTTAAAAAGGACAACTTCACTAAAACTAAATTTACTCTTAATAGGAAACCTGTCATGGGAGAAAAATAAAAGTTACCATAACTGATCTCTTCTGATAATGCTAGTTGCCTGACTGTCATGCAGACCCACTTTGTTCTAAACTTCAAAGCATTATCCCAGAATAAGCTAGCAAATGAGGACTTCAAATGTTTTTTTCAACCTTTCAGATCTGCCTACTTGTTTGAGGTGAATGACTTAAAATAAGGTCCAACAAACTGAGTCCCACATGAACTGCATGCTACCCACTCCTGTCACTGGCCAACCAGATGAATGAATGGTAGCAGGAAAGAGGCAGTGAAAGCAAGTGTCTATGTCCTGACACAAATTCATTTATCCGGAGTGGGGAAAACAGCAGCAGTGGGCAAAGCAAGACTTCTACCAAGGGCATCAGGGGTGGCTCCTCCTACATCAATATTGTGGTGATGAACACTAATTACAGTGCTCACAGAGCCTAATTCCTATAATTGATTTGGGGCCCCATTACCACTTAGTATGCCTGATCACTGAAAAAAATTGTGAAGAAAAAAGAAAAACTATTTTAATTTCTTCATTTTCCAAAAAAAATTATAAAAAAAAATGTACAACTTCAAAAAACTTTTGCCTCTTACTAAATACTTTGGACTGTTTACTTTCCAAAGAGGGTTATTTGGGGGTATTTTTATTGTCCTGGCATTTTAGGGCCTCAAGAAATGAGATAGGCCATCAGTACATCAGGTCTGATCAATTTTCAAATTATATATATATATATATATATATATATATATATATATATATATATATATATACACACATATACATACACACACATATATATATATATATATATATATATACACACACACACACAGTTTGTAGTCTCCAACTTTCACACAGAGTAAATAATATACAATAATTTTTTTACCAAGAAATTTTAGAACAGAAACTAAGAAAACATGTTTTTTTTCTTCCAAAATTTGATAGTTTCGATTATATAACAATCAAAACCCCAGTGGTGATCAAATACCACCAAAAGAAAGCTCTACTTGAGTGAAAAAATAGGTATAAATTTAATTTGCGTGCAGAGTTGCATGACCAAGCAACTGCCAGTTAAACAGCACAGTGCTGAATAGGAAAAAATATGCCCTGGTCACAAAGGGGGAAAAACCTTCCTGAGATCAAGTGATTAAAGCAAGAAATAATAATAATAGCAGCCTCCATGATTTTTCATGACAGGAGTCTTTTAATAAGGCTATTGCAACTTTTCTCTAGCAGCACATTTGCTATTTGGACACTAGATGGTGCCAGAACACATGAAAGTATATTACAGAGTGATATTTTTAGTTACAATATATTTTTGATCCAGTTGGACCAATGTATAAAATAGAAACTTCACATCATTACCATGTGTTTTCGTTAACTGCATACACATGATTAATACATTTTTAACAAAAACATGTTGCATCTAGCTTTATATCAATAAGCAAAATACCCTCTGCACAATTCTCTATTCAATATAAGTGAACAATTATAGGCGGCTGTTTGCACCTATATACACTGCTCAAAAAAATTAAAGGAACACTTTTTAATCAGTATAGCATCACGTCAACCTACAGAGGTTGCACAGGCAGTCCAACTCCTCCAGGATGGCACATCAAATGCCATTGCCAGAAGGTTTGCTGTGTCTCCCAGCACAGTCTCAAGAGCATGGAGGAGATTCCAGGAGACAAGCAGTTACTCTAGGAGAGCTGGACAGGGCCATATAAGGTCCTTAACCCATCAGCAGGACCAGTATCTGCTCCTTTGTGCAAGGAGGAACAGGATGAGCATTGCCAGAGCCCTACAAAATGACCTCCAGTAGGCCACTGGTGTGAATGTCTCTGACCAATCAGAAACTTCATGAGGGTGGCCTGAGGGCCCGACGCCCTCAAGTGGAGCTCGATTGGCATTTGCCATTGAACACCAGAATTGGCAGGTCCACCACTATCACCCTGTGCTTTTCACAGATGAGAGCAGGTTCACCCTGAGCACATATAAGAGACGTGAAAGGGTCTGGAGAAGCCATGAAGAATGTTATGCTGCCTGTAATATCATTCAGCATGACCGTTTTGGTCAGACCTCTACAGGATAGACAATGGCACCCTAACTGCCATTAGGTATTGGGATGAAATCCTTGGACCCATTGTCAGACCCTACGCTGGTGCAGTGGGTCCTGGGTTCCTCCTGGTGCACGACAATGCCCGGCCTTATGCAGTGAGAGTATGCAGGCAGTTCCTGCAGGATGAAGAAATTAATACCATTGAATGGCCTCCATGCTCGCCTGACCTAAATCCAAAAGAACACCTCTGGGATATCATGTTTCGGTCCATCTGACGCTGCAAGGTTTCACTTCAGACTGTCCAGGAGCTCAGTGATGCCCTGGTCCAGATCTGGAAGGAAATAACCCAGGACACCATCCGTCGTCTCATTAGGAGCATGCCCCGATGTTGTCAGGCATGCATACAAGCACGTGGGGGCCATACAAACTACTGAGTACCATTTTGAGTTGCTGTCACAGCGTTAGGAAAGTACTGCCGATTGTCAAAGAAGTTCTCGGCACTGATCATCAGTCCCCTGATGATCAGTGCCCAGCAGTGCTGCCCACCTGTGCCCAGCATTGCCATCCATCAGTGCTGCCCAGCAGTGTCACCTATCAGAGCTCACCAGTGCTGCCTATCCGTGCCACTTCATCAGTGCCCATAAGGGCTGCCTATCAGTGCCCATCAGTGCAGCCTCATCAACGCACATCGGTGAAGGAGAAAAATTACCTGTTTGCAAAACTTTATAATAGAAACAAAGAAAATGAGAATCCTGGTAATTGGGACCCGGTGATTACGTGAATCAATCTGATTTATAAATGTTTTGCTTCTGTTCCTGTTGAGCTGTGATTGCTGCACAATAATAATTGGTCCACAATAACCCTGTACCATGTGACCAGCTGGAGCCAATCACAGCCAGTCATTCATGACAGTTCAAAGCAAGCTTTGCATTGCAGGAGCAATGATCCTCATTGCTCCTGCAATGCAAATTGTATAAAAGAAAAAAATCCCTGATCATCCCCCCCCCAGAGTAGTATAATGTTACTATGGTAACATTGCATTACTCTGATGAAAGTATTTAAAATAGAAAATAGTAAAAAAGAAAAATGTGTAAAAAAATAAAAAAGGTTTAAAAAAAACAGATAAAACATCTCCAGTAGAGTGGGGAAGTGGTAGAATTTCTGACAATGTTATTGTTGCTGTCAGCACCTTCACGTTTGGGTGATAACTACACCTCTATTCTGGGATGTAGAGAAGTGAGAGAATCTTCACAATGCCGAAATTTGTTTGAAATTTTTTTACTGGACATGTTTAACAGCAAAAAGTCAAAAATATTGTTTTTTAATCTCAAAATTGTCAGGGTTTTTTTTACAGCGCAAAAAATAAAAAACACACAGGCGATCAAATACCACCAAAAGAAAGCTCCATTTGTTGGAAAAAATGGACATAAATTTAATTTGGGTGCACCGATGCATGACCGCGCAATTGTCAGTTAAAATAACGCAGTGCCAGAATGCAAAAAATAGTCTAGTCAGTAAGGGGGGGGGGGGAAATCCTCTGGAGGGCAAGTGGTTAAAGAAGTGGAACTTTATGTAAAATAAAATATTAAATGTACATTTTTGCATGACCAAAAAATGTGTACTTATTTTTTATCTCAGGAGCCTGCAGAGAATTGCACCCATGATTACTGGATTGTGGGTGCAATGCCAGGCTCCTTTACACTCTTCCTCCAGCTCTGTGCTGTCAGTTTCAGAACTGTAGGAAATTGCAATAGACTAAGAGCAGCTGATCAGCACATTCGCAGTCCACTGAAACTACAAGTCCATCTACCTCAGTGGCAGACGGGACTAGTAGTTTATTTACTAACAGATCCCTCTGAATAAATTACATGGCTGTGCAGACAAAGCCAATCCATTTGCATATGTGCCAGTGTCTGCGGGGAGAAGGAACACGTGCTGTCACAGGGAAGGGGGTGTAGCATATTCAGTCTAGGTTCACACCTAAGCGGTTTCCGCAGCATTTTGCAGAAGCGCACTACAGTCCATTTAACATGATTTCCTATAGGACACGTTCATATCTCTGCATTTTCATCCAATGTGTTAGGGACTTTTTTTAAATGCAAAACGTTGTGTTTTGGTTCAATAGACATCAATTTAGATGCTGTAGAAATGCAGGTAGTGTGTTTTTGATGCATTTTAATCTGCCCAGCAACAAGTTGGGAAAAATAAATGGCGCAGAGAAGCGAGTTCTCTGCATGCGTTCTGCAAAATCCATTCTTCTGCCACAAGAGCCGGCCAGACACGTCAGACGCGCCACAACAGCCGGCCGGAAACGGTGGGAGGCGTCACCGCGGCCGGCCGGACGCCAGACGAGGCGCCACCGCGGCCGGCCGGACGCCGGACGAGGCGCCACAACGGCCGGCCGGACGAGGCGCCACAACGGCCGGCCGGACGAGGCGCCACAACGGCCGGCCGGACGAGGCGCCACAACGGCCGGCCGGACGAGGCGCCACAACGGCCGGCCGGACGAGGCGCCACAACGGCCGGCCGGACGAGGCGCCACAACGGCCGGCCGGACGAGGCGCCACAACGGCCGGCCGGACGAGGCGCCACAACGGCCGGCCGGACGAGGCGCCACAACGGCCGGCCGGACGAGGCGCCACAACGGCCGGCCGGACGAGGCGCCACAACGGCCGGCCGGACGCGGAGGAGGCGCCACAACGGTCGGCCGGATGAGGCGCCACAACGGTCGGCCGGATGAGGCGCCACAACGGCCGGCCGGATGAGGCGCCACAACGGCCGGCCGGATGAGGCGCCACAACGGCCGGCCGGATGAGGCGCCACAACGGCCGGCCGGATGAGGCGCCACAACGGCCGGCCGGATGAGGCGCCACAACGGCCGGCCGGATGAGGCGCCACAACGGCCGGCCGGATGAGGCGCCACAACGGCCGGCCGGACGTGGAGGAGGCGCCACAACAGTCGGCCGGACGCGGAGGAGGCGCCACAACACCCGGCTGGATGTCGGAGGAATAGACAGAACATAGTAGAATAGTGTGAGAGAAATACACCGAACCCTCTAAAACTAGAACCAGAATTTCCCCCTCACGGGTCTATATGCGCACTAAACACAAACACCTACAGGGGCCCAATAAGAGACAGGGGCCACAGGCCACTCAGTGACTTTACCATTTATGTGAACTGGTCGCCATTTCTGGTCTGCGTCAGTCAGGAACATATCAATACAGCTTCAGCCCTACAAAGTATACAATGGCTGCCCCGGTCACCCAGCAGTACGCATGTGCCTGTGGCCGGCCATACTGAGGGCTCCAGGCTGGTCGCTCGCCCTCCTACACACCGGTCACGTGGTGTAGCAGAGCCCGCCTTGTACACGGCTGCTGTAAGGAGACCGGTAACACGTTTTATAAATCACCACTTACCCCTCTTACGGAAAAGATTTCCTCCCAGCCGGCCGAGGTCTAATCAGAACGATCCACCTCCGTACGGGGAAGCCTCCCGGCTCGCAAACCGGACGTCACTTCCGGCGCGCCGCACACCATGCTCGGAAAGTGTTAAGGTGTTTGTAAAAGTGATCTGCGCACAATAAAGTTCTAGCGTACAAGCACAAACCTGTAGCGTCCGCCATTTTAATGGAGGGAAAACAGAAGTTTGTTTTGTGCTGTGATAGCAGATGGCAGACAAGCCCCATCCTAGACATTGACTTCATAAAACACACTAAGGTCAATTCACTAAAGGATTTTGCATGTGATATGAAGGTCACGTGACTCTCCCCCACCCCAAAATGTAACATAAAATAAGAGTCAATTCGTCATAATAAAATATCGAATGTGAGGTAAATTCCACAGAATAAAATGAGAGAACGGTTCACTGAAGAACACACATGTATCACCTGGCAGTAGACAGTCGGTATTGCAGCAAATTCCGAACAATGAGGTGAACTCTGCACTGGGCAGGAAGATAAAAGTATACAATGTACCTGTGAGGAAATGTTCCGCCCTGAGCTCACAAATGAAGATATATTATAACATTTCACCAGAAGGAGATCATGATAGAATGTTTCCACGGCCTCATAGTATTTCTGTGTACATTTATGTCTTCCTCTGGTGCAGTGCTAGCATGTAAAAATAAAAAGTGTGAAAAACACCAAAAATAGCTCTACGTATAGCCAGTGGCGTCACAAGGCAGGTGCGGGGAGGGGTGTGAGTGCCACACTGGGTGACACCTACCGCACAGGGTGACACCAGACCCGCTCCTTGAAAAGGTAAGTTGTAAAGCATGCCGACGATCCCCGCAGGATGGATCGGATCTGCGGATTGTAGAGCATAATGGATCGGACTCCGATCCATTATGCTCAATCAAAAGATCCGATCCATTCTTTGGGGATCGTCGGAGGCGGTGTCACCAATTGTTATCGCACCAGGTGACACCAACCCTAGGGACGCCCCTGCGTGAAGCCCTCATGCACACTTGACTTTTTCACAGCGGCTGTTTTTGGCTTTTGACGTTTTTTCTCTACAGCCAGTAAACCCCCCAGCCTGATATCCTATGTGTCCATGCACACACAGACTGTAATCAACGTTTTTTGGCTGAAAAAAAAAAAACAGGACTAGTGGGATTCTTTTTTTTTTAGTTGTAAAAATGCTCTAACACTGCAAAATGCCGCAAACCAGCGCTTTCTGACTTTTTTTGACCCAAAAAAATTTTGGGGGGTAAAAATAAAAACATTAAAAATGCAAACGTGGGAAAATGCTGCTAATAGCAGCTAAACGCTAATGCAAAACAGCTTAAAAAAGCTGAAAAAAAATTAAGTTTTTAACGTGACTTTACACAGCTAATGTTACCAGCGTTATCAAAACGATCAGTGTGTATGAGGACTTAAAACGCAGCTCCACTCAAAAGGGAAAGTTTTGCTTTAAGGACTGGTCCCCGCTCCCCGTTAAGGACTGGCACCTTGGGGGAGTGGGTACCTGCCAATTTGCCTACCTGCCAAGGCAATCGGAAGCAGAAGTTTTCCTCTCCCCTCCCTCCATGTAGTCTTCTGGGACACATGACAGGTCCCAGAAGACTACAGGCCCATTCACAAAGCACAGCGCTTCTCACACATGCACAGTGTGAAGCCGCAAGCTGTCACAGCCAGGTGCCCACACTGAAGATGCCGGTGAAATGGGCTGTGGCAATGACACCGCGGGATCTAGGGACAGGTAAGTGCCCATTTTTTAAAAGTCATCAGCTACAGTTTTTGCAGCTGCAGACTCTTTTTTTTATTTTCACTGGAACTCTGCTTTAAGTGATAAATATCACAAAAAAATAAATACTGAAAGCATTTGGTAAATAATGCATGTTTTTAGTGAATTGACTGCTTTTTAGATAAATACTGCATGAAGTATATTAACACAAGAAATTCATTCAGTTTTTATCTCTGTGAATTTACCCCACTGTGCTGTAATGATGAAATGTTTTTAGGCCTTGTTTATGACGGTGGTTGTGGGGCAGTTAAACCCCACAGCGGAGTCTTGTTTTTACCGCCACACAACCACCCCCCTTTTGCAGCAGAGGCAGTGGCTGGGGGTGTACACATGCTTTAGTTCTGGCAGGAATTATCTCCCCTGTTGTGCTCGGCAAGTGTAACATGTTAAAGTGAATGGGGCAGGGTTGACAACTGTACGTAAATTTACGGACAGTCCATAAATATAAACCCATTTACAGGCTGTCCATAAATGTTTGTTACAGACAGGAGCCACCCATAAAAATATGGCAGCATGCTGACTTTGGAACAGCCTGTGGGCTTGGGAAAGCTCAGACATTTTTGGCTGGGCGGGCGCATGAGCAGTGAGTCATTGATGTCCTGGCACCATTTTCAATTAACAGCAGCATATCAGCGGGAATGCCTCCCGACCTGGAGACCGGGCCTAGGCCCACACCATCCATCCATGCCTGAACCCTGGACTCTGTGGTTGGTGGACCCCTAACCGCCCACATCCCTGCAAGGGTGGCTTCTTCTGGACTGCTGAAGGATGTTTGAATTAGCGCTGCTATAGAGGACCTGAGGAGGTACAGACAGGCCAGCAGACATCAGACCAACAGGAGGACCCAGGCACTGGTGAGACTTTATGTCCGCACCCTCTAACCATGTCCTGTATCATGTATTCCACATCCTCTAGCAATCTCCTGTATCATATCTGTAGTCTCTGTACATCTCTTCTATCATGTTCACAGTCTCTGACCATCCTCTTGTGTCATGTCTACAGTCTCTGACCATCTTGTCTTATATCATATCTGCAGTCTTTGTGCATCTTTTGTATCATGTTCACAGTCTCTGACTATCCTCTTGTGTCATGTCTACAGTCTCTGACCATCTTGTCTTATATCATATCTGCAGTCTTTGTGCATCTTTTGTATCATGTTCACAGTCTTTGATCATCTTGTCTTATATCATGTATGCAGTCTCTGAGGGGGAGCCTGGAGAGGAGTCAAGAGTGGGAACGCCCTAGGGACAAGGGTCATGGGAGGAGTCAGACATGTGTGGACTGTGGAGAGGGGAATATAGGATAAAACCAGTGCCGCCAAGCTGGATCCCAGAGAGGGCTGTCTGGCTGAGGCCTGCATAGTGCACTTGCACAATGGGCACCCGGCTGTGAAGCCGCAAGCTGTCAGGTGCCCACACTAAAGATGTCGGTGCCAGGGAGAGAAGACGGCTTGTGAAACCAGCGGTGGTGAGGACATCACTGGACTGAGGGACAGGTAAGCGACTGTATTCCAAAAGTCAGCTGCTACAGTTTTTGTAGGTGCTTTTTTTTTTTCAGCTGGAACTCTGCTTTAATGTAATTCTTCGTGAGCCACTCCTTTGTTGCCTTGGCAGTATATTTTGGGTCATTGTTATGCTGGAAGACCCATCTTCAGTGTTCTGGCTGAGGGAAGAAGGTTCTCATCCAAGATTTTACAATACATGGCCCTGTCCATTGGCCCCTCAATGCAGCAAAGTTGGCCTGTACCTTTAGCAGAGAAACAACCCCAAAGCATAATGTTTCCACCTCCGTGCTTGACTGTAGCGATGGTGTTCTTAGGGTCATATTCAGCATTTTACTTCCTCCAAACAGCTCAATTTTGGTCTCATCTGACCACAGCACTTTCTCCCAATCCTTCTCTGAATCATTTAGATGTTCACTGGCAAACTTCAGATGGGCCTATACATGTGCCTTCTTGAGGAGGGGACCTTGTGGGTGCTGCAGGATTTCAATCCATGGAAGCGTATTGTGTTACTAATGGTTTGTTTGGTGACTGTGGTCCCATCTGACTGAAGATCATTAACAAGCTCCTCCCTTGTAGTTTTGGGCTGATCCCTCACTTTTCTCATGATCATCTTTACCCCATGAAGCAAAATCCTGCATGGAGCTCTAGACCCAGAGAGATTGGTGGTTATTTGGCGTTTCTTCCATTTGCAAATAGTCGCTCCAACAGTTGTCTCCTCACCAAGCTTCTTGCTAATGGTCGTGTAGTCCATTCCACCCTTGTGCAGGTCTATAATCTTGTCCCTGACATCCTTTGACAGCTCTTTGCTCTTGCCCATGGTGCCTAAGAAAGAGATTCTGTGGACAGTGTCTTTTATACACGTTATTGTTAGGAACGCCTTCTTATAGTGACAGGACTAATCTGTGTACCACATGAGCACATAGCCAGTCTGTGGGAGCCAGAATTAGTGTTGGTTGGCAGTGGATCAAATACTTATTTTACTCACTGAACTGCAACTCCATATATAACATTTGTATCATGTTTTATTTCTGGATTTTTGGTTCATATTCTGTCTCTATCATTTAAAATACACCTATGATAAAAAATTATAGACCCTTAATTTCTTTGTAAGTGGGCATACATACAAAATCTGCAGGGGATCAAATAATTATTTTGCCCATTGTATCAGTAACACCCACCCCCCCCCCTTACCTTAGTGTATTCACTCAGCGAAAGGTGGCCTGTGGTCACCAGAGTCCCTCCACATCAGAGTTCCTGGCCTTCCCCTTTACATCAGGGTCTGCAAAATTCCTCATCAGAGTGTAAAGAGGAACTTTGCAGACCCTAATGTAAAGGGCAACACTGCAGACTCTGATGTAAATGGATACTGATGTAGAGGGGAACACTGTGGACTCTGGCCAGCAGAGCACCCCCCCCCCTTACATCAGAATTCCCCTTTACACCAAAGTCTGCAGCTTACCCCTTTACATCAGAGTTCTCCTTGCATTGTTAGGGGGAATCCTGCAGATTCTGATGTAAGGGGGAGCTCTGTGCTGACTGGGTTATATGAACCTAACCTTCATGTAAATGGAAAAATATGTTTGACTTTTGTTTTAATTTAAGCACATTGCTAATAGCACTAGCTGCACATTTGTAGCTTAAATTTTGAATTTTTTTTGCACTGGTTTGCACTTAAAACAGCCATTATATGTACTTTTTAAACTGTCAGTAAAAATGTGGCTCTATCAGTAAAATTTATGATTTGTGTCAGGAAAAATATTTTGTTGCAGTTGGTAAATTTTGGCTGTCCTGTCAGTAAATTTCACTTCAGGGGATTGTCAACACTGGAATGGGGCTGTGCTGCAACCCTGCACAACACATGCGGTTGTATGGTACTTATGGAGTTAAAACAATTGGTGAAGGAATGATACAACACCTCCTCACCAACTGCTATTGCTTTCTAAAGAGTGAAATGAAGGCAGATTGTTTTTCAAACAGCAAAGCAGCTGTAAATGAACTCTTAGGGTTCTTCAGAAGTGTGTGTATAGCCATGTTTTTAATAGCGTAAGGAAGGGTTAATACCTCTGCCAGTTTATTTTTTGTAGACCATTGGTGAAATTTCCCTTCACTTCCTGTCCCAGAGACAAAACAGGAAGTTAGAGAAAATCTCCCAAACTGGAGGGAATGCCACTCTTAGACAGTTTGTGTCCAGTGTCCTCACTAGAATATTTTTCATCACCACTTGTTGTGGGCACAACTTTAAAATTTTGGATTTTCCCTCACTTAGAGTTCAAACCGAAGTAAAAACTTGACAGAAAGTCTAACCTTTCCCCACTGTGTCCAACGGTAAGAAAAAGGTTTTGCCCAGAAATACACATTAGGCCCCTTGCACATAGGGAGCCGTGCATCCCACAGGGTAATTTAGAGCACTTGAGGCTGGATGCGCAGAAAACAGCTTTCTATAAATGAAGATAAATGGAATGCACCTAAACACAGGTAAGGTAAACAAATAGTGTGTGTTCAGGCTGTGCACCTTTAAACTGCCCACACTTATTGTGTTGTGTTTTTTTCTTTAAAACGCTGCCTACCCAGCCATGTTATCCATTCACAGGGATCTGTCTTTTTTCTTTTTTTAAAGTTCACAGAGGTGTGAAAAAACTAAAACCCGCAAGTGAACAAAAAATGTGCAAGTGCAAAACACTAACAGAAAAAAAAGGTGTACCTAGGGGTGCACTTTTGTCCACCCCCTGAAGGGATAGGACCTCTACCCTGATCCCCCAGGGCGCAAGGCTCCTGACAGGGGACAAAGAGTTTCCAACATAGTCTGCCTAGCCAAAAGCCTGGCGGACCTCTTTCCTTGTGGCTAACTGAAGCTGACCACCAAGTACTAGGTCAGGGAGCTCTCCCAAAGAGAGACCCCTCCCCCAGAACAGGGGAGGAACCTGAGGGCCGCACATCCTCCCCCAGAACAGGGGAGGAACCTGAGGGCCGCACATCCTCCCCTAGACTTCAGGGCAGGCCCGAGGACCCAGACCCTCCATCCAAATGAGGAAAAAATATACACACATTAAGTGAAAGGTGACAGACAATGAGGGAAAAAATAAATAAATAAGTGGCCGTGCAATTGTACTGGCTAGGCCCGGAGGCCTGTAGCAAATAAATTGCTCTGGACTTAGCCAAATGTGCACATGGTCACTGTTCTAAACACTTTGTCTGCACTGCGCCTTTTAGGGCTAGGCCATTTGGCTACGTCCAAATGGTTGCAGTGTGGCTCAATTGACAAGTTTGACAAGAGGCGCCACCTGTCAAACTCTGCAACCCAAGTGAAAATTGCTGTGAAGCAAAGCATATGTACAGTCCTGTCAAGCTGCAATGTTAGAATTCTAGAGTGCAGCGGGGGGCAGTAAGCCTCAGTTCACATCTCCGTGGGTGGTGCCGCTACAGGACCTGTACAAATACCTGCGGTCGCACCACCCACACAGAGGAATGCGGAAGCTGCAGGTGGGTGCCATCAATTATAATGGCACGCCGCCCGCACTGGAAATCGCAACTGTACAGGGAACCTCGGTTCCCATGCAGGCTGCGATTTCGAAAGTAGTGCAGGGATTTTTTCCTTGCGTTTCCCAGGGCACAGGAGTCCATTCAAATGCCCGCACAGATGTGAACCAGGGCTAAAACCTGTTTTACCAGTTCCTGGCTGCCAGTATGAAAGAACCCTAAGGCATTCTGCATTATAAATGGTCATGCCAATGTACATTAACATTAAAAGTATATAATATACAGCATTGAAAAACCCAAGATAACTAGATATTTAATGGGGTAGGTAGTGGCCATTGTCACTTTTTTTTTTTTTTTTACACACCTCACCCAATTTACAAAGCAATCCTTTCATCAATTTGAAAAATTGCAGGTAAAAGTGCGGGAAATTAGGTATTTTAAATGTGTATTTATAGTTTTTTTTCCTTTCCATAAATGTTTGTTTATTGCTTTGTAATGTGCCCTAGAGCCTGCTAGCAAATTCTGACACTTCCAAGAAGTCAATTCCCTAGAACAGTCCACTCCTTTCTGGGAGTAACTAAAAACTCCCTGTGCTGGCTCAACTCCTCTGATCCTACACTCGCCTCCTTAGACAACCTTTTATGTAGCTGCTGGGGTAGGAGCGAAGGGGAATACTACAGAGTGTCACTTGAGTGACAGCTCTGAGCCTGGTAAGGCTGCTGACAACACATCCAAAGATGGTGGTGCTCAACAACAGTCTCAGGCCTTTTGGAGGCATATGGACTACCATAATCAACAGACATTGCTTAGTAACAAAGTAAAGAGCACTGTAATAATGTAACGTTACATCTATCAAGTCACTTATATTTTCCACAGTGGAAAAGGTACACTACATGAGCAGAGACCCATAGCTGTCTTAATAACCTCAACCTAAGTTAACGTGGCCACATTGGTCTTGTGTTGTTATAAGATCTCTGCAAAGACATAATGCCAAGACTGTAAATGTGTGTGAGGACTCCTCGCTTAGAAGAAAAGTAACCTATTAGAGATCAGGTGGAATAGTACCAGACCAGGAATCGCAAGCTGAGGTGACCATAATCTATCAATATTTTTGATCGTTTCTATGTTGATATAGGAGCTTTTTCTGGGAAATAACAATATTACTTGGTTTCTCCACTCCACAGTCGTTGAGAGGGTTAGGGGACATCCATTTTTGGGCAATCACTTTCCAGGCTATGTATAATTATAGAATGTACCACCTCATCAAGTATTAGAGAAGAATCAAAGATATTGAGAAGACAGTTTAGGAACTAGCAGTAGAGTAGTTTGATATATGGAGGATATACCATAATTTCCTGCCAGTAAGACGTTTTGGGCAGCACCATATCAGGTGAATAAAATCTGCCGGACCTCTGGCACATCTGGGACATGTATCTTTGTCCCAATGCTTCCACCTATATCTTTTTAACAGGGGTATGGTAAACTCTATGAAGGATGAAAAGCTGGGTGAGCTTTTGAGTTGGGGACAAGGACACCAGGTTAAGAGAGATCAAGGATTGCTCCCATAGGTCCCACGTCAAAGGACCCAAATCCGTCACTCAACCTTTTCTAGGAGGGATTATTGTACGGTGTTGGATCTTGGTCATTAAAATCCCATAAAGACTAGAAATAAGCCCTTTTCAGGAGTCAGCCCTAATCAGTAATCCATGTATTTGATTTTTATGTTCAAACAGTTTAAATGTGCGGACTTGAGTGTTAATGGCATGTTTTACTTGTAGGTATTGAAAAAACCTTTGAGTCAGAAGATGAAATTCCGCTTGGAGCGACTGAAAGGTTTTCAATACACCGCCCTCATGTGGTTGGGATAAATGTCTCATGCCCTTCTCCCACCACAGCCGAAGCCCCACAATTTAGTGAGTGATGGTAAGAAGGAGATATTCTACAAAAGGAATATGGCTGTTACAGCCCTTTTTATTTTTAATTTTGTTACAATAGTGTTTTTTTTATGTGGTTACTATTTTGAAGGGTGCTCATCAGAACTCTCCACTCATTCTATCAATGTCTACATACATTCTTATGGCCGACTACGATCACTCAATGTACACTTCATCTCCTACATAGATCTTTATATAAAGGATCTCCAAAAGGGTATATAAACTTCTTGTCTCTGCCTTATAACAAGGATTCTTTATAAATCTCTTCACACAGAAATTATAGAAATTATTTAAGTGGATCTTTCTTTCTGTAGTGATCTTCTATTCTATATTTGTATAATGATCTACAGTATATGGATACAAGGTAAAGATATGTGAATATCTATACCATTTTGGTGATCCTTTATATAAACTATAAAGAGCTATGTAGGAGGTGAAGAGTACATTGAGTGATAGGCAGCCATATGAATGTACAGTATGTAGGAAAAACAGCGTCCTGATGAGCACTCTTCAAAATGGTACCCATGTAATAAAACATCAGTCATGGCCAAAAATCTTGGCACCCCTGCATTTCTGTCAGATACTGCACCATTTTACCCAGAAAATGGTTGCAATTACAAATGTTTAGGCATTCTAATGTTTATTTCTTTTGTTTGTATTGGTATGACACAAACAAATGGAGAAACAAAAGCCAAATATGACACATTCCATGAAAAACCCCAAAAATGGACTGGACAAAATTATTGGCACCCTCAATTTTATATTCAGTAGCACATCCCTTGGAAAAAAACTGAAATCTGTAGCTTCCTTTAACCATCAATGAGTTTCACACACTTGTAGCAATTGTACGTACAGAGATGGACGCGGTCATCCATCTTGCTAAGGATCCTCCATCTTGTATCAATCTCTCTCCCTCCAATCCCCCCTCCCTCAGGAATGTGGTCTGTATGTCTGCCGAGAGATTACAGGCATCAGGCCCAGCTGGATAGATTCATGGTTATAAACCCCAATTAGCCTGGGCCCAGTATGTCTGTAAGACTCTTGCTTGGAGGTAATCGTAAAGCCATAAACCAGTCCTTCACTGGACTTCAAACGCATTCCAGGATAGCCGTAAAACACACATCCCATTTTAAAATCACTTTTCCATATAATTTCATATCTTAAGCTAGGAAATAATTACAATGAAGCAAAGCATATATTCGAATAGCTCAGTTTAATGCGAGTTGCCTGATATCTTACACCCCTAGTTGAAGTCTACAAGAGAGCCATATAGTTCTAGCTCAAATAGTGAAATATGGCATGTTTGATGTCTGGATGTTCAGGATATCATTCTGCATATTAATCTACTAGTGGCTAGGCTGCTACATGCACCTAGGGAAGGTTATTGACCATGATATAAACTGGGAAGGATTTTGTCATAGCCTGAGTTCCCCCGCCTAAAACACCCCTCCCCAAATGAGGCGATTGGTTCTCTGCTGTAAGGAGACACCCTGCTGGGTTCCTAGAAAAAAGCTGTTATACTTGGAGCAGCAAGTTGAAGAATTCTCCCTTTTTAACATCAGGAACCAACTTTGGGAGAAAAGGCACCCTTTTGCTCTGACACTTTAACGCTGCTTAAACCAAGGCTGACGGCAAGTATTCTACCTCTCTAAACTTCTGTTATCTCTCTGTTGTGGTATTGCTATTGTATACATATATACATACACAGTGGAGATCGAACGTTTGGGCACCCCAGCTAAAAATTTGTATTAATGTGCATAAAGAAGCCAAGGAAAGATGGAAAAATCTCCAAAAGGCATCAAATTACAGATTAGACATTCCTATAATATGTCAACAAAAGTTAGATTTTATTTCCATCATTTACACTTTCAAAATACAGAAAACAAAAAAATGGTGTCTGCAAAAGTTTGGGCACCCTGCAGAATTTATAGCATGCACTGCCCCCTTTGCCAAGCTAAGACCTGCCAGTGTCATGGATTGTTCTCAATCATCGTCTGGGAAGACCAGGTGATGTCAATCTCAAAGGTTTTAAATGCCCAGACTCATCTGACCTTGCCCCAACAATCAGCACCATGGGTTCTTCTAAGCAGTTGTCTAGAAAACTGAAACTGAAAATAGTTGACGCTCACAAAGCTGGAGAAGGCTATAAGAAGATAGCAAAGCGTTTTCAGATGTCAATATCCTCTGTTCGGAATGTAATTAAGAAATGGCAGTCATCAGGAACAGTGGAAGTTAAAGCAAGATCTGGAAGACCAAGAAAAATATCAGACAGAACAGCTCGCAGGATTGTGAGAAAAACAATTCAAAACCCACGTTTGACTGCACGATCCCTCCAGAAAGATCTGGCAGACACTGGAGTTGTGGTACACTATTCCACTATAAAGAGATACTTGTACAAATATGGTCTTCATGGAAGAGTCATCAGAAGAAAACCTCTTCTACGTCCTCACCACAAAAATCATCGTTTGAACTTTGCAAATGAACATATAGACAAGCCTGATGCATTTTGGAAACAAGTTCTGTGGACCGATGAGGTTAAAATTGAACTTTTTGGCCGGAATGAGCAAAGGTACGTTTGGAGAAGAAGGAGCACAGAATTTAATGAAAAGAACCTCTGTCCAACTGTTAAGCATGGGGTTGGATCAATCATGCTTTGGGGTTGTGTTGCAGCCAGTGGCACAGGGAACATCTCACGAGTAGAAGGAAAAATGCATTCAATAAAATTTTAGCAAATTTTGGATGGTAACTTGATGCCATCTGTGAAAAAGCTGAAGTTAAAGAGAGGATGGCTTTTACAAATGGATAATGATCCTAAACACACCTCAAAATCCACGGGGGATTACATCAAGAGGCGTAAACTGAAGGTTTTGCCATGGCCTTCACAATCTCCTGACCTCAACATAATTTAAAATCTATGGATAGACCTTAAAAGAGCAGTGCGTGACAGACAGCCCAGAAGTCTCAAAGAACTGGAAGACTTTTGTAAGGAAGAATGGGCAAAGATACCTCAAACAAGAATTGAAAGACTCTTGGCTGGCTACAAAAAGCGTTTACAAGCTGTGATACTTGCCAAAGGGGGCAGTACAAAATATTAACTCTGCAGGTTGCCCAAACTTTTGCAGACGCCATTTTTTTGTTTTCTGTCATTTTGAAAGTGTAAATGATGGAAATAAAATCTAACTTTTGTTGACATATTATAAGAATGTCTAATCTGTAATTTGATACCTTTTGGAGATTTTTCCATCTTTCCTTGGCTTCTTTATGCACATTAATACAACTTTTTAGCCCCACTGTATATATATTGGCTACATCTGTTTCTGTAAATATTATTATTATACTGGATTTATATAGCACCAACAGTTTGCTCAGCGCTTTACAATATAACGGGAGACAATACAGCAACAGTACAGTTCAATACAAGAGGGATAGGAGGGCCCTGCTCCTCGGAGCTTACAATCTAGGATTAAATATTTTTATTGCACAATTTTGACCTTTTTAGTAATAAATCCTATTATCTGAAAAGTGTTGAACTGTTTCTAAAGCTCTTTAATGGAAACTAAAAATCCGTGTCTCTGAAGAGCGCTGAAGAGTGTTTTAAACCTCTATATACATCTGCATGCGGTGACAGGGTGTATACAGACGATTATTCAAACATCATAGTGTTATTGCTAATATTGGCAAGTTTCCTTCTTCTCTGTACAAAAAGGCAGTGGTGGCAGTGTGAAGGGTTAATTGCGTAATTAACCTGACCCAGTAACAATCGCTCTTAGGCTGCAGGTACATAGATTGTGGTCCATTAGCTGAAAAATCTTTGTGCAGGGTGCATCTGAGCGTGGCATTGTTACGCACGTGACAGCGCGGTTTTATATTGGCTAGTCCTTCGGCCACGAGTTGGTGAGAAGGGCTGGGGGTCTGATGCTGCAACCGTCACACCGCTCTACTGAAATTTTGGACTACTATTCTTTTGTCAACTGCTCCAGGTCTCTCAGATTGGAAGGATTCCTTTTCCCAACTGCTATTTTGAGATTTCTCCACAGGTGCTCTATTGGGTTTAAATTTGAACTAATTTCTGGCCAGTTCAGTGCTCTCCAGCACTTTGTCTTAAACCATTTCTGGGTGCTTTTTAATGTGTGCTTTGGGTCATTGACCTGCTGTAAGACCCATGACCTCTGACAGAGTACCAACCTTATGACACTGGGCCCTACATTACACCCCAGAATTCTTTGGTAGTCTCCAGATTTCATAATGAGATGCACATGGTCAAGACATCCAGTGCCATATTTAATTGATGTTTCTTCTTTTTGTATATAAAAGAAAACCTAATAAAAGAAAATGAAAAAAAAAAAAAAAAGACATCCAGTGCCTAAAGTAGCACAACCCCAAAACATCCAAAACCCCCACCATGGGCTTTACCAAAAAGCTGTAATTATGTTTCGTCTGTCCACAGCACATTCTCCCAAAAGGATTTTGGCTTCCTCAGATAAGTTTTGGCAAACTCCAATCTGGCTTTTTTATGTTTCTGTGTCAGCAGTGGGGTCCTCCTGGGTCTCCAACCATAGCATCCTTTTACATGCAGAAGGCAACGTATACTGCAAGCTGACACAGTAGTACCCTGTGTCTGAAGGTCAGCTTGAATTTGTCTGGAAGTAGATCAAGGTTCTTTATCCACCATTTGAACAATCCTTCATTGCAATCTTTGATAAATTTTTCTCTTTTGCCCACATCCAGGGAGATTAGCTACAGTGCCATGGGCTGTAAACTTCTTGACAATGTTGCACACAGTGGACACAGGAACATTAAGATCTCTGGAGATGGACTTGTAACCTTAAGGGTTGTCCATACTTTTCCACAATTTTTGTACTCCTATCCTCAGACAATTCTTTATTGCTCTCTCTTTTCTATGCTCCACGTGGCACACAGAGACACACAACAGAAAGATTGAGACGATTTTTCACCATTTTAACTGCTTGCCAGTGTGACTTCTATTTTGTCAGCACCTGTTAATTGATACAGGTGAGTTTAATTACAAATTACAGGACCATCACAAACTTGCAATGCAATTATTTCTTACAATTTTGAGAAGGTGCCAATAAATAAACAAAACATGAGAGTGCCTAAACATTTGTACTTGCAACAATTTTCTAGGCAAAGTGGTGCATTATCTGATAGAAATGAAGGGGTGCCAATATTTTTGGCCATGACTATACTATTACCCAAAAATGAAAAAAAAGCAATCAAACTGATGGGACATGTATGTCATACCTTTTATGCAGAGAGTATGACTTTTGAGATCCTGGGTACATTTGTAAGATAGTGTAAAGCTTAAATTAAAATCATCTTTTTAATGAATGATTATTTCAGCCATGTGACTGTAATTTTCAAATCTTTTTGGGCACAGCTGAAAAAAACTTTTTTTAAAATAAGGATTTTTATTAGTGTGTGTTCACTTTAAGAAATAAGCTGTATGCAGAATATTCCAATTTGCAGGCTAAACAAAAAAAAAAGGAAACAAAATTCATTAAATATAACAATAGTCACATTTATTTGTACAAGGCAACTTAAACAAGAGTCTTCTGACCTCAACAAACCGATGTAATACAGTAGATAAGTGACACATAACATAAAACTATGTTGAGACAACTTTCCACATTTGTGTATCTTCTCCAATGCATAACATAAATTACATACTGTATATTTAAACCAATAATCAATAAACTGTACACAGGGATATGGAAAAAAAACGTAAAAGCCAAGTCCACCCAACAACTGATTTCAGTTTGAAAGCATACCAGCAGGTTAAATAACCCATCAGCATCTCTCATATTCTTACGCTGCCATCATCCAGGATAGCCGGATATATTTCCCTAGAACAAGGGGGAAGATATATAGATTTGCCCTTCCTTACAAGACCCAAACTGCACAAGGAACTGCCAAGATTCCCACCCAGCACAGATTTTGGTACACACGATTCTTTTGGTCTCTTCTTCTCTATGCTGAATTGGGCCCTTACTGGAAATCTCCCTAGTCAGTAACTCTAACTGCCGGACCCGCACATTGCCTCTAAAAAAACTGGAAAAAAAAAAAAAACCAACCCAGCAATGGCATTGATGCAGGAACTCAAGAGTATTGTTTTCTTTTATTGCTGTCTATGACCAAGCCTCTGTAGAAAGAAAAGGGGTCAGGTCTTTACTCAAATGTCTCAATCAAAGCTATGATAAACTAGACTAAAAAATGTAAAGCTGCATTAAAATACATTAGTAAATGCAGATGAAAAAAATAAGTGGTGTCTGCTTGATCTCAACAATCCAAGGATGAAGACCTACAACTACAGTGGTGAATTACAGAACAGTAGCTCTGGATGAAAAAAAAAAACAGTCAAGTTATTTGCAGAACAGGAAAATGTGATTATTTGTAGATTGAAGTTAAAGTGTTACTAAACCCAGGACCCTGAATTCAATATATCTGATCTCCCACAGTACACAGAATGTGGAAACACAATTATTTTAGTAAATATAAATTGCTAAATACCTTTTCTCATCAGCAGTATATAGCAGTCTTGTGACTTTTATCAGTGTCCGGCCGAGCACTGTTTAATCTTGTAGGAGCTTTCATTCTGCTCTGACTGTCCTATGAGTCTGCATATCCTTGACCCTCTGTCTAGACAGTGCTGACTGGCCCTGTGCTGATCACATGCACCCTCCCAAAGAAAAGAAAACTCTCTAGCAATACACACTAAACTGAGCATGTGTACAGTTACTCCTAGAGCTCTGTACTATCAGCAGATGGATTGGGAATATTAAAAGAAGAGGAGGATCAGAGAAGAAAGGATCAAACAGCCTTTATACATAATGTGGACGATTAACCCCTTAGGCTCCACAGTGAGTATAACAAGCATGCTTTACTGCATATACAGAATGATTTTACTGTTGTGGGTTTAGTAACACTATAACTCATTACTACTATGGGAACAAGCCAACAAGAGTAAAGATTTTGACTGAATTAATTAACACGCATTAATAGATTTGTTTATGTTTGCATTTAAACCTCTGCAAATTTTATACAAGATTTCTTTATAATAGCATTTTACAATTCTTTAATTATTTTTCTGACAACTAAATTATACTGTCCTGGGTCCACCTCTGGCACTTTGGAACAAAAAAACATGTCAAAGGTAACTGAAGGAGTATTCCAGCCTGGGACACAAATAATGAAAGCAATAAGTTGAGGTAAGTACCAAAATTTAAGTCCTAAGTAATGCAGGACTTGGCACTTTAGTTTTTTGTTATATAGAAGATGATGGATCTACAGGCAAAGTAGAAAACTCCTTTCAGTGAAGGCATGCACCATTTTCCAGTGACAAGTTGATGAAAAAAAGAGAATGCCATAAGACATTAAGCACTAACTGCAAAAATATTCTAGTGTATGAAAGGAATCATGGCATCATATTGGTGTCAGAAAATAACCTATTGTGCTTCCATGAAAACTGTACAAAGCCAAGTCTAGGCCAATGGAAGGTAATGACCTCCACAACACTGGCTTTAACACTGGACTAAAAATGCACCTAAAAAATTAAAAAAATAAAAATAAAAACATCCTTGATCTTCATATTTACAGTCACTGCAATGATAACTACTTCTGAAATTGTTATAAGAGTCCACCGTAGAGATCAACTCCATTCCTCAAGGCTCCCTAAGGACAATGTCTCTCAAGTGATCTTGCTGTTTTTGACAACTTAAATTACCATTCTCTTATGAAGTCTCTCAATTGTTGTCCAAACCACCAATATGTTACTAAATTGCTATTCCCTCGCCATCTATGGAGTTTTAGCAGTGTTACAGGCAGTGACAGCCCATCACTAGTGATATCGGAAGCTGAAGAGATAGAACTGCCCATGTGGAATGGCCCCAACAGTTTACATTTTTCCTTCCACTTCAAAGAAGCATGGGTGAGATAACTGCTATTTGCTTAGGGCCATGTCACACCGGCGATCCTGTTGCTGGTGACAACTCACCAGCAACAGTATTACTATAAAGGCCACTCATTGGCTCCTATGGAATCGCTCCCTCGCTGGTTAGTGGACATTGCATTTAGGCTGATGAAGTTGATGGTGATTCTGCTGCTGGTAAAAGAGGGCAAGTGGATTTTCAGAAATGTGGTCCCTTGTGATTTGTTGCCAGTGAACAAACTGCTGCTGTGTCATGAGCCTTATGCAGGTTATTATGCAACTGGGTCCCTACTTGGTAGGGAAAACACATATGGTCAGGAAGCCTTGATTTCCAGAGTTGAACACTACTGGTTTACAATACAGACATCTAAACACAAAGAATGCAGAACTATTTTTTTAAATGGCTGCTTTTCCATTATGGTGTGATAAGAAATGACAGAAAAAGTTTAACCTTTTTGCAGGTTATAGAATTTATGGATAATGTGCTAAGAACAGTAATCCATAACACAGATTTCAATCTATTACAGTGAAAGCTCAACCCTCTTTGCTGAAAGAAAAATGGAAACAAACTTCCCTGGCATTGGCTCCACGCACACATGGCAATGACAACTAGTCAAGAAGATCCAATATGGCGGATCTTTAGTTAATTATTGGACTGTGTCTATTGTGGACTGCTTTTAAGCTTGGTACACAAGGATTTCAACAGAAACTGTCCAATATTCAGCCTGTGTGTGCAGCAGCCTGTCTGACACAAGCTGGCCTGAACATCTGGCTTCTGTCGAATGGGCATGCTGGAAAAGCAGCAGTGGATCAGCATCCGATCAGTGCTCTCAGCCAATGGCTGCAAGTACTGACCAGTGTGTTCTCCAAGGGCTGAGAGCACTGACTGGTGTTGTTCTGGTGGGGGGGCAGTTCCTCTGTCAGAACACAATAGCTCAGTAAGGAGATCGCTGTACTAACATCGCATAGTTAGTACAGTGAGCACCTTGCAAGCTCCTCAGTTTTATTTTGTTCTGCCCACTGATTTGATTGAAACAATAAAACTACCTGTGTACCAGACTTTACTCCTAAGTGAGGGTTATCATGTAAAACACAAATCAGGCAACAAAAAGACGCATAGAGAGGAAGCACACAATTCTGCTTTCTTCCTTATTTCTCCTCTCAAATTCAGACCAGGCTGCTGAAAAGTAATTAGTGCACTTATTAGTATGCCATGTACATTAACGAACAACTTATCATCTTAGCGGGAGTTCTCCTATAGTTCAGGGGCTCTATGGAGCAATAAACAAAAGATAACAGTTTAATAATATGATTCAAGTAATTACTTTCTCACTCCCAAGGGAAAATCTATCACTCATAATTAAATGTAACAATCTACCACAGATTAGGAATGTATGTGTTCTACAAAAGGTTTTAAAACACTGTTCATAAAAATATATATATTTCTGTACAATCCACAGGAGAAAATTACACTGCCATCGACAGCATAACTCACTGAAGAATTGAATTTGAGTTACAGTCTGTGTTCAGCCGCCTAAGAGAGACTTTCTAAAGGATTCGTCTTCTTTCATAATTTTGCAGCTACCAGAGCCGTGCCAAGCTGGCAACAGTCATAAAACAGTAAATAACTGCAGCCCAGGAAGAATAAATTAACAGTGAACAGATCCAGGAAATGTATTTTGATTAAAGGCAACTAAACGTCACAATAGATTTTAAGGCAATTATATTGAATTACTTTGATTCTGAGGCTCCATTAGTATGACTAGAAGTGCCATAGCTTCATATACCATATACATGATTTCTGCCTTCTAAAAGTACCCATTATTAGAAAAAGGACGGATAGACTGATGGTGTTTCTCCATTACTGTAGGCAAACAAACTCACACAAATACTCAGTCACATTATACTGATAAACCTGTTGAGCCTGGAAGTTCAACTATCCAATACACTAGCTCACCATACACATTTAGATTTATCTTGTCCAGCCCCGTGGGGGCCATTAATATATAAATGAGAAAACTTGCATCTGCAATGTGAATACATTAAGATTTATAAACCAGCACAAGCCTGACTCTACTGCAGTTGGACTAATTTTCATACCTGTAGAAGGGACTTTACAGGCCATTTCCAGGCAGAAAGGGTCATGTAGACAGATCAACCTCTAGGCATCAAATACTTCATGAGAACCTTTCCTTTTATGAATGAGACTTGGGTAGATTAATTAGTTGTCTAGTGGTTTTTCTGCTCCCAAAGGACTAAAATGTTAGATGATTTTCACAAGAAATGTCATGTCAAGTTCTTCTGTCACATTAGTTAAGAGTTTTTTAATCCAAAATAAATTGGTTCACATGATCTATTGCAAATTCCTCTTTACAACTTGATATGTTGTATAATTGAGAATTCCACAAATAAATGAAATCTTAGGTTTGACTAGGGTCCCCGTGAGTATATTACTTGGTAGACTAAAGCCCAATCAATAAAATACAGTGGTTATCACAGACATTCACACTTATCTATACCTTTAAGCTGGCCATACACTAGAATCATTTTGTTCAAATATTTTGTTACTAAAACATTCATTCAAACTGATAGTGGGGTCAAAAAGGAGCAGTATGGAAAACTTTTCTCAAACGAACCAATTTCTTACACTGAACGTGGAGAGAACATTCATTCCAAAACTGCATGTTAAAAGCAAAAATAATTACTAAAGTACTTTTGAACAATATTCATCAAGTGATTGTATGTATTCTCATACGAATGTTTGTATAAAAGTTCCTATGAAAATCTACTAGTGTATAGCCAGCTTTAAATTTCTGGTCCCTTAGCACTCCACCTTCCATAAGGTGGCATTTGGACGGTTTCTTAAACGGTTTTTACACTGCCATTTGCTGCAGTAAGGCAGGCTTAATAAACGCTGCAAAAACTGCAACAATGTGTACAGTGCAACAACCCACAGCAGCTCATACTAACCAACCATTGCCGGTGATTCCAAATCACACTGCATGGCTGGCAAAACCCATCATGTGTGTTTGTGTGCTATTCATTATTAATGGCACCTAAAACATGGTGTGGTTTTGCCACAATTGATCACACAGAAAACCGCATCACGCGAAGCATGTTGCCCATATGAAGCTCCTGCTCCTTTTTGGGTGACAAGTTTGCACAATGTGGTTTGCCACAATTGCCATGTAACAATCGTGGCAAAACTGCAGCACATTTTAGGTGCCACTAAAAATGAATGGATAAATAAACATGCGTGATGCATTTTGCCAGCATTGCAGTGCTATTTGGAATCGTGGGCAGACTCGCTGCAAATCACTAAATGTGAATGAGGCCTAAGATTAAAGCTCAACTGAACGTTAACTTAAATCAGCTAAATAGATTCCAGGTGTATCAAAAGGTGTACAAAGTCTTAGTTTGTTTCCATCAGCCACAGCCTGAGCAGAAAAACCAGTCCTCCTGTCCGCATGCTGTGGGGGGTGGGGCCCTTGTTCTCTGTAGACAAGCAGTGATCTTTTTGAAGATGTCGGATACCCCCACTGAGTCGATCAGCTGTCTGCCCTCTGCAGAAAGATCACCGCTTCCCCCACGCACAGCAGTGGTCCCACTCTGCAGCTGCTGGCAAGATATTTCTACTCAGGCTGTGGCTGCTTCAAAAAAACAAAATGCTTTTGAACTATCTAGACTGCATCTAGCTGATTTAAACTGAAGGTTTATTTGAGCTTTAATGAGATCTAAGCAGTGAAGGATGCATTGTGTTACTGTCATTTAAAGGTTTCCTTCATAAATAAATAATAGTGGCAGGTCCTTTACTCCAGCTACTAGTTCTAAAAAGATTGGTCTGTCTGGCCAGCTTAAGTTTCAATACTATCAACTTTTACCAATTTTTAATCTACAATTAGAAAAACAAGCTCAGATAATGTCTAGAAATGGCAGAGGAGTGGGTGCAACCTATGCTACAAACAAAGGGGGGAAACAATCTTTAGTGAGTCAAAAATTACTCTTTGCGAGGTAATTAAATCTGGCCCCTAAGAATAACAAGAAAAAAAAAAAAAAAAAAAGATTTAAATACAGATGTCCATGCTGCTTCCAGCAAGCAGTTCTTTCATTTTTTTAACTGTTACTAGGAATACCATATCGAGATCTTACTGGCTGCTACTAAAAACTTGGTCTCATTCTGCTACGTTTTTTATAAAATGCTAGTTCAGCATTTCTGGGGCATTCTGATCAGGTCCGCCCGTCAGTTTTTAAGGCAGATTGGAAGGTCTATAGAGCAATATGAATAGGTTGATGTAAACAGACTCACCTACCTTCGGGTCTGTCCAGGTCCAGAATAAAAAAAAGAAAAGAAAAGGACTGCATCCTTCTTTATTTTTGCAGACTGGAGGTAGCCTGATGTAAAACAGACAGCAGACTCTGTTTACACTCAGCTGCCCATAGAGCTGTCAGGAGACCGCTCGTGTCTGCCAGGCAAAAACTGAATGGGTACAAATGTGACATTCATCCTGTTTGGCACCGATTAACCAGGAATCTGACTTCACTCAGATTTGTGTGCTCCAAGTCCAAGTCTGGTTGGATCTTACACCAAGTTAAGGTTTCCCTCCCTCCTCAACACTCAAACAGTAGTGTGCAAGGGTGGCTCTCAGCAAGGGAGAATGTCACCAGCACACAGAAGATCACCAATATGGGTCCAAAAGTTTTAATGAATGATCACGTAGTTACAGCAAGGCAACGTTTTGGAGTTTCGCAGGACCCCTTCATCAGGCATGTGACAATGCCTGATGAAGGGGTCCTGCGAGACTCCGAAACGTTGCCTTGCTGTAACTATGTGATCGTTCATTAAAACGTTTGGACCCATATTGGTGATCTTCCGTGTGCTGGTGACATTCTCCCTTGCGGACTCTGTTCGGTTCCAGCCGACGGTTGCTGCAGCAATCACGTATACACACAGCCATTTTTAATGCAGGAATGTGTGTGTTTGGATTGTATACTTGCAAGGGTGGCTCTCAGACACCCTCCAATGTGTATGGTATCGATTAGAATTAATTTAGCAGATCTATATTCAGATGTTATCCTTAAAGAGTATCTCCTGGGCTTGACTCTTTGGCTAGAAAATGGCCTGTGTCTTACTCCCTAAAAGTGCAAGTGGTATTGTACTGCTACAGAATTAGGAGGTGGTATCACCCCAACAACATTAGCTCAAATCCTTACAAATTGTAACTAACCATACCTTCTATACCATGATAGCATATTGTTCCCCACTGCAAAGGGGGGATTGACTGAAAATGAATAGGACACATGCAGTCTGATGGCAGAGCACTGCACTCCTGCCTTTTTCAGACTGTATTCTCTCTGTTCTGGTTCTCCCTCTCCTCTCTCCCTGTGAATGTATTACACTGTGTCAGTAAAAAGGCAAGCAGCAACTGAGCCCGGTAACGGACAGATGTGGAGAAATGTGAAACAGTGATAAAATGGGCACTTGAGTGTGAAATACATGTGTCTGGCACCAAAAGTACAACAGCACTTTAACTTGACCATTTCTGCTTAAATTCAAGATGCGATAGTCTCTTATATTCCAGTTTTGACACAAAATACTCTCTCATGGACATCTGATAAGCATGGTCATGTTAGGAACAGCCTCCTGGTAACCCAGTAACACAATAAAAGCAGTTAGTCTCCTTAATTTCAGGAGCAGGAATGAAGTTATATTCCTTCTATTTTCCATGAGATTTCTGCTCTTGTCCCTTGAGTGGCTCAATGTCCTCTGTGCTGATTGGCAAAGTCATCATGCGGATAGTATCTCGCTGGTGCTGTTTGGCTTTGTTGAACAGCATGACGCCAATTATTACCAGGACAGTCCCAATGGCTGAAAGGCTGGTAATCTTATTACTGAACACAATAATACTGAGCCAAATTGAAAGTGCGTGTTTCACAGTGCTGGCGACACTGAAATGACAGAAAAGCAATGGATAAATATAATAAATCACACAATTTTTCAAAGCTGAACTCAAGGAAAACAGCTAAACACACAGTTGAAATACATATAAGGCCTCATGCACACTGCTGCTCATAAAACATGAGTTCAACCGGCAGGGGATGGTGTTGTATGTATTCCCCCTTCTGTGCCCTATCCTGGTTCCTTTCTTGTCTTTCTCCTTATCTATATATATTTGTTTTTTTTTTGTTTTCTAAGTGAATTTTCTGATTTTATACTTTTGCCCCTTTTGGGGCCTCTCTTCTGTTTAAAATGGAAAAATGTGCAGTGCAGCTGGAGGCACAGGTACCCTTCTGATCTAAAGTTAAGTGTCCTTAAATATTTTGATAATCTTTTATGTGCTTTGTTTTGCCTGGAGTGATTACGCTTGAGAGTACAATGGTCATTTAGAATCTGGTCTATGTCCTATTTGTCTTTGATCTATGATGACTTACTACTGATATTTGTTGTAATATGTTCCTGTATGCTGTATATCTTTTTGGATACTGCTGTCAAAAGCTGGAACTAAATAAAGAAGTTACAAAAAAAAAAACAAAAAAAAAAAAAACGTGAGTTCAAGAGCTTTTGGCGTTATTTTTCCAAAGCCCCTGATCTCAACTCAATAAAAGCCTATGTGTCCATGCAAACATAGGGGTTGATTTACTAAAGGTAAATAGGCTGTGCACTGCAAGTACAGTTGCTTTAGACCCGAGGGGAAGCTCTTAAATGAGGTGACGTGCTTCTGATTTCTTTCATCCAATCATGTGCAAGCAAAAATGCTGTTTTTTTATTTTCCTTGCATGTTCCTCTCAGATCTAGAGCAACTGCACTTTCAGTGCACTTAGAGTGCACAGCCGATTTGCCTTTAGTACATCAACCCCATAGACTTATCAGAGTTTAACAGCAGCAGAGTTTAGGGCCAGTTAAACGTCTCTCTCCTGAACGCAAAAGAATGTTCAGGAGAGGACCGTTTTGTCCAAAAACACTAAATACGGCAAAAACGTTGTAAATACACCTAAGCGCTAACCGCATTTAGCACTTGGGCATTTATTAATTTCAATGGCAAGTACTCAGGCCAATGGAATGAATAAACGTCCAAACGCGGTACTCCATTTACACACGTTTTTCCTGCGTTTAGCGTTTTTCTGCTGCCAATAGAAAAACATTCCAGTGTTCATGGAGCCTGAGGGAGTTACTTTATCAGTCCTTCGATTTTCACAGCACAGTCCTGCCTTGTAGGGTAGGAAGACATATTTTTCTCTGCTGTAGTTAAAAACATTTTCTTTTTATATTTGGATGGAGTAGTGAGGCCTTTAGAACCAGTCAGGTTTCTATTGTTGCCTGGGTCTCCCCGTTAGAGATTGTCTCCTGGAAGGAAAGTGGGGTAAATCCAACATTTAGAGTTTCCACCAGAACAGAAAGACCGGTAATAAATATCCAATAGGGACACTTGTTGCCATGACAACTGTCTAAAAAGGGTTTTGCCCACATTGGAAAGATATCTTCCTACTTCCTGTTAAGTCTACAGGACAAAAGTGAAGGGAAATTTTGCCAATGAAATAAAGATGGCAAAAACTGGCAACAATTTTAACCCTCTCCTATTCTGCAAACTTAGAAGAGAGTTTTGGATGTGGACTTACTTTAGGAAACAGGTCTTGTTGTTTGCCCACCTTGTGGTTGGACAGTGAAAGGAGAAGCAACACATTGATGAGCTCATCTCGGTAATGGCATAATCCCGGTCAGTACATGAACCCTGTAACACAAGTAACTTGATACTTGTGCTGCTTCTCCCTCTTCTAGCCTGAGCTCTGCTATACTAGGATTGTAAGAGGCTGATATAAAGTCAAACTCTGGCACCTATACTGTTTGTATGTATAAAAGTATATATAACAATGTAATAATGAACACAAAGCTGTATTAAAGTGGTATTAAACCCAAAACACAAAAATTTTATATCTTACAAATCCTTAGATGCAATGGCTGCATGAGTTTCCTTTTTTAGGCTTTTTTTCCCCTTTATTTCAACTCGTGATTCAGCCAGTAACACACTTTTTGCCTTAGGGCCTATTCACACCCAACACAGAAGGGTGCAGTTGGCTGCATTTTGGACTGCGCTCCAAATGCATACAGTCCAAAATCAATGTAATCCTATGGGCATAGTTCACACTGCAGTGCAGTGAAAAAAAAAAAGTAGAGCATGCTGCATTTTTCTGCACTGCAAATGCAGGTGAACGTGCTGCAAATACGCTACAAATGTGCTTCAAATGCACTGCACCTCACCACACTGCACCCCTTTAACATATATATATTTACTAAATATTATAACATGTCCCTTCTTCTGTGACCTGTCCCTCCCTAATCTATTTCCTGGATCTCTGCATGTGGTGTGAGTGGACAGCAGTGTACAGCCATAATGGCATGCAGGTCACCCATAGATGCAGAGGACTTCATCACAATGGTCCAGAAGTACCCTGTGCTCTATGACCCCAGACATAAACATTATTAGGACAACATAAGGAAAGAGCAGATCTAGAATAAAATTAGAGTTTTGCATGAAAGCAGGATTGCTTTCGAATTACTGATAGATTTCAGGTGGTGTCTTGGCTTTCCATGCCTTTTTGCACCTACCTTTGTTCATGTGTTCAATACTTTTTCCCTGTGTCATTCTATTTTATTACACACAACTTAAATTTCTGAACTTAAATTGTTTTGGTTTCTTTGTATGTATGGATTGCATGAGTTGTCATCGACATGTGGTGAAAATTTCATGTCAATAGCACCTTTAGAAATATATTTACTAAGAAAAAGTGTGACGTGTTCAATACTTATTTTAGCCGCTGTATGTGCAGTTTCTGGTGTGAATGGGCCCTTACCATGTCTGCATTCTGGACGAAGCTGTGAAGCAGACACCTTTGGACAGCAGCATTGTCTGTCTTGGATGAGAATAGTGTTAGACTACCAGATTTAAATTTACTTGACTAACAAATTAAAGCTGCCCTCAAACTAACACTTTATAAACAATTACAGCAAGCATTTTCATTTTTTCATTTTGAATAACACTGACAGGGATGCATAGTTTTAGTCAGTTTTTAAATGGTATGCCTCAACCCTCTAACTTATACTTTGTTATTTTTCAACTTCTATTAACAGACCAAGCTGTCTAGACAGACTTAAATGGCTGGATGACCAAGTGAAAAAAAAAGGAAAAAAAAAAAAAAAAAACTAAGGCAGCCACCACATCAAAGAATTGATGCGCTGCAGGGGCGTGTCCAAGATGGAGCCGGGTGCGGACGTTTCTCCCTGAGCTCCGGTACCCTGACCTTCCATCCGCTGCCATCCAGGGCGCAGTGGCCACTCACGGCTGCTCCCCGATTGCCCGGACCTCATCTGACACCCAAGGAGGGGTGTGCAGTTATTCTGCCCTCTTTCTGAGCATCTGGGGCGCGGGGCGATTTGAGGCCTACCGCGGCGTGTGAAGCCGCGGTGTTTCCTAAATCCGCGGCTGGAGCGGATCACCGCCGCGGACGGATCACCGCATAGCCGGATCATTGCCCTGTACATCCAACCCTGGCATAAAGGTCAGTCCTTGAGATAGGTGGGGGGGACCCCCCTGAACCTTCTGGTGGCCCTGTGGATTGCATTATATCCTTGCAGGATCCCAGTGTGACCCCAGGGATCTGAATTGCTGCAGCAGCTGCACTGGATGGATTTATTTATAACCCCCTCCACAAGTGGATAAACCAGAGGTGTCAGGGATACCTTTTGGTAGCCTCTATACAGTTTGCACACTCGGCCTAGTGATTATAACCATCTACATTTCACTGGCTACAGCATCATGTGAATCTTCTGTGAACACCTCCCCGGTGGGGGACGCGCACACTTGCTAGGGGGAAAATGCCAGAGCTACCTCCCTGTGCCGTGCCACCGTGACAATTTCCTCGGTCATTAGGCTTCTACACCCTAACGTATTACTTCAATAACCTGACAACGTTTTGGAGTCCTGTGGACTACTCCCGGCAATGCACCACACTCCCCGCACTAAACCCAAACATCGGGCCCAACAGCACTTCCCTTCACAGGGCCACGTCGCTAAGTTGATACCTAGCCCGCCTGAGCCGGATGACAATACCCAGCTTCCAGGTGACCCTGAGTCAGATGGCGACAGTCAGCGGCAATTTCCATCAGGGATGGCAGATTCTTTGGAACACAATCCCGAAGCCTTGCTACACAAATTCCGTGCTATAGTGCGAGAGGAGATTACAATGGCCTCGCATAAATTGTCTTCTGATTTGGCAAAGAGCCTAAAGGAATTGGGCCTTCGCTCCCATCAATTGGAGCAACGTATGGATCTGGCGACTACAGTCTTGGAGGGTCATGAACAGGAAGTTGAGGACCTGCATGCTGAACTGGATTCTTTAAAAGATAAGCTGGAGGATGCCGAGAATAGAGCACGCAGGGATAACCTCCGCATCCGCGGAATCCCAGAGGCAATCGCCGATTTACAGGGTACTGCCACTGCTCTTTTCCAGGAATTGGCTCCTGAGATTCCCATGGAGCGCCTGGAGTTCGACCGTATTCATAGAGCTTTAGCACCCAAGCCCATGGAGGGGCCTCCCAGAGACATTATTATTAAATTCCACTTTTAATCGCACTAAAGAACGTCTACTGTAGGCGGCTCGGAATCGTTCGGTTCTGGAATTTCAGGGTCACTCTGTTCATCTGTTTGCGGATTTGTCCCCAGTCACGATTGCCAAACGTCGTACCTTAAAACCCTATCTTAAAATTCTTCAATTGGCTGATATAAAGTACAGATGGGGCTTCCCTTTCAAGCTCTTATTCTCCTTTCAAGGTCGCCAATTCCAGGCCTCTTCACCAGCGGATCTTCGGCGTCACTTCAGGGAGCTTAAGCTGGAACTGCCACAATCCCAGAGTGAGGAGATTCCACTCCCTACGCGTCTTCAAAATTCCCAGTCCTCACGTAAATCTCCTTCTAGTCAAAATGGCCCACAGGCCCTTCAATCTCTACGGGCCCAACGTTTTCAGGAAGTCTCCGCAACTTGATGTTTAGAGGCTGGCCGTCAATATACAGCTTAGTCCTATGTGGATTTTTTCTGCCACCTTCTGGACTTGATTCTGGATATGTTCAGGGATTATATATCTCCGTGTGTTTTACCTCTTCCAATCTAGGGTAGAGGTTTCTTTTCACTGCACTGACTGGCTGAGATCTCTATAGTCTTGCGAGTTTCGGATTGCTTATTTACGGGTGTATTAGCCTCAGTTGTTTGTATAATATTTTTGTATTTTATATCTATGCCGAGTTGTTCCGGTGGATGGTCGTGTCCCCCACCGAGCTGGCTAGCGGTCTGGTCTTTTGTCCCGCCCACTACCTAGCCCTTATGTGGGTGTTTTACCCACAATGGATAATTATATTGTTTGAATCAATCTCCATGTTACACAGGTATCTTGCTTGTATATCAGATGTCTTAATGTCTTTTCTTTTCTTTTTCATCTCTCTCTCTTTGTCCTTTGTCATGTGTGTTTTGTGTTTTTGTAAATTTTTTTCCAGGGCTCCCGGGGACCGCGGTGGATTTACTCTTCCTTTTTTTAGATCACCATGTCGTTGAACTGGTTATCACTGAATGTCCAGGGGATGAACTCTCCACAGAAATGGGTAAAGATATTTAAGTTTCTCCGGGCTCGCCAAGTTGACATTGCTTGTTTGCAGGAAACTCACTTTTCCACTAATTCTGCCCCAAAATATTTTGATGCACGTTACCCTCAGATATTTCAAGCTAATGGCCCTACTAAACAGAGAGGCGTATTGGTCGCCTTTCATAGTAAAACTTCATTTGTCTGTGTGAGGCGTATTGCTGATCCCAATGGCAGATATCTTCTGCTCCAGGGCACGATTCATGGAATAGATGTTACTATACTGTCCTACTTTGCTCCTAACGTTAACGTTACGCCTTTTCTGTCACACTTATGTTCTCTTCTGGCCACACACCAACGGGGCACGCTTTTGATGGCAGGGGATTCAAATCTAGTACTAAACCCTGCATTAGATAAATATCCAGCAGAGCGCTCTGACCCTTCCGCATCAGCGAAGTCCTTTGTACGCATGTTAAATACTCATGATCTGGTAGATTTATGGCGTGAACTTCATCCTCGGGGGAAAGACTACACTTATTATTCACATCCTCATCATTCTCATTCCAGAATTGACCATGCATTCGTTTCCCGTAAACACCTCCCTTTGGTTCGCTCTATTTCAATTTTAACGGTTCCATGGTCAGATCATGGGCCTATTTTGGTAGTCTGCCGATCTCTCCTATGTAGGCCGGCCTCCTCATCGTGGATAATGAATGACTCCTTGCTTTCGCTGAAGAAGATTCAGACGGAGCTACATCGTAAGTCTCAGGAATATTTTCAATTAAATTCGGGTTCTGTCTCTTCTTCGGTAACATTATGGGAAGCATACAAGGCGGTTCTTAGGGGCCATATTATCCACATAGCTTCGAGGCGAAAGAAGGAAAGACAATTTAAACAACGTCAGTTGGAATCGAAGTTAGCTTCTGTGTCGGCCCAATTTAAACAGTCACCTTCCCCGGCGAATCGTAGACTGTTGGATCAGGCTCGTTTAGAATTGGATCTGTGCTTAACAGATGAGGCTGAGCGCTCCTTACGTTGGACTCACCAGAAATGGTATAGCAAAGCAAACAAACCAGACTCTATGTTGGCCCGTAGATTACGTTCTTTCGCGCAACATCCCAAACCGATATCTCTACGCACTCGCCACAATACCCTTACGAGCAATCCTGTAGCGGTCTTGAAGGAGTTCCGGCACCGACTAGCTAAACTCTACTCTGATCCCACTCGGGCTAACCCTCAGTCCATTTCTGACTTTTTAGCACGTCTACCCTTGCCTACTTTAACGCCGGCCCATAAGGTTTTAATGGACCGTAATATCCAAATATCTGAGGTCTTGCAATGCATAGCAGACCTGAAAACGGGCAAACGTCCAGGTCCTGACGGATATACGGCACTATACTATAAGAAATTAGCTGATGTGCTCGCTCCCCACCTTGCCGCTATGTTTAACGCGGTGAAGGGAGGTTCGAATTTTTCCCCAGACTCCTTAGCTGCTAATGTGGTTATGATCCCTAAACCGGATCGAGATCACTCTTCTTGGGCGAATTATAGGCCTATCTCTCTTATCAATATCGACATGAAGATTCTTACCAAGATCTTGGCTAATCGATTGAATTCCTTCCTTTCTCGTTTGATCAAAAAGGACCAGGTGGGATTTGTTCCCCACAGGCAGGCTGGAGATGCTATCAGACGTATTTTACAATTGCAACATTTGGCCCATACTCGTAAACTCGATATGATGCTCTTATCCTTAGACATCAATAAGGCCTTCGACACTGTATCCTGGCCGTATCTCCTATCGGTCCTTCACCGCTTTGGCTTTGGCCCTTCCTTCTTACGCTGGATCTCTTCGCTATACACATCTCCTCAAACGAAGCTTAGATACTACGGATTCGAGTCTTCTACGTTCTCGGTTGCCAGAGGCACTAGACAAGGCTGCCCGCTTTCCCCTTTACTTTTTATCTTAGCCTTGGAACCGTTGGCTGAAGCCATCCGTTTACATCCTGATATTAAGGGGATTGATGTGGCAGGCTCCTAACATAAATTGTCTTTGTTTGCACATGACATATTATTGTCAATCTCAAACCCGGGGATTACTCTGCCCAATTTGCTCGCAGTCCTCGATTCCTTTGCAACCCTTTCAGGTTTACATGTCAACCCAGCAAAATCAAGAGCTATGTCAGTTACCCTCTCACCATCACTTTTGGTTACTTTGAAGCAAACGTTCCCTTTTCAATGGCTTTCGGCATTACCATATTTAGGAATTAAGCTTACCCCGACCTATGATGGACTGTATCAGGCTAATTTTCCTACTGTTTTTCATGAGCTGACTGAGTTATTGTCCTCTTGGTCTCATTTCCCGCTTTCATGGTTCGGCAGAATTAATGCAATCCGTATGACCTATCTCCCAAAACTACTTTACCTATTTCGTGTTTTGCCAGTTCCAGTACCTTCGCATATATTGCGTATCCATCAGCGTAAACTTCTGTCCTTTATCTGGAGCTCCTCTTGACCCAGAATTAGCAAACATATCTTATTCGCGCGACGGAGTGCGGGCGGGTTATCTGTTCCGAATCTCCAGTCTTATTATTTGGCGGCTAACATTGCCCCCTTGGCTCATGTTCATGCATCTCATCACTTCCCTCTGTGGGCTGTTGTAGATATGATGGACTCTCACCCGATACCGCTTTCCTCCTTGCCATGGCTTCCTACTTCTCAACGTCCATCTACCCTTAGTCCAACGCTGACATTTTCGCTACGTCTTTGGGATTCTATCAAATACTCCGCTGGCCTTATCTCTCCTCACCTGCCGCTGTTACGTCTATTACATAACCCATTATTCCCTCCGGGTAGGGATAATCCTAGACAGTTTGCATGGTGGCAGGCGCATGGTTTTTATGATGTTCACTCACTTCTATCTCCCACTAGAATAATTACCTTTGACGCTCTGCGCTCTTCTTATAATATCTCCCTTCGAGAACATTTTGGTTACCTTCAACTTCATCAATTCCTAAAAACACTGATATGTACGCATTCGGGACCGTATCGTCTGTCCCCCTTTGAAAGCCAGTGCAGACATAGACCTCATGCCCCGGGTTTGATCTCTTTGATTTATTCTTCCATTATATCTTATAGAACCCCTCCGGTTCGTTCCTATCATCAGCATTGGCAGTCTGAATTAGGGGGGACCCTGGATCAACAGGACTGGCAGAACATGACCCAAACAATATCTAAATGTTCTAGGAATGTCATTATCCTTGAGAATGCCTACAAAATTCTATACCGATGGTATTATACGCCTGCTCGCCTAGCTAGTTTTATCCCTACATATTCCCCAGTCTGTTTTCGGGGTTGCCAACAATTGGGCACCATGGCCCACATATGGTGGACTTGCCCTAAAGTAAGCAGTTTATGGATTAGGGTGTACACCCTTCTCCGCACTATCCTTCACACAGACATTAAGCGTAATCCGTATGAAGCGCTTCTATTTAAACCATTGGAGGGTCTTCTCCGTTCTGAACGGCAGCTGGTATCACACTTATTTATGGCAACTAAATTGACAATTGCAAGGGCTTGGAAGACTCCTGTCCTTAGTTTTGAGGCTGTCAAAAACCAGATGAATTTCATCATGGTTAATGAAAAAATGACGGCCATATTGTTAGATACCCATACAAAATTTTTGCAGATATGGCGTCCCTGGTTGGATGTAGCTCAACCCTCGAGATTCGACCAATCTCTTCTGTCGATATGAGGTTGGATTTTGCTGTGATCCCCTTGGAGCCCCAACTTCCCCCCCTTCCTTTTTTTTTTTTATTTTTTTTGTTTGTTATGTCCGTGTCTCTCTACTGTATGTCTTTTCCTATCCTGCTGTTCAATTTGTCCTTAAATATATTTCACGGATTGTGCTTGTTGTTTTCTGCGCTACATCCGCAATACTATTTACGCAATTTAGATTTTTTTTTTTCATATACACTCTCTAGGTTATGAACATGAACAATTTTTTGGAGAAGCCTCTTCTTGTGCCTCTCCTGTTTTCTATAATGTTGATGTAGCTAAAACTCTCTTTGGAGTTTACATTATCATTGACCCACAAAGGTTTGTTAATCATTCCCTTATAACCCCTTCCTCCACCTATTCCTACAGGGCTTCTATGTAAACTCTTTAGCTTATGCCTTTATTGATGCATGCCTTGAACAAGCTCCTCGTCATTTAATATGATTCATAATTGTTGGTCTTTGAATTTATGCTCCGAATGTCTGTTTATTTTTGCTTAATATTCAATAAAGCTCTTTGTAAAAGAATTGATGAGCTGCAATTTAATATTTTTTTCTTTTTGGCTTTATTACCACTTTCATTTGTGTCTTTTATGTCTACCTGGAATTCAGCTTTAGGTTTTTTTTATATATATCAAGTGCTACGACAGAAAAAGGACATTTGATTTAGTGAGTCTTCTACATACAGCATTACACTAGAATTTCAAAAAAGGGGAACTAGTTCAGGACGCACAGACTGCAAACTACCTAGTCATTGAGCTATTTGCTGCACCCCTCTGCAATGTCTTTTACATACTTGCCTATCTATTCCTCCTGTGAAAGCAGCTATTCCATTTCTACTAACACATTGAAAAGAAACCACATTTATGTGCATGTCCGTAGTATAACAGTACCTGAATGTTACTGGAGAGATCTTCCCCATAAGGGCGTATGCTGTGACACTTTGTAGGTGGAATAGGACACCATCCATAAGTAGTAATACAATAATGTCCCAGCTGTAACTAAACGTCCTCCCACTTTTCCCAATCAGTGGTACATCCTGCAGAGAGACCAGAGATATGAGTAAGTTTAGTATACATTTGTAAAGAAATGGTCTTCCTTTCAGTAAATTTTCAATACATTTTTTTTGTATTCAAAAGTACCTCTACATACATTTTCATATATCCTCTTTTTTTCCCTTGTTCTTACACAGGTCCATCCCACTTAGTCAGTGATTTGGGAAGCCTTTTTTGTAGTGCAGGAGATACAGCACATTCCCAAACACTAAGCAGCCACAGCTATTTGCACACACCTTTCATTCCAGCTGCAGGAATCCGCATATTCTTTCCGCTGCAAATTGCAGCTTGTGCTAATCGCCCGTATGAATGTAGTGTTAAACTTGTTCTGCTGTGGCTCATATGAAATGTGTACGTAAAGCACAAATGCACATTCAGACAAAGTGTATTTGTTCACCCATGGCAGTACTCCTGATCTAAGATATTTCATTGAAGCCCTGCTAACATCACCTTCTCAGTTGAACAATACTTCAATTCTAGTTTGTGAGAGACAGCAAGAAACAGGCAGTTCCCTTCAAGACAGGGGAAGTTGCCAACATCCAATGGGAGACCACAAAGGATTAACCTGATGCTCAAGACAAGAAGAGAAGAGATCACCACCAGAAGGTAATGACTCTACCCAAAAGGAACATGAAGTCTGAACTAAGACGCTCTGAAACAACAAAAAAAAAAAAACAAAAATAACAGGCGGAAGAACATAATTACCTTATTAAGGAAAAAACACTGTGGAAGACCCTAGGTGAATAGGTTCCCAGAAGGAACCTATGACGAAACCAGGTCCGCAAGAAAAGACCAACCAGTCTACACATGAAGACCCAAGCGATACACTCCCAACCCTTTGCTTGTGATTCAGATTGTTTACTTTAGGGACCAGGCTGCTTGTCCTATCACAGGGAGGACTCCAACACCTTTCCAGAAGCAAAGGCACTGCAACACCTAGGTGATGTCTGGCTGATTCCAACCCAGAAAGCCAACTCAAAGCAGGATCCCTCAGCAAAGAGGGAACATCTGATCTTGTAACATCAACTGAATGTCCAGGTACGGGAACTCCCCTGGGGTGGAGGGGGAGACTATGCTGTGTACCTAAAGAGACTGTTGATTCACTCTAGGGGCTATCTGGTTCCAAGCATTACAGTATGGGGATGAGAGAGGCTGAGGGCCCATGAGAGATAAGTAGAATGTCTCGAGAGGGGGTTACCTCAATGACCTACACACCCCTGACAAGGAGAAATGGGTGAACACTCTGACTGCTGAAAAAGGAACCAATGGCACACAGGGTGCAGACCGATTTAGTGTTTTTTTTTTTGGCCGAACAGCTTCACTCACCTGAGGCATTAGCTACCAATGATAGTTACCTGGAAGGCCGTACCTAGCCGAACCTTGCAGGTATTATGCCTTTTCAAAGGGAACCAAGAGCAAGAGACCAAGAAAATGATTCTCTTCAGAGGAGGGCATCAGAGTATTTCACAACCGAGCTGCCAAGAAAAGGCACTAGGGTGAACATGAGGCTCAATGCTCTAGGAGGTAGCAGGTGCCTGAAAAGACGCTGAGGGACCAGGTCCACGTTTAGGTAAGGCAGAGCCTGAACTGATTCTGGATGACAGTGTAAGTCCAGGAGACCCCCTGGAGAGGAGGGATGCTAAAGTGTACCATTTACTACAAGGGTTTAGCAGAACCTAAGGACAGAAGATACATCTTAGGTAGAGAAGGATAGCAAAAGATAGTTAGACTTTTCTCAGTATAGCTAAAAAAAGGCATTACATTTCTTAGGACACTAGAAAAAAAAGGAAAAGTTATGTGGGGGCTAGCATACAATTTTTCTGTTTGCCAGTATCCAAATCTCCTGTAGGTGGCAGTAAAACCTGACTGTATATGAATTCCTGCATACCTCAATGGACAAGAAAACAATTTACTGTGATTGAAAATCTCTCCAAAGTTAAGTACCGTATTTTTCGCTCCATAAGACGCACCTGACCATAAGACGCACCTAGATTTTAGAGGCGAAAAACAAGAAAAAAAAATATTCTGAACCAATGGACTGCAGACATAGTACAGGGAATGACCAGAGACTGCGGACACAGTACAGGAGATGACCAGAGACTGCGGACACAGTACAGGAGATGACCAGAGACTGCGGACACAGTACAGGAGATGACCAGAGACTGCGGACACAGTACAGGAGATGACCACAGACTGCGGACACAGTACAGGAGATGACCACAGACTGCGGACACAGTACAGGAGATGACCAGAGACTGCGGACACAGTACAGGAGATGACCAGAGACTGCGGACACAGTACAGGAGATGACCAGAGACTGCGGACACAGTACAGGAGATGACCAGAGACTGCGGACACAGTACAGGGGATGACCAGAGACTGCGGACACAGTACAGGAGATGACCAGAGACTGCGGACACAGTACAGGAGATGACCAGAGACTGCGGACACAGTACAGGAGATGACCAGAGACTGCGGACACAGTACAGGAGATGACCAGAGACTGCGGACACAGTACAGGAGATGACCAGAGACTGCGGACACAGTACGGGAGATGACCAGAGACTGCGGACACAGTACGGGAGATGACCAGAGACTGCGGACACAGTACGGGAGATGACCAGAGACTGCGGACACAGTACAGGAGATGGCCAGAGACTGTGGACATAGTACAGGAGATGACCAGAGACTGCGGACACAGTACAGGAGATGACCAGAGACTGCGGACACAGTACAGGAGATGACCAGAGACTGCGGACACAGTACAGGAGATGACCAGAGACTGGACATAGTACAGGGAAAATACCAGGGACACAGTACAGATGACCAGAGACTGCAGACAGTGCAGGGGATGACCAAAGACTGCAGACAGTGCAGGGGATGACCAAAGACTGCAGACAGTGCAGGGGATGACCAGAGACTGCAGACCTTTAGGGAGGGAGGGGGAGCGGGTACCTGAATTTCACAGGTACCTGCTCCCACTTCCGCGGCGTTGTCTTTCTCTCTTCTTCCGGCGCCGGCTTCTGTGACAGCCGGGTGCCCACTGCGCATGCGCGAGAAGCGCTGCGCTTTGTGAATGGCCCGTCGCTTTCTGGGACCTGTCATGTGTCCCAGAAAACACTGGACCATTCACAAAGCGCAGCGCATGCGCAGTGGGCACCCGGCTGTCACAGAAGCCAGCGCGGGAAGACTGTGCAGCGCTGGAGCGAGGAACAGGTAAGGCCTTGCAGGAGAGAACATCTGAGCGGCTGGCCCGGTATTCTGACATGGTGGCGGCAGAAATACCGGACCGGTCGCTTTATATTCGCTCCATAAGACGCACTGACGTTTTCCCCCCATTTTTGGGGGGAAAAAAGTGCGTCTTATGGAGCGAAAAATATGGTAAATCCCCAAAGACAGTTATCACTGGAACAAATGTTTCTATTCCTGTTTGGGTGACAATTCATGTTTTTGGATTTTCCCTCACATTCGGTCCCAGAGAAAATGGTTACCAGCACAAATAACAGTGTAAATCACCCTTAAGCCTCACACACACGATGAGGATATTTTTTTTGCATGCTAGTCTCATATAGAAAATAAAGAGGCTACTAAAGTTACAAAAATTCTCATACGACAGAATTCAACTTCGGAAGTAATGTATTGTATTGTAATGAAGTATTTAGTTTCTGAGCATGCGTGGTCTTAGTCTGATTTTTTTTGGACAACTACTGTAATTAGTAAAGGAAAATCGATCGTTCTGGTATAATACAAGAAAAACTTTCATGTATGCCCCTTCGGATAATTTCACATGAACTGTTGTGATTGGCTCTCGAAAGCTGTGTACTGACGATCAGATTAAAGGAAGATCGCTTTGAAAGTGGTATTTTGTGGCTGATTTGCTCATCGTATATATGGGGCATGAGGGGGGACACAGACAGCAATAAAAATCTGACAAGGACTTTAACCCCTCCCCACTCTATCTAGATATGCAAGTCTTGGCAATTGCTATATTTAAATTAAATAAAAAGAAAAGCAAGAATAATAAAAGGGAGAAAGTGTAACATCTGTAGCTCAATGATGATATATGTGAATATATATTAGGCCAAATTCATTACTTTGTTGTAATCACAGATTATAATTTAGTATATTATATATATATATATATACAGTCATGGCCGAAATTGTTGGCACCCTTGATATTTCTCCAGGAAATCATGTATTTCTCACGAAACGTATTGCATTAACACATGTTTTGCTATACACATGTTTATTCCCTTTGTGTGTATTGGGACAAAACAAAAAAAGGGAGGAAAGAAAGCAAATTCGACATAATGTCACACAAACCTCCAAAAATGGGCTGGACAAAAGTATTGGCACCCTTTCACAACTGCGGATAAATAAGAATGTTACAAGCATGTGATGCTCCTGTAAACTCACCTGGGGCAAGTAACAGGTGTGGGCAATATAGAAATCACACCTGAAAGCAGATAAAAAGGAGAGACGTTCACTTAACCTTTGCATTGTGTGTCTGTCTGTGCCACACTAAGCATGGACAACAGAAAGAGGAGACGAGAACTGTCTGAGGACCTGAGAACCAAAATTGTGGCAAAATATCAACAATCTCAAGGTTACAAGTCCATCTCCAGAGAACTAGATTTGCCTTTGTCCACAGTGCGCAACATTATCAAGAAGTTTGCAACCCATGGCACTGTAGCTAATCTCCCTGGTCGTGGACGGATGAGGAAAATTGATGAAAGATTGCAACGCAGAATAGTCCGGATGGTGGATAAGCAGCCCCAAACATGTTCCAAAGACATTCAAGCTGTCCTGCAGGCTCAGGGAGCATCAGTGTCAGCGCGAACTATCCGTCGACATTTAAATGAAATGAAACGCTATGGCAGGAGACCCAGGAGGACCCCACTGCTGACACAGAGACATAAAAAAGCAAGACTACAGTTTGCCAAAATGTACTTGAGTAAGCCAAAAGCCTTCTGGGAAAACGTCTTGTGGACAGATGAGACCAAGATAGAGCTTTTCGGTAAAGCACATCATTCTACTGTTTACCGAAAACGGAATGAGGCCTACAAAGAACAAAACACAGTACCTACGGTAAAATATGGTGGAGGTTCAATGATGTTTTGGGGTTGTTTTGCTGCCTCTGGCACTGGGTGCCTTGACTGTGTGCAAGGCATCATGAAATCTGAGGATTACCAAAGGATTTTGGGTCGCACTGTAGGGCCCAGTGTCAGAAAGCTGGGTTTGCGTCCAAGATCCTGGGTCTTCCAGCAGGACAATGACCCCAAACATACGTCAAAAAGCACTCAGAAATGGATGGCAAAGAAGCGCTGGAGAGTTCTGAAGTGGCCAGCAATGAGCCCAGATCTAAATCCCATTGAACACCTGTGGAGAGATCTTAAAATTGCTGTTGGGAAAAGGTGTCCTTCCAATAAGAGAGACCTGGAGCTGTTTGCAAAGGAAGAGTGGTCCAAAATTCCGGGTGAGAGGTGTCAGAAGCTTATTGATGGTTATAGGAAGCGACTGATTTCAGTTATGTTTTCCAAAGGGTGTGCAACCAAATATTAAGTTAAGGGTGCCAATACTTTTGTCCAGCCCATTTTTGGGGTTTTGTGTGACATTATGTCATATTTGCTTTTCTGCCTCTGTTTTATATTTGTTCCAATACATACAAAGGGAATAAACATGTGTATAGCAAAACATGTGTTAATGCAATACCTTTTTTGTGTGAAATACTTGATTTTCAGGAAAAATATCAAGGGTGCCAACAATTTCGGCCATGACTGTATATATATATATTTATTAAGAGCATAGTCTTGGTTTATCCAGTAGTAAAGCTGTTATGTGACAGCTTAGTATTATGTTCCAACTGTTCTCTATCTTTATGAGGATTGCACAAAGACTTGGTAAAACCTGCTCTGACTGATTACTCATGATACAAGAAACATATCCTGATTCTGAGCACCCACTGTTAAACTTCCTAATCAGCAAACACAGGACTGTAGCCAGGTGATAAAGTCTACTGCAAATACAATTAAAAAAGAAAAAAAATAAGTACTGTTCAAATATTGCTGATTTTAGTCATTCGCGCTGCACACACATCTGATAAAATAACAATTAGGGGATTTTTTGCCTTTAGTACCACACGCTCTTGTCCCAGCATTGTAAACAACACCATACTATATTGTAAAAGATTGTATTTCCTTCTGAATTCTGGTAAACTGAGGTGCACTATTGCATTACGTATATTGCTAATGTCTGCCCTTTGAGTTTGAGGTCACAGATATGCTCTGATATGCTGAACAAGTTGAGTCCATCCCATTTCCCTCATGGTAACAAGACTAAAACAGACCTTACACATGACACTTCCAAAGTACACTAAAATGGACTAATGTAAAAGAATGCGGTATTGTATCTGTGTTCTGAACCATCAAAGCAGTCAGCTTTCTGCAAAATTACACTGTACTGTTCTAAGTTAAGGCCAAGTACCAGATCACAAATGCATACTCACAAACTAAAATGGTCATAAAAGCAGAGAAGGAGCCAAAGATGACAATCGCGGACAGCGGAGGTCCTTGGGTGAAAAGTGCTAACGCGTTTCGGGAGTCGAATTCCCTTCCTCAGAGCAGACTATGTAATGACTAGGAGTATGCATTTGTGATTTTACAATAAATTTCCTATATATCACTGTAATGCACGAGGAGAGTTTTATTCTTTTTTGCCAGCATCAAGATTGCCCAATCTATCAAGGGCGGCACCTCAGCGATTTCTAGATTCCGTGTTCTCTGTGTAGCATGAAGATCTGAGAGCTGTTTTTTGTCATTTGTTCAAGTATCAGATCATCTTAACTTCTTGTACTGATGTGGTCAGGTATGAGGCAAAAGGACTAGTGAGGCCAAGAAAAAAAATGCTCTGGAGGGATAGGAGGGCTGATGTAGTCATCAGACATCTACATTTGCATCTACCATCAGTCAACTTAAGATCAAAACATTTCCCTACAAGATCTGGAAGCTTGGACCAGGCCAAAGAACAACTAGATAGGTCATGTACTTCTTGGTACCGAGAGTCTGGTGCAGGCAGTGTCAGTGCAGAACTTTCATGTTAAAAATACTAAAAAATAATCTGAAATACTCCCCCTAACCTACAAAACGTCCTCCCTACACAGTTCCCACCCAGCGTACATTTACAGTATATACTTCGTTAGCAAGTGGTTATACCGATATCATTCCTGCAGCTGCAACCATGATCCTGGTTTCAAATTTTTTTTTTTAGCTGGTGATGGGCATTCCAGTAAAAGTGATTCAGGCAGCTCTACAGCCACCTGATTCACTTTTACAGGACTTGGAAGGGACTCCCATACCCTCAATTTTAAAGTGTTGGTATCTATTTATTTGACATATCATCATCTTTTATATGTTAGGCTCCATGTACATGGGACGTTTGGAAAACACTTCTGAACGATGGAAACGGACTGCTGGAAAATGAAGGTTAAAAAACGTCTGTTTAGCCGCGTTTGCATACCACATTTATGCTCGTTTGCGTTTAGAAGCATTTTTCAAAGATAACCTCAGGTGACCTTCCAAAATGCTCAGAATGCACTGAAAAACAGTAAAAAATGAACTATTTCAGAGATTTTGAGAGAAATGGAGAGAGCAGAAGCAGAGAGAGCAATATTTGTTGAGATTAGCTGTCTTTTTTTTTGTGGTGTTTGGATGTGTTCCAGCTCATTTCTGTGCAGAAATTATTGCAGCGGTGTCTAACATATTTTCTTTCATGCAAAACCTCAAAGTATGGTGTAACAAGTCCATTTGAGTACCGGGAAAATGCTTTGCATGAATTTTTCATGATGAAAAAAGGTTCTGGACAGCATCTGGAAATGAAATAGCTAAAAAAAAATTTCCAAAACGCAAACGCTTTTAAATGCAGTTAGCCGCGTTTACAAGCGTTTGAAACGCTTATAAAATCTACTCTTGAACGCAAGTTTGGTGCGTTCAAAAAATGACTGTAAACTCAACTGCCTGTAAACGATATAGTGTACATGGACACATAGGAAAACATTAGCGAGAGTTCAGGGGCTGCTAAAAAACGCAGAAAAGCTCTTAAACGTGAGTTTATCAGCTGCAGTCTACATGGAGCCTTAAAGTGTATTTTTTCTTGAAGATTTGCATTTGATAAACTGCTGTGCAAATATCATGTTACATAAAAAATTGCAAAAAACAACCTTATTAATCTCCAGGGACTTTGCTTTCAGGAAATATATAACATTTGGGAGTTCTAAGTGATTTTTTAGCAAAAAAAAAAAAATGCAGATTTTTACATGTATGTGAGAAATGTCAGAATTGTCCAGGCAGCCAAGTGGCTAAATCTAAAGCACCCAATAACTAATACACCTACAGTTAGCCTAATCCTCTCTATGAATCACTAATAAAGCAGTTGAGGTTGAATTCTATGTTAAGACCCCCTGGGGCCTTAGTATAATATATGCACCATGATTCCCTCTTACTCAACTGCCTAATGAAATTGCCTCCCCTCCAATGTTTATTCACCTTTTCTAGCCCCCAGAACTGTAGTCCTCTTAGATCCCAGTTGTGGAGAGAATTAGGTGAAGTATAGGTGTATTAGTGATTAAAATTAATGAATCCCTTTTTTTTTTTTTCATTTAGTGCTTAGTGTTAAAAGTATTTGTTTTTTTAGGTCTGGTCTACCAAATAAGAACTGAGCATTTATAACTATATATATATATATATATATATATATATATATATATATATATATATATATATATATATATACACACACAACTTTTTTTTACTTTGCCTTATCCTATTTTTATATATAGGTTTTATTTAATTACATATATTTTAACAGTCAGATATATATTATTTTTCCTATGTGCAGTTTAAGAGAAGTACATTTGAAATAGATCATAATAAAATATAATTTATTATGAGTGTTTTAAAGAAAATACAGCAGTTTTAAGTTTGGGAGTACGGACTATTATTCATATGTGTTTCTTTCTGGTCTATAAAGTTCTGAGTGTGGCGATTTGTAATTGTTATTGTTGTCCAAGGTAACTCCTGGCAGCCCTGTGTTAAAGTGTGATGCACTCGTAGCACCTCCTACCTTTGAGAAAGTCCATCAGATGGGCGTGGCTTACTTAAACTGTTACTAAACTCAAGCCCCTGCATTCACTATATCTGGTCCCCCACAGTACAAGGAAGTGCAATTATTTTAGTAAATATAAACTGCTAAATACCTTTTCTCATCAGCAGTTAGAGCATTCTTGTGACTTCAGCTAAGCACTGGTTAAAGCTTGTAGGAGGAGTTTTCTTTCTGCTTTAGGAGGATGTAGAACCCCTGACCTCTGTCTGGACAGTGCTGATCACATGCACTCTCCCAAGAAAAAAAAAACCTCTCTAGCAATACACACTAAACTGAGCATGTGCTCAGGGCTACGGGTTTTCAGTGCAAATCTCTTTAAAATCACCAAAATTATATTGGTTGAATCTTGTGAAGGAGATGTGCTCAAAAACCACAACATACTGGTGTCCACTGAAATGTGTCCTACTGGTGAAGAAAAAAAAGTTTTACTGGATGAAAGGGATCTCTGTATTATAAGAGATAAAAAATGCCTGGCCGACATATAACCTTGACTCACAGGTTCTAAAGTGTTCACCAGCTTCCTTCAGAGACATATGGAACATAGGAGGAACAAAAGACTTCATAGTGTCATATGTAAAGGACTTGCTGGTTTATTTAAAAGTAATGCCACTCACAAAAGATGTGTGGATATCGGCTTGTACAGCAAGAGAGATCCACATGATTTACTGACGTCATTACGCTGGACGGGCCTGTGACGATCAAGGAGAGTTCTAACTTGGTAACTATTGAAGACTCCAGATAAGATTGTGGGCAAGCATGTGCATACATTTACAAATGAGAGTGGAATCTTTTAAGATGCGTTTTAATAAATATTCAGTGAGTACTATGAAGTCTTTTTATGTTTCTATGCAATTGGATGAGTTTCCAAACAAGAGTAGAAAGAGGACCCAATGCAAGAGTGAGATTTGTTCCTTAAAGCCATTTCAGACCTCCTCTTTAACATTGAGGTCCATCAAAATGGGTAAGGGAACATCCAAAAGTGCACCTGGGTGACATGGTGTGTTACATTTCATGAAGACAGAATCACAACAATGCTGAATATCTGTGTTTCTGGTGTGATTCACAATTAATACAGTGGGACTTTTGTTGGACTTGTTTCTTCCACATTGTTTGGACAAATGAGAGGATTTATGCTGTGTCCACAAGATATATATATGTTTTAGGATCAAAAGATTTGTATGTTTACATAATGCATGTTTTGAGATGGAGTATATAGCACGTAGAGTTAGTTTGGAGAGTACATTATATTAACCCAAGTTTGTTTGTGGCACTTAGAGGAGCGCTGCACTATTTTTGTTATTTATTACGCTTACAGATGCAAGACCTGTCACTTGTCTGAGGGAAACAGGAACAGATCTTGTAAATTCCATCCAAATTGTTTGAACCTATAGAAATCTGTTTAGTGATTTTATGTCCAGTACTGGGCAGATGCCCTCGTATGGATTTGGGACTGTGAATAGGCTTGAAATGAAACTTTGAAGCCATTATTCCAAAGGAACTGGTACAACCAACTCCTTGTTCCTGAAGTTAGGTGGTGTTTAGTGTTACTATTTGGCTCTTTTGTCCCAGCTCCCTTGTGCCTGTGATCTACCATTGCAGAATAGATTGGGTTTGTGTGTTGGAGGAGAAGCCACTATAACTCCAGCACTGACCAAGTTTCTGTGGCTGTGTCTGAGGAATATGAAAGCGGGAATGCAGAAACATACTGAATGCATTCTTGGCAGAACAGGCTGGTGGTAACACATCAACTGGTAATCGTGATACAGTTATCTCATCCCTCAGCGATTCGGATAGGAGAGAAAAAAAACACAATATTCATTAAAGTGAAGAATAACCAATCCTCTTCTCACTAAACCACATACTGTAAAGTGTCATTACCTGCAGATAGTATTGTTACAGCCAGGAACTGGAATGTATGTACATGAAAACCCTGTCTTACCTTACCTATGATGCTGGACCATATAATTGTTCCAGCTTCACTTGGCATGAGTATACCTCTGAAGGGGTCTTCAGGGTCTAGGAACCATAAGAAATGGACCACAGTCATGGACCTGTATAGCACTCTACAAGTAACTTCACTTGTCACTTTATGCCAAAGTGAGCACCAAACACAGGATCCAGGGCCCAATGCAGACATTACATGCCAGCTCCACAAAGTGGGGTCTGGGTATGGTTCCTGAGATGCACACCTAGGATAACCAATCAGGAAACTGCTAGGTAGCACAAGGCAACAACCGGTAAAATGCTGAAAGAAGAGTCAGATGGAAAAAAAAATCTTGGTTAAAAAAAGAAATAAACACTTTTACAGAGAATGGGTCAGTCACCTAATGACACTAGCAAAAAACTGGAGCCTCACAGTGGGTTTGGTTATATGGGTATGCTCTAACGGGGCACCAACAAACGTTTTGTGATCCAGATACTCCTGCTAGACAGCATATTCAGGTTCTGAATCTCAACTGCAGCATAAGTTCAGTTTGGTTACATTTCAGATATAGCAGAACATACCCTAAAACAACTGAATGGATACTGAAGGGGCAGCAGAAATATAATGTTACATCCTTCTGCTCAATGCTCCTATCAGCATGGTCATTGTCTGCACATGTTCACTGCAGCAAAATTTAACTGGCTTCTAGTACTGACCATCCCTCTCTTGCTAAGAAGGGGATTACAGTAGCATGATATAAACATATATTTATTTTCACATTATGCCCATATATACTATATTGCCAAAAGTATTGGGGCGCCTGTCTTTACACGACATGCACTTTAATGGCATCCCAGCCTTAGTCCATAGGTTTCAATATTGAGTTGGCCCACCCTTTGCAGCTATAACAGTTTCAACTCTTCTGGGAAGGCTGTCCACAAGGTTTAGGAGCGTGTCTATGGGAATGTTTGACCATTCTTACAGAAGCGCATTTGTGAGGTCAGGCACTGATATCGGACAAGAAGGCCTGGCTCGCAATCTCGGCTCTAATTCATTCCAAAGGTGTTCTATCGGGTTGAGGTCAGGACTCTGTGGAGATCAGTCAAGTTCCTCCACCCCAAACTCTGTTATAATACCACTAATAGCTGACTGTGGAATATTTAGTAGCAAGAAAATTTCATGGATGGACTTATTGCACAGGTGGCAACCTATCACGGTACCACTCTTGAATTCACTGAGCTCCTGAGAGTGACCCATTCTGTCACAAATGTTTGTAGAAGTAGTCTGCATGCCTAGGTGCTTGATTTTATACACCTGTGGCCATGGAGGTGATTGGAATGCCTGAAGCCAATGATTTGGAGGGGTGTCCAAATACTTTTGGTAATATAGTGTATCTTTATCAGAAATATTCACTACTTACCATTAGAAAAATCCATGTTGGAATTAACATGATTACAGCAGCAGCGCTGGTGTAAAACTGAAGCTCAGGAGGGCTGTAAAAAGAAAAACAAGATTATACTCCAAGAAAAGAATGCCTAGTGTACAAACAACTGAAGGAGGACACATGAAGGATGTTTCTTATATAAACCAGAGGTTTGCTATAAATTGCTAAATGACAGCTGAAAACTGTAAGATTGCAGTAGCTACAACAGAAACTTTTATCCACTATGTTTACATGAGACCTCTTTGGCAGAAAGGGCAATATACAGTAGGTTAAAATCTCATCAAACTAGGAGGTAAACAGAATGAATAATGTAATTAGAACACATGGCAGACAATCTATAGATTTAGGCAATCAAGACATCATGTGACTTGGGTGTGAAGCCTTTTCAAAGTATATAATTTTTTTAAGCAAGTACAGAAAAATACCTGTTGACCCTGCCAGGTATGCAGTATCCTTGTAACTTTCTCTGCTCAGAACTGAAATCTTAAAGTAGTTGTAAAGGCCCAAGGTTTTTTTTTTTACCTTCATGCATTCTATGAATGAAAGTAAAAAACCTGTGTGCAGCAGCCCCACCTAATACTTATCTGAGCCCCGTTGCAATCCAGCAACGTGCACAAGAGCCTCGGCTCTCCAGGGACTCTCCCTCCTCATTGGCTGAGATGGCAGCGGGAAACAGTGTGTGAATTGACACGCAGAGCAGCGGCTCGGAAGTGAGCCCCCAAGCTGCTTGCTCTAGGGACTCTAGGTAGGATGGAAGGGCCAGGAGTGCCGGCAGGGGACGCAAGAAGAGGAGGACAAGGGCTGCTCTGTGCAAAACCATTGCACAGAGCAGGAAAGTATAAATGGTTTGTTATTTTAAAACAAATGCCTTTAATATCACTTTAATAAATGATATTATCCATCTTCCTACCAGTACAAGCCCCTCATCATGTAACAGAGATTAGAGGGTGGTTGGGGAGACTAGTATAGTGGGCATTTGTTCCACTTTCAGGCTGCAATATTATAACAATAAAAGAGAGAAAATTCAGATGAATAAAAAAAACTATTTGTGACTGGTAGAAAATGGAGTTGGTTTACTAACACTAGAGGGTGCAAAATCTGGTACAGCTGTGCATGATAGCCAACCAGCTTCCAAATTCTGCTTGTTCAATAAAGCTTTGACAAAAAAAAAAAACTGGAAGCGGATTGGTTTCTGTGCAGAGCTGCACCAGATTTTGCATTTTCCAATCTTAGTAAATCAACCCCAATGCGTATTGATTCGACCACTTGTAGTCTCTATCAGGGTGGTGTGACAGAGTAACAATGAAGAACACAATTAGGAGACAGGGCAAAGCATTGTAACCTATAATAGGAAATGCAGGAACAAGGACCTTCAAGACATTTTATCATCAGGTGGTATTTTAATGAAAGCAGCAGATGTAACAATATAGAAAATTACATTTGACATTACATTCACTTGGTAAAGCTCATGTAAGATTTTAGTGGCTGAGTTTACATATGCTATAATTGATGAGAGGGGCAGCACTGGGACACAACATCATAAAATGGGCAGTGGACTGATTGCCCCCTAAAGCGGGCCATACACTGGTAAATTTTTGTCAGTACATTCGATACTGTCTACAGAGACTTGTAGACAAATAACATTCGAACAAACGTCAAAATTTCATCTGCTTTTAACATTAAACTTTGGAAAAGGTAATTTTCCACATGAAAACCACACACACTTTTACACTAGATCCACTATACTAGATCAGCACTGTGCCTCTAAAAAGATAACGTAAAAAGTGTGCCCCCACCCCTGAGACATCAGGACAGCACAGCAATCAGATGGGCAAATCATTCCTTCCTAAACTACTGGGGTCAGTAGCAAATGTAAATAAAACATGACCCAGTAGCTGCATAATATGCTGATGCTGTACCTTATTCTGCTATATCTGTACTGTAACCATACTCATTTTACCCAGAATCCAGCCCACATTTCTTGGTAAACGCTTGTGGTATAAGCACCCTTAAGAGCAAGTAGGTGCTCTTACCTGTTCCTACAAATCTAACCACACATCTCCTTAAGGAAGTATGTTGGTAATTTCTTTAGCAGATGTACCTACAAAATAAAAAATAAAATACTCAGACTTGCGTTTGCCGGTGTCTACTGTTCTCATAACATTTATCAGAAAATTCCCAGTAAAATGTTGTGATAATATACTGTATGTGATCTCTCAACTCTATAAGGAATTACACATAAGTCAAAAAGCATTTTATACTTACGAAAATTTGTACTTATCTCCACTAAGAAGCTTCTTTGAAAAGACGTTCTGCAAACTGAAACAAAACAAATGTATTTTCTTCATTTAAATGGAAAATGGTAATGCCAATCTGAATAAACAATACCTCTGCAGCTCATTACAAACAATATACGGATTTTAAATTAGTTCTCTTTTAAAAGAAAACCTGGAAGGCCACATATTTGGGAACGTCCACTGTTTGAAAATAACCATACCCTGGGTAACCATCCTCAACACTGCTTTATCACTTACTGAGTCTGACAAGCACCCAGTGAGCTTAAAAGGGGTAAGTTTACCTTTTGACCATAAATATACATTTTTTTTTAATGGTAAAAAATGTGCATTTATTATTTTTGGCTGTGAGAACCTGTAATGCATTGCACTAGTGATCAGCAGATCACTGATGACATGCAGTACACCTGCAGACCTGTCAAGTATATCTGCTTTCCCATACGGAATGTACGGGCAAGCACACATGACAGGAAGATTCAATGAACTACCATGGCACAGAACAGTGCAGTGGTAGTTTGAGAACTACAAGCCGACAGCCGCTAAGGGACTTGAAGTTCACTCATTCACAGAACACTGTGAATGAATGATGCGGCCGCGTGGGCAGAGTCCCGCATGGCAACGCTGTTTTTAAAAAGTGACAGCTAGTACAGGGAATTGGGCAGCGGCTGCAACACTGGGAACATGTTACACCCTAAAAAAGGGTAGAACATGTAACATGGTCCCGAAGGTAAACTTATCCTTTAATTTAAAGTGAAAAATCACCAACGGTGATGTTACACTTATGTCATGGTACTCCAGCCATAACCTTATACTCACCTGTCCCTGATTCACCTAGATATTGAGTGTGCGACTACACCAGCCCTGCACAATAGCTTGTCAAAAATCTTACTAGCCAGGCCACTCATGCTCTCCGATTCAACCACATGGTGCTCTCTGGATTACCAGCTTTTATTGCAGACTATCTCTCCATATAAACTGAATGAAAGCGCATCTGTGGGTCACAAATATTTTGGCAAGCAGCCAATATCTGGATGGACCAGGAACAGGTGAGAATAAGCCAGGAAGAGCTGCACAAACAGCAGGGCATTGGTTAAGTATTTTTTTTAAGGGGGGGGGGGGGTCAAATAAGTTGTCATTTTAGCATAAAAATGGGGTAATACACCGCCTGACATACACAGATCAGTCATAACATAATGGCCATCCACCATGAGCTGTTGAGGCATGGACTCCAATAGGCCTCTGAAGGTACACTGTGGTATCTGGCACCAAGCTGTCAGTAGCAGATTATTTAAGTCTTGTATGTGCAAGGTGGGGCCTCCAAGGATCAGACTTGTTTTTCCAGCACATCCTACAGATGCTTAAGTAGATTGAAATATGGAGAATTTGGAGGCAAAGGCAACACCCTCAAACTTTTGTAGTGTTCCTCAAACCAATCTTGAATTCATCACGCCACAACGCCTTCTTCCACTGCTCCGGGTCCAGTTCTGATGCTCACATGCCCATTGTAGGCGCTATTAGCAGTAGACACAGGTCAACATCAGCACCCTGACCGGTCTGTGGTTAAGAAGCCTCATACACAACAAACTGTGATGCACCGTGTTTTGACACCTATCTTAACCAACATTACCTTTTTCAGCAATCTGAGCTAAAGTAGCTTTTCTACTGGATCAGATTACAAGGCCAGCCTTGACTCTCCATATGCATTATTGAGCCTTGGCGGTCCACGGGCCTCTCGCCTGTTCACCATTTTTCCTTCCTTGGACCACTTTTGGTAGGTTCTGACAACTGCAGGCCGAGAACATCCCACAAGAGCTGCAGTTTTGGAGATGCTCTGACACAGCTGTCTAGCCATTAAAATTGGCCCTTGTCAGGTTCACTTGCTGTTTAATAAATCCAACTGACTTGCAGATGCCAATCTAACAAAGCAATTGATGTTATTCACTTTACCAGTCAGTGGTCATAATGTTATGGCTGATTGGTGTATAAACCAATTAAGAAGACTTCTCCATGAATATTTTTTTTCTGACAAGGGTACCACAATGATCTTACCAGTCCATGATGTTTGTAGATAAGGCTGCAGAGAAGCCAAGAACATTGAAACTGATTTCGGTTGCAGTGCAGAGTGCAAGACCTCCCATCACTGGCAGAAGGGACAGATTCACCATCATTCCTGCAAGTTAAAATATTAACGTTAAAAAGGAAGTGAAGATTAAAAATCACACCAAAACCTTGTCACAACCCAGCAATAGGGGCTGTAGCTTTCATGCTGGTATTTAAGAAAAAAAAAAAGCTCAAATCAGAGCTTGCAAATGTACAGGCAAATGTATATTTTAGTTCCGAGAACCACCCTACCACAACAACCTATGAACTGAAGACAATGACTTCAATGGATTCTATCAATCTCAAATAAAGGAAATCCATGATTAGTGGGCCATCCATGGCTGATCTCTTTCGGAAAATCCTAGTTGCCTGGCTTTAATTTAAGAACCGGTTCTTTCCTCTGAAGATGTGCTTGGCACGCAACGCGTAAGGAGGAACCTACGCACGCCTTGACGCCACGCCGTCGGAGCACTGGGGAGCTCCGGCGGCCACTACATCTGACAGGACGGTTAGTCCTGTTTGCTTTGGCTGCTGATACTAATATTTGTTGGCGGTGTTTTATCCAATCTGGATGCATCCTGTTTTTTACTCTAAATAAATGTTTTATATTATACCTTACTATGGGCATTTCTCTTTGTGAGGAGTTTCTCCTCTTAGATACCGAGGATGCAAAGTGAAGGAGTGGTGGTTCTCTCTGGTGTAGCTGTGACTGCTTCCTTATTTATCTCGGGAACGTATGCTTCTTAGACCTGGGGATCTTCATTGATCCGGGGATCACATCTACCCAACTTCAACTGCATCTTTACCACAGTATACACATTATTCCGTTTTTGGGACTTTATATTGACTTTGGAGTACCTATTAAGCACATTGACTACTTATTTTCTTTTTATTTTTATTTTATTTTTTATTTATTTTTTTCTAGCGCTGCACTTTTTACTTGGCTTTAATTTAACCCTGTGGTTTCAATGCTTTTTAAGTGATTGACCCAGAGCATGGAGGCAGAAAAGCCAGAAGTCCTGATCACCAAACTTTAGGGTCACTGCATAGAGTATTAAACCTTTCCTGCTTCCGCCTCTCAGGCCTTTACCAGGATCAAATGCTGAGAGGCAGAGGAGGACATTCCAATCATGTGACGGCTGTGATTGGCAGTTACAGCAGTCAAATAATCAGAAAGCTCCTGATTGCGTCGGGAGCTTTCCAGTATCTGTTTGTAACTGTACAGGGAGCGCGCTCTCAGCACAGTAAAGTGTTTATCTAGGGATGCATGTATGCGGCCACTTGGTATTAAAGCCCACCCGCCAAGAGGCAGCATATATGCACCAGGTAGGCTGGAAGTGGTTAAAGTCAGAGCGTCAGCAAGAAAGCTGGGAAGTGGTAATTTAAAGTGGTTGTAAACCTCAGACATGAAATATGAACAAAGCATATCTTTCAATAGTGTGTACTAAGAGCACTAAATGTCATTTCTGTCTGCTGCTTCTTTCCTCTGCTATCAGTATGAATCCCTTCTGCCAAGTTTTGCTTACACCAAGGGGAAAAAAACCGGTTATAGGGGAAGAAACTCCAAAACAGTGTCTGTAATGGGCAGCCTCAGCTCTGTTCCTGTGTGCTGTTACCTTCTAAAGAATAATGGTCTTTTCATAAAGAAAAAAAACAATTATCTGTTTACACCCTAAACTTTTTTTACACCCCTCCTTACCCACCTGGGATATACAGTGCATTCACTAATGTATTCAGACTCCCTTCACTTTTTTCAATTTTGTTATGTTGCAGTCTGATACTATAGTTGTTTAAATCCATTTTTTCTCATTAATCTACACTCGGGACCCCATAATGATAAAGTGAAAACAGATTTTTAGAAAGTTCTGTGAATTTATTAAAAATAAAAAAACTGAAATATCACATTGGCATACATATTCAGACTCATTGCAACAAAATTTAGCTCAGGTGCCTCTCTTTTCTCTCGATAAGTGATGAGCAGTTTCTACGCCTTGACTGGAGTACACCTGTGGTAAATTAAATTGATTGGACGTGATTTGAAAAATTAAACACCTCTGAATAAAAGGCCTCACAGCTGACCATGCATACTGTATCAGAGCAAAAGTCATGAGATCAAATGAACTGCCTGCAGGGCTCAGAGATAGCATTATTGCAAGGCACAGATCTGGGGAAATTTACAAAAAGAATACTGGTGCACTGAAGGTTCCCAGGAGCACAGAGACCTCCATAATTCTCTATTAAAAGAAGTTTGGCACAACCAGGACTCTTCCAAGAGCTGGCTGCCTGGCAAAAATGAGAAATCGGGGAGAAGGACCTTAGTAAGAGAGGTGACCAAGAACTTGATGGTTACTCCGACTGAACTCCAAAGATCCTGTGTTAAGATGGGACAAAGTTCCAGAACTACAAACATCACTGCAGCTTTCCACTGATCTGGCCTCTATGAAGTGGTAAGATGGAAGACTCTCTTCTCAGTGCAAAATATATGAAAGTCTGCTTGGAGTTTGCAAAAGCTATAGTGTCAGGCTGCAACATAACAAAATTTAAAAAGTGAAGGGAGTGGGAATACTCTATTAATGCACTGTATACATACCTGAATGCACATGACTGCAGGCCGTAGGCATCTTCAGCTTCTTTGACCAAAATTTTCTTTTTCATGACAGCACTTGAGCACTAGAACCCTATCGATTTCTATGAGGCAATTTTCCAAGTGGTGTCAAGAGATTGAGTCATAGAAACCTATGGGATTCTACTGCACGGACATGGGAAAGGGAATGAACACATTGGCTGAAGGTGGTGAAGAGTCCTGCGGACAGTGCTTGTCCAATATGGTGTAGTAGGCAAAGAAAGGAGGGGAGTAGTTTGGGTCAGGGGAACAAAGAATAACTGAACCTTTTACTAAAGTGCAGTTAAAATCCTTTAAAATTACTTTTTGGTTTTCATGCAAGTGAAATAAAATCTGTGGTATACAGTAAAAGCAAACGTACTCACCAGTGTACTCTCCCAGTATCAGCCTGGACATTATAACTGTAAAAATAGGTGCTGAACTTTTAACAGTTTCTGCAAAAGACACTGCCACATTCTTCAAGCTGACAAGACCTAGGACCACAGTGGAGAATCTGGAAAAAATTAATATGATGGTAAATCTCAAACTAAAAACAATGTAATTTAGGGAGCAGACATCATAACTTAAGAGACAAGTAAATGCTAATATACACTACTCCAAAAAAATAAAGGAACACTTTTTAATCAGAGTATAGCATCAAGTCAATTAAACTCCTGGAATATTGATCTGATCAGTTAAGTAGCAGAGGGGGTTGTTAATCAGTTTCAGCTGCATTGGTGTTAATGAAATTAACAACAGGTGCACTAGATGGGCAACAATGAGACGACCCCCAAAACAGGAATGGTTATACAGGTAAAGGCCACTGACATTTGTTTTCCCTACTCATCTTTTTTGTTTTTCCCTAGTTTTGCAGTTGGCTAGGGTCAGTGTCACTACTGGTATCATGAGGCAATACCTGGACCCTACAGAAGTTGCACAGGCAGTCCAATTCATCAATACGTGCCATTGCCAGAAGGTTTGCTGTGTCTCCCAGCACAGTCTCAAGAGCATGGAGGAAATTCCAGGAGACAGGCAGTTACTCTAGGAGAGCTGGACAGGGCCGTAGAATGTCCTTAACCCATCAGCAGGACCGGTATCTGCTCCTTTGTGCAAGGAGTAACAGGATCAGCACTGCCAGAGCCATACAAAATGACCTTCAGCAGGCCACTGGTGTGAATGTCTCTGACCAATCAGAAACAGACTTCATGAGGGTGCCCTGAGGGCCCGACGCCCTCAAGTGGGCCCTGTGCTCACTGCCCGGCACCAGAGAGCTCGATTGGCATTTGCCATTGAATACCAGAATTGGCAGGTCCACCACTGGCTCCCTGTGCCTTTCAAAGATGAGAGCAGGTTCACCCTGAGCACATGTGACAGACCTGAATGGGTCTGGAGAAGCCGTGGAGAATGTTATGCTGCCTGTAACATCGTTCAGCATGACCGTTTTGGTGGTGGGTCAGTGATGGTCTGAGAAAGCATATCCATAGAGGGACGCATAGACCTGTACAGGCTAGACAATGGCACCCTGACTGCCATTAGGTATTACGATGAAATCCTTGGACCCATTGTCAGACTCTACGCTGGTGCAGTGGGGCTTGGGTTCCTCCTGGTGAACGACAATGCCTGGCCTCATGTAGCGAGAGTATGCAGGCAGTTCCTGGAGGATGAGGGCATTGATACCATTGAATGGCACCACACGCTCGCCTGACCTAAATCCAATAGAACACCTCTGGGATATCATGTTTTGGTCCATCCGATGCCGCCAGGTTGCACCTCAGACTGTCCAGGAGCTTAGTAGTGATGCCCTGGTCCAGATCTGGGAGGAAATACCCCAGGACACCATCTGTTGTCTCATTAGGAGCATGCCCGACGTTGTCAGGCATGCATACAAGCACATGGGGACCATACAAACTACTGAGTACCATTTTGAGTTGCTGCAATGAAATTTCAGCAAAATGGACTAGCCTGCTGCATCATTTTTTACCTTTGAATTTCAGAGTGTCTTTGAATTCAGTCCTCTATAGGTTGATAATTTTCATTTCCATCCAATGATGGGGCATCCTTACGTTCCTAACACATTACCCAGTCCATATCAGTATATACAGCACAATATTTTTCCCCATTGAGATCTGATGTGTTTTCAAAGTGTTCCTTTAATTTTTTTAAGCAGTGTATTACTTTAACCCAGAAATAAACAACAGTGTGCAATTGGCTTTCTTCCGGGACGAAAAGAGTACAGCAATTGGAGAGAACAGAAAGGTCCTAGGACAGAGATGCCTGCTTCTGAATGTCACTAAAAGCAGACAGGGGTCTATAGTTTTAAAGTGTTTAAAGTGGTTGTAAAGGCTTAAAATTTTTGATCTTAATGCATTCTCTGCATTTATGTAAAAACCTATGTTCAGATCCCTGCCAGCCCCACCTACACTTACGTGAGCCTAATCTTCATTCGGTGCTTTGCTCCAGAGCAGCAGCGCTGCTCTCTCTTTCCTCACTGGACATGGAGGCAGCAGTCATTGGCTCCATTTGCTGTCAATCAAATCCAGTAAGGGGCCGAGCCGCACTGTGTGTGTCAATAGACGCACGATGTGTGTCAAACACACACAGCCCAGTTCGGGATCAAGCCTACACATGTGCCACCATAGGAAGTGACTTCCTATGGTGGCACAGAGAGAAAAGGAGCCAAGAGCACTGGTGGGGGACCCAAAAAGAGGAAGAAAGGGACCGCTTTGTGCAAAATCACTGCACAAAGCAGATAAGTATGACATGTTTGTTATTCTAAAAAAATAAACTTTACAATCAGTTGATTGTCTAGCTTGTGTCACAACAATGGCTGCCTCCATATATACAAAAGGAGAAATGGTTATAGGCATGGGGGGGGGGGGGCAGGAAAAATCATATTTACAGGATCACCAGGCAAAACCAAAGAGAAAAAGTCTGAAAAAGAAAACTAATGCAGCCACCATATTTAGGGTGGCAAAATTGCTACTGGAATAAAATTCAGATAAATGGGTTCAATGATCTCCAAGAGCACCCCTAGGAGTCCTAAAACCTGGGCTCTCAAACCTGGGGATTGCAAAATTTTATTGTTATTGACTGTCACCATGGTCACGTGGACTATGGAAATACATTGTGGTGCCGTTCCAAGCTGGAGAAATTACAGAAATCACCCTGCCGGCAAAGGAAAGAAAGCAAGTGTCCTGAAACAGTCCCAGAGTGGCTAATCAAGTAAGGTGGACGTCGTTCAACCAGCCCCAGGAGTCAGATGTGTAGATGGCTTGGCTTCAGCCACCGCTCTGACCACACCCCCATGACACGTTTCGCGCCATCTCTGTGATCAAGCGCCCGTGGGTGGTGCAAAATGCATCAGAGGGCGTGGCCAGAGAAGTAGCTGAGACCAAGCGATGTACATAACGGACTTCTGGGGCTGGTTGAGCGGCGTCCACCTTTTCCCCATGGTCACATGGATGGGAGCTGGTCTTGTCAATTACCGATCATTAGCATGGACCAAGAGCTGTCTTTGGAAACATCAGCCAGACAGTGACATGTGTGGCGTGTAGGGGGTAAAGCCCATCCCTTTGTCATTGTACATGTGTTTTAGGCGGTCGACCCCCAAAATGCATTAGCTTTGTGACATAAGCTTTTATTTCAGTTTGCAATAAATCTATTGTATATGTGGATGATTAACTGTGACTATGATGCTTCACTCGTAAACCTTAGCTAACAGTTACCTGCAGATGCTGGAATAGTGAAATGGCTAGATTAGAAAACCTGCAGAATTCGGGCAAAAGGTCAATTCTTCCATTATACAAGTCTTAGAGAATGAACCCTGTCCATAGAAGGCGTCCCAGATTACCTGCATCTTTCACAGCAGGAGTTACACTGTCCTGGAAATGTACCCTGTACGATAAAAAATAATCACTTTGTAAATTTACCTCATGAGGCCAACAAACAGCATGATCATTAGGAAGTTTGGAGGATAACTGAGTCGTGCTTTGTGCTGGTACAGACAGCAGGGAATGAACATCTTGATGCAGCCAATAAAAGTGGTCATCAGCATTTGTACAGCACCTGAAACAAAAACAGGAACTGTATTCAATTATATATAAATAAATAATTTTCTATTATTATTATTTTTTTTAAACACAAGAAATGTTTTTGAATTGGTATCAGCCTCTTGAGGCCTCTTTACAGCAGAGCCCAGACTAGGAGAAGAAGAAGCCAATCAGTTGTGCTGCAGTGCTCATGTAATACAGTAACAAGGAATGCACCATAATAGATGGGAGATTAGACTGACAAAGGTCACCAGTCTGCGGTTTTCCCTTTCACTGTCCAATCACAGGCTGGGGAAGGAGACCTGTCATTTTTACCTACTCGAGGCAAAGACAAAAAAAAAAATCAATACTACTGCCTTGCTGGAGTGGAATGTGCTGTGTGGTTGAGTTGTGTAAATCTTTGCCTAGAATTCCGCTTTAAATTATGCTGAATCACTTTTCTTTCCATTTTTTTTTTTGGATTACTCTTTTTACCAGGTGCTCTGCCAAGTTGATAGTTGGCTATTAGGATTTTAATCTATGTGACAGCTCTGAGAAAAGCCTGTACACCCTTGCTTGTCACCCACCAACACTAAGGAGTCATACGGACTAATGCAGGCCATAGACGGGTCATTTATTGGCCGATTATTCACACAGTTAGTGGTGCCCGACCGTCGGCTGTTTTTCGTAGATCGTCTCGTTTACTTTTATCGGTCATGCTGGAAAATCCATGAAAAACGGACGATGGTGGCAGCATTGGCAACGGCGCCGACCGATTTTTCGTTTATCGGCCGACAATTCGGCCGATAAACGGCCCGTCTATGGCCTGCATTAGGAACAGCTTTCTTTTCAGTAAACAGGTGAGGAACACTGCATTGTCCAGCTAAGTGAGCTGATGAGACACCACTGTTGGATTCTGCTTTGTGTCACCCTGTTGGCAGTTATTACCACTGGTATCAATCTATCAAATGTGAGAAGAAAAGCTGAGATTGAATTGTGGAAGTGGATGACGTGGATGGAATTTCCTGTGATCTCAAATGCTGTTTTGTCAGTGCTTATTCAGCACTTTATTAGTATTTTATATCATTTTAAATTAAAGTGTTTTATTTGCAGTTATACACTGTAGTGATCATTTTCTCACTGATGACTGTGCTTTTCCTGCACCATGGGTGCAGCGTAGTGTACCTGTTTCGTGTGGGTTACCAGGACGTTTGCATAGACTTCTATTGTATACAGCGGTTTTGGAGCACTTTCAGAAAATGCACCAAAACCCCCCCCGATGCAAGAGAAGACTTTGGAAGTGAAGCTAACCCGCACGAACCCCACGTGTATACTGCGCCGTACAAAAATTGCACAGCATCAGTGTGACAGGACTCTAAGGACTGATGAAAAGAAGAGGATGAATGTTAACTACATTTAAAGCGTTTTACACCTTTCAGACTGAAGGTCAAATACTTCTGGTGAGTGTTTTGTTCAGACATCGGTGTAGGGTCACTGATTGAAGCGTTTATGTGACAGCTCTGCATCCTCTGCAATGACCCTTGAAAATCTGTAATGTTATGTATATGCAGAGAGTGCTTACACAGACCTGTATGAATTTTCACCTAGCCAAAAACATTCAACAAGATAGAAGGCAGTAACAGCCTTCTATTAGGAAAGTCAGCATGCTTTAAAAAAAAATGGACATGGAAACACATTCTATTAAGTGCCTTTTGAAAAATAAAGATTTGATATAATAAAATAAGAATATTAAAAAAAACAGTTTATAGCTTGTAAATTCAAACAAATACTTTCTGTAAAATGTTTTCTAGGCATGTCTGTTTGCAAACACAGAAACAGGATTTGATGACTATGCTCTGAGCTGAAAAAGGAATGTGGCTCTTCTACTGTCTGAAAACACATTATCATGTTTCCAAGGAAAGTCTTGACTTTAAATTGCTGTTAAACACACACGGTCTAGTGTGATTAACAGCACTGATACAAAATGTATGTCGTGCATCAACACAGGTTATAAATCTTTCTTCTCCCTTTTCTGGTTGTGTCACAATCCAGATCTGGGCTGGACAAATTACTGTCACTTGTGATTGGAAATAGTCCCCTGGAGACTATTATTTCCTGTCCTTAAAGTAGAACTAAAGGCAAAATGTCTTTTTCATTTCATTTAATTTAGAATAGAGTAAGGGTGGATTATAATCCCTGTCGGTTTTGTTTTGCCATCTGTGTCCCATTGAGAAGATTTCTCTTAATTTCCTGTACCATAATCAAAACAGGAAGTGAGTGGAAATCTCTCCAAAGTGAAGGAATCCCTGGTTGTCACCAGTACCAGTGTCCCCTTTGGGAGATTTCCCCTCTATTTCTGTTCTGCGGACAATCTAAAATCAGGGATTTTGTTTTACTTTCGATAATAGTAAACAAGACAAATAGAGAGGGTCAATCTCCCTAATGATCTCTGTAGCAAGTGGTGAACAATGAATATAAAACTTAGCTGGTTTCTTTCCAGGTCCAGGGATCCTCTAGTCCTAGCAGTGGATGCCCAAGTGACTCTGCGGCATCAGTTTAACCTGATCTATGCCTTTTCCCCTCTGAAGATATAATGTAGGTTCCAAAGCAATAATGAAAAATCTTGCCTGCAGAAAAAAACTGCTAAAATGTTAAGAAAATAAGAAAAGAAACGGTGAAGAGGGTAAAGATGTCCATTCTCATAGAACAGTAGCAAAAAACGTAGGCATGATGGGAGCGGGTGAACAGATTTTTTTTTTGCCCGTGTCCATTTCTGGAGGAGTGGAGCATAGTCACCCAGGGACACGAAGTGTGTTTATTGCAGGATCACCAGGTGAAAATAAAGAAATGGTAAGTTGCAATATGTACATTTTTTTTGCGTTTGAAACGCTTGAAAACTTAGCAAGAAGAGAATCCTAAACTGCTAGCAAATGAGCTGTTAAACTGGAAACATTCTTTGTTTTAAGTGATATGATATTGTCAATTCACAGAAGCTTACCCAACATGCTCGGCTCCCCCTCCAATAAGGTGAGAATGTATTTATTGAGGAATAGTGTACAAAAGCTGAAGAAAAACCATAATGTGAGGTAGACGAGGGCTCTAGAGTTGAAAACTCCTAGGTCAGATTCGATAACGGTCGTTTCTGTGATAGTGATCTGCAGTACATTCTCTTCTGGAACACTGTCACTTCGTGTGATGACAATCTTCTCAGCCCGATGTGGGAAGAGAGGTCCAATGTGAAAAGGACCTTTACCCTTCAATTTCTCCTGAGGCAGAAGAGGTTTAGAGTCCTCCGGGGAATGCGAGTTACCAGACGGCATCTTGACAGTCATATCCCAGAGAAATATGTCATCTGTTCAATACACCCCATCTGGCATGAAAGGACACCGGCATGTAGTGACATAGCTTGACTCCACACAGCCCGAACAGCAGTCCAACTGTTCCTACACTCCGTATACCTTTAGAGTTATGGTTTGGGCCTTGAGAAAAGAAAAATATTAATGAAGTGTTATAAAACAAGTTTTAAATGAGATATACATGCTTGAGATTTAACAAAACTGGAAAATAAATAGGATGATTAAGTGGCTAACCAGTTAAACACTCTGGACTGGCTGTACTGGGATCCTAGGTTCATATCTCACCAAGGGTAGTACATGCAGGAAGTGTGTATATTCTCTCCCATGCATCTGTGCGTTTTCTTCCACAACCCAGTCTGATAGACATCTACACTTTCCTGTCGCAGCAGGTGTTGGGGGTATCTAAATACGAGTATGCAGTTCAACAGCCACTAGATTTGGACCCACTGCACTCTGCAGTCAGCTCTCAGAACTGTTCAGACACTTCCCTCCTCTTTTTTACAATACAGGTCTGTAGAAAGAGACAGACCGCTGCAAAATGAGCGCACAAACCAGCCTTTTTAATTACAAAAAAACTACTATTATAAGGCATTTACCAACAAAAAAGTCATAGCATGCAGTAGTAAAGACTGTGTAAAACTGTGGTAGGTACATGAGATAGAAAGCTCCTCCAAAGGACTCACTAGGTGGTTCAATACACTCTGTAAGGTGCTTTGGAATACATCAATGTTATACTGAGAATTTGACACAAACATGCTAGTGTTAAAGACACATCTAGAGTTTTAAGGAGAACCTGAACCATGGAAGCTGTGCCCAAAAATACAAGCAAAAAGGCCATGGACTGGTTATTAGTATTACCAGTGGACTCCCTAAAGCTGGTATTCTGCCCATCAGTGTCTTACTGGGTTTATTTACTAAACCTGGAGAGTACAAAATCTGGTGCAGTTCTGAATACCAATCAGCTTCCAGTTTTTTTTTTTTTCCTACAAAGATTAATTGAACAAGCTGAAATTTGAAGCTGAATGGCTACCATGCATAGCTGCACCAGATTTTGCACTCTCAAGGTTTAGTAAATCGAACCCACAATGTTCTGTTCCACGCTTTTGCTTTTTAAAAGTAGCCACATTGGAAGAGGCATGCTTTTACAAAGTTAGTCATTTTAACCTCCCTGGCGGTATTCCCGAGCATAGCTCGGGGTAAAGTTTCGGTACCACAAGCAGTAACCATGAGCTACACTTGGGAATACCTTGCAGCGCTGCTCCGGGATCTCTTCTTCACTTACCTTGTCCTGCGCTCCCGCGATGTCCCTCCTGCAGTGTCCCTGGCAATGTCCTCCGGCCGATGCCGGCATCGGTCTTCTGGGTTCCGTCCCCTGCGACGTCAGGGTGGAACTGGCGGGAAATTTTAAAATGTTAAAAGTGACATTCACTAAATTCACTAAAATCACATAGTAAAACATTACTGTATCAAAGCATTTCACATACATTTTGTCCCTAATGCTTTGTCCTGTGCCCTGCCTGCATTTTTACCGTTCTTTCTGCCTGGAAACTGAGAAATGTCCATGGCATCCAAAAAGGGTCCCTTTAGGTCAAAATCGGTTTTAGACTGGCTAGAGAACAGTGATAGTAAATCAGAACCACTTGCAGAATTGAGTGATAATGATTTGTGGGGAAATTCGTCATCAGACACTGAAAACGTTTTTGCGACTGAGCTCAGTGATGTGTGAACTGGCGCTATATTTCAAATGTAAGTGTTTTTGGTTTGATTACATAATTGAATTACATTTATTATATTATTTTTTATGTTTATTTATTATATTATAATTTATGATTTTGTGTTTCAAAGTTTAACATACCTGGGATGTTTACTAGACTGTTGTTCGGACAGATTTCAGTGAGTTATTTTTAAAAATTACAGGCCTACAATAAAAAAAACTACATATTTCCATGCAAAAAAATGTACCACTTTGAGCACAGAAATATGGACAAAATCAGACCGCTAGGGAGGTTAATAGCTACAGTACTTTGTGTCTTCATGTCAGAGCCACCCCCCCATGACTGGTGATCTGATGACTGGAGGGGGAATGACCAAGAAGAGGCAAAAGTGAAGAAATGTCTGCAGAATTAATTAGATGAAGGAAGAGACATACAGTGCAAGTCCTCAGGTACAGCTTTCTTTTCAACAAGAACAACAGTGAGCAGCACAGTAGTGACATCACCAAATATTACCAGACTAGGAGTAAGAGGCAGAATTGCTCTAGATAAAAAACTACGAGGCTGTAGGCATACTAGTATCTAGGACATCTCACATCAGGAAGTGCACTGCTAATTTTCAGGGGAAATTCAAGGCAAAAAAGTAAAATTTCCTTAGGATAGTGTTTAGTCACAATTACCATTTCTAAATAATTAATTTAAAACAGTAAGAGCCCATGCACACTGGCTTAAAACTCCAGTGCTCTTAGCAGAAAAAAAACACTAATTTTGAGCGTTTCTTGTATTAGCATTCTTCAGAACATTTTTCTTGCAGAAAAAAATGCTAAACGCTCCTAAACACAAAACAGAAGGGTTTTGCTGAGCTTAAAAAATGCCTCTAGACTACCTAATGTGCATGGACACATAGGATAACATCAGTTGCTTCTAAAGGCAAAATGCTAAACTCCTCTAGGAGCAGCATTTTTAAGTCTGTGTGCATGGAGCCTAAATGTTCACATTTTGAGTTCAGGTCCACAACATGTTAGATTTCCAAACATGAAAGTAGAGCCTTATTAGAACAGAAGGTATCTCTCCATGACTCCCTTCTCTGTAACAAGTGTGCAGGCTAGGAGTACCTACCCCGACTGGGTGTGAGCTTGTTTTGGGTCAGTGATTCAAAGTATTGAGGCCAAAAACAGCCAGGCTTTCAGTATTTAAAGGCGGCCTCCTTTACATCTTTCAGCCCAGGACTCCTTTAATAATTAGTAATGTAAACATCATGCAGAGTAAGGTGTCAGCATATCTCCAGCCATCTATTATTGAAGGCTCACCTGACAACCAGACCCAACATGTCTTATTCATGCACCAGTTTCTCAGGGGGATAGAGTGAAGCAGCCACAACACTCACAAACTGTTTCTACTAACACCTTAGATCAAATCAAGCCAGCATTCAGTGATATGTTAGTAAAGCTAACCAGGCAACTGCTTTGGTTTGTTCATTTTAAAGGAGAAGTAGGGCTAGAGCTCTTTATTTTCATCCACAATCATTTCATGCACATTTTCATCCAGACATACATTGCACAAATTTTGGGGTATAATTCAGCCCTTTTTTATTATTATTATTATTATAATACAGTATTTATAAAGCGCCAATAGTTCGCTCAGCGCTGTACATTACAAAGGGGGACAGAACATGTGACAGAACAATACCAATACAATGCAAAACATGAGGGGATTGAGGGCCCTGCTCTTTCGAGCTTACAATCCTTTATAAAACAAACAACAAAGAGGGTGCAAACACCTAGTGCATTACCCTTGACATTTTGCTGTATAAAACAAATATAAAAACTATACTCACAAACACAGCAAGCAAAAAGCTTACATATACATAAAGCCCCATAGAAAATATCACTCTCCAACACCACCTGGAGACGAGATGACAAGCTGTGGCACATTTCGGGGATCAAGTCCCCTTCCTCAGAGCTATGGCTGCCTCAGTGTCTTGTTGCGTCAGTGGCTTGTGGTCATCTCATCACCAGGTGCTGTTGGAAAGTGGACTTTTCTATGTGGCTTTATGCATTTGTACGCTTTTAGCTCACTATGTTTGAGTATAATTTTTATTTGTTTTATATATTAAAATTGTCAAGGGTAATGCACTAGGCGTTTGCGCCCTTTCTGTTGTTTATGTTTTATACAGTGCTGGATTTCCCTGATCTGAGGAGGGCTGCATTGCCGTTTCACTTTTTTACACCCTGATTGCTACTAGACTGGTCATCACGAGTGCCTCTGTCCACTTCTGAACGCTTGGGTGCCAATTCTGCTTGTTCCATAATTCAGCCCTTCCTCAGGCACTTGAGGAGAGCCTGAGCATATGGATCTGTGAGCCTTCAATAAATGGGTTGGTCCTATAATGGACTGAAATTTTATTTTAGGAAACTGAGGAGATTAATAAAATTCTATTTCCAAACAAAGTGTAATTTGTGATGAAAAAAACTTTAAAAATAAAAACCTCACAGATGTCACGAGGTGTACAAATAATGAGTGAGAAAAATCAGTACGTGGTTAAACTTTAGATAACTACATTATACAAACTTTTCTTTTAGGTTTAATACCGATTAATCAAAACAATAAAATCGTCCGCCTAAGCAACTATGAAAATAATCAGTAGTTGCAGCCCTAAATGGCACCCCAAGCATGGGTATCAGGTGCACATTCGCTGTGCATTGTCGCATGACAAACGTGCTGCAAACACACCGAAGAGTGAGGTAAAGCAACGTACCACGTGTGCTGGAGCTTCTTTAGAGCATTTATCATGCATAGGGCAGTCCATTCAGGTGAGTTGGCTGCCCTATGCATGATGAGCAAAAAAGCTCCAAAACGCTTCCCAAAAAAACATTTACGAGATGTGAATGAGATCTGACAGTTGAGGGTCTCCTTCCACTCCTCCTATGTACAGTGGGGAAAATTATTATTTGATCCTCTGCAGATTTTGTCAGTTTGCCCACTTACAATGAAATGAAGGGTCTATAATTTTTATCATAGGTGTATCTTAAATGATAGAGACAGAATATCAACCAAAAATCCAGAAAAAAAAAAACCACAATACAAATGTTATAAACTGAGTTGCAGATCAGAGGGTAAAATAAGTATTTGATCCCCAAGCAAAACATGACTTAGTACTTTTTGGAGAAACCCTTGCTGGCAAACAGAGGTAAGATGTTTCTTGTAGTTGGTTACCAGGTTTGCACATATGTCAAGAGGGATTTTGGTCCACTCTTCTTTACAGATCTTCTCTAAATCCTTAAAGTTTCTTGGCTATCATTTGGCAACTTGAATTTTCAGCTCCCTTCACACATTTTCTATAGGATTAAGGTCCAGAGACTGCTAGGCAACTCCATAACCTTAAAGCCACTCCTTTGTTGCCTTGGCGGTATGTTTTGGGTCATTGTCATGCTGGAAGACCCATCCACAACCCATCTACGACATATCTTCAGTGTTCTGGCTGAGAGAAGAAGGTTCTCATCCAAGATTTTACAATACATGGTCCCGTCCATTGGCCCCTCAATACAGCAAAGTCAGCCTGTACCTTTAGCAGAGAAACAACCCCAAAGCATAATGTTTCCACCTCTGTGCTTAAACAGTAGGGATGGTGTTCTTAGGGTCATATTCAGCATTTTTCTTCCTCCAAACACAGCAAGTTGGGTTAATGCCAAAGAGCTTAATTTTGGTCTCATCTGACCACAGCACTTTCTCCCAATCCTTCTCAGAATCATTTAGATGTTCATTGGCAAACTTCAGACAGGCGTATACATGTGCATTATTGAGGAGGGGGATCATGTGGGTGCTGCAGGATTTCAATCCATGGCGGCGTATTGTGTTACCAATGGTTTGTTTGGTGACTGTGGTCCCAACTGCCTTGAGATCATTCACAAGCTCCTCCCGTGTAGTTCTGGGCTGAGCCCTTATATCATCCTTACCCCATGAGGCAAAATCTTGCATGGAGCTCCACACTGAGGTCGATTGATGGTTATTTTGTATTTCTTCCATTGGCGATTAATCGCTCAAACAGTTGTCTCCTTCTCACCAAACTTGCTGACGGTCTTGTAGCCTATTTCAGCCTTGTGCATGTCTACAAGCTTGTCCCTGACGTCTTTTGACAGCTCTTTGGTCTTGCCCATGGTGGTACCCAAGAAAGATTCTTTGGACAGCTGTGTCTTTTATACACATTATACACAGTTGTCTTTAGGAGCACCTTCTTAAATTGACAGGACTAATCTGTATATCTAATTTTTAACATGCGTGAATTTTAAATGATATAGACCCTTAATTTCTTTGTAAGGTGGCAAACTTACAAAATCTGCAAGGGATCAATTTCCTTTACATTTACCAAAATTGCTGAGAGCCCCCATAGCAAACAACTTGCTATGGGGAGCACTCATGGATATTCATTCCTGAGCCAGCTCTGTACAGGTGAAACTCGAAATATTAGAATATCGTGCAAAAGTTCATTTATTTCAGTAATGCAACTTAAAAGGTGAAACTAATATATGAGATAGACTCATTACATGCAAAGCAAGATAGTTCAAGGCGTGATTTGTCATAATTGTGATGATTATGGCTTACAGCTCATGAAAACCCCAAATCTACAATCTCAGAAAATTAGAATATTGTGAAAAGGTGCAATATTCTAGGCTCAAAGTGTCCCGCTCTAATCAGCTGATTAAGCCATAACACCTGCAAAGGGTTCCTGAGCCTTTAAGTAGTCTCTCAGTCTGGTTCAGTAGGAATCACAATCATGGAAAAGACTGCTGACCTGACAGTTGTGCAGAAAACCATCATTGACACCCTCCATAAGGAGGGAAAGCCTCAAAAAGGTAATTGCAAAAGAAGTTGGATGTTCCCAAAGTGCTGTATCAAAGCACATTAATAGAAAGTTATTTGGAAGGAAAAAGTGTGGAAGAAAAAGATGCACAAGCAGCAGGGATGACCGCAGCCTGGAGAGGATTGTCAGGAAAAGGCCATTCAAAAGTGTTGGGGACTTTCACAAGGAGTGGACTGAGGCTGGAGTCAGTGCATCAAGAGCCACCACACACAAGACGGATCCTGGACATGGGCTTCAAATGTCGTATTCCTCGTGTCAAGCCGCTCCTGAACAACAAACAATGTCAGAAGCATCTTACCTTGGCTAAAGAAAAACAGACCTGGTCTGTTGCTCAGTGGTCCAACGTCCTCTTTTCTGATGAGAGCAACTGACCAGAGTATGGAGGAAGAATGGAGAGACAAACACTGCAAGATGCTTGAAGTCCAGTGTGAAGTTTCCACAGTCTGTGTTGATTTGGGGAGCCATTTCATCTGCTGGTGTTGGTCCACTGTGCTTCATTAAGTCCAGGGTCAATGCAGCCGTCTACCAGGAGATTTTGGAGCACTTCATGCTTCCTTCCGCAGACGAGCTTTATGGGGATGCTGACTTCATTTTCCAGCAGGACTTGGCACCTGCCCACACTGCCAAAAGCACCAAAACCTGGTTCAATGACCGCGGGATTACTGTGCTTGATTGACCAGCAAACTTGCCTGACCTGAACCCTATAGAGAATCTATGGGGCATTGCCAAGAGAAAGATGAGAGACATGAGACCGAACAATGCAGAAGAGCTGAAGGCCGCTATTGAAGCATCCTGGTCTTCCATAACACCTCAGCAGTGCCACAGGCTGATAGCTTCCATGCCACGCCACATTGAGGCAGTAATTGTGGCAAAAGGGGCCCAAACCAAGTACTGAGTACATATGCATGCTTATACTTTTCAGAGGTCCGATATTGTTCTATGTACAATCTTTGTTTTATTGATTGCATGTAATATTCTAATTTTCTGAGATTGTGGATTTGGGGTTTTCATGAGCTGTAAGCCATAATCATCACAATTATGACAAATCACAGCTTGAACTATCTTGCTTTGCATGTAATGAGTCTATCTCATATATTAGTTTCACCTTCTAAGTTGCACTACTGAAATAAATGAACTTTTGCACAATATTCTAATTTTTCGAGTTTCACCTGTATGTGCATATGGTCTTAGTTTGGCAAACAATAGAAGTGATTAAAATGTTTCTTCTAATAACACACACACACACACACCCCCACACCTACACAGGCTGAACTGGATGGACTTGTGTCTTTATTCAACCTTACAGGAGTATGTAACTGATGCAAAAACTACCTTGCAATAAATATTGAGGACCAGCATCATTACTTTGAAAGGCTTTCAAAAACTTAAATCCAATCTGTTTATGGAACCTGCGCTCTTTAAAAATTGGATTATAAATTTAATGTGTTCAACTGATCTCGAAGGAAAATCTGCCTGTGAATGCCTCCCACAGAAAAGCAGGTCACTTATTAAGGACACCAAGGGGTAAGTGATCTTCTGGTCCTTGTACCTACCAATAACAGACTGCTAAAACAAGCAGTACAAAGATTCTTCCTGATTCATTCAGTGTCTGAATGTATTGCAAAATGTACAGAGAAAAGGGAATAACCCCTTATTGAGCTGAGAGACTTTCAATGCAGCACTTCTGTTTATAAAAAAATATGCGTAAATTTGACAACTTTATATTTTTGGGTCCCTAACACTGAGGGGCCCAGACCAGGACATGCCAACACCTTGGGTCACAAATTTAAAGAGACTGAGTAGGGTACATACCTCCCAACTTTTGAACTTCAGAATGAGGGAAACTTGGGGGAGGAAGTGAGCTGCGGCATGCATAGCCTGCTGTGGCAAAAATGGGTGTGGCTAAATGCTTAACAGTGGGAGGGTCCTAAGGGACATGGTTAAACAAAACCCAGGCTTCCTTGTACCTATAAAATATGCTTTGATTGCTGTGCCACAAGCAAGAGTCTTACAGATACAAACCCCAACACAATCACTTAAAAAAAGGAATAAAAAGCTTCCATTGCAAATGGTTTGCACAAATTGTGGAAGAGTGCATTACACAAAGTGTGGAAGGATTCAGGAATACATTATGCACATAGTGCAGGATTCAGGTGTGCGTTTCATACAGAGTGCAGGATTCAGGTGTGCGTTTCATACAGAGTGCAGGATTCAGGAATACATTATGCACATAGTGCAGGATTCAGTTGTGCGTTTCATACAGAGTGCAGGATTCAGGTGTGCGTTTCATACAGAGTGCAGGATTCAGGAATACATTATGCACATAGTGCAGGATTCATTGCAAATGGTTTGCACAAATTGTGGAAGAGTGCATTACACAAAGTGTGGAAGGATTCAGGAATACATTATGCACATAGTGCAGGATTCAGGTGTGCGTTTCATACAGAGTGCAGGATTCAGGTGTGCGTTTCATACAGAGTGCAGGATTCAGGAATACATTATGCACATAGTGCAGGATTCAGTTGTGCGTTTCATACAGAGTGCAGGATTCAGGTGTGCGTTTCATACAGAGTGCAGGATTCAGGTGTGCGTTTCATACAGAGTGCAGGATTCAGGTGTGCGTTTCATACTGAGTGCAGGATTCAGGTGTGCGTTTCATACTGAGTGCAGGATTCAGGTGTGCGTTTCATACTGAGTGCAGGATTCAGGTGTGCGTTTCATACTGAGTGCAGGATTCAGGTGTGCGTTTCATACTGAGTGCAGGATTCAGGTGTGCGTTTCATACAGAGTCCAAGGTTCAGGTGTGCGTTTCATACAGAGTGCAGGATTCAGGAGTGCATTTCATACAGAGTGCAGGATTCAGGAGTGCATTTCATACAGAGTGCAGGATTCAGGAGTGCGTTTCATACAGAGTCCAAGGTTCAGGTGTGCGTTTCATACAGAGTGCAGGATTCAGGAGTGCGGTTCATACAGAGTGCAGGATTCAGGAGTGCGGTTCATACAGAGTGCAGGATTCAGGAGTGCGGTTCATACAGAGTGCAGGATTCAGGAGTGCGGTTCATACAGAGTGCAGGATTCAGGAGTGCGGTTCATACAGAGTGCAGGATTCAGGAGTGCGGTTCATACAGAGTGCAGGATTCAGGAGTGCGGTTCATACAGAGTGCAGGATTCAGGAGTGCGGTTCATACAGAGTGCAGGATTCGGGAGTGCGTTTCATATAGAGTGCAGGATTCAGTTGTGCATTTCAAACAGAGTGCAGGATTCAGGAGTGCGTTCTGTACAGAGTCCAAGGTGCAGGTGTGCGTTTCATACAAAGTGCAGGATTGAGGAGTGCGTTTCATACAGAGTGCAGGATTCAGGAGTGCGTTACATACAGAGTGCAGCATTCAGGAGTGAGTTTTGTACAGATTCCAAGGTTCAGGTGTGTGTTTCATACAGAGAGCAGGATTCAGGGATGCATTACATACAGAGTGCAAGGTTCAGAAGTTAGTTAAACCACAAAGACACCAATTAAACACAACACTTACCTTCTAAAATGCATTCTTACCAGCATGCAGAAGCCGAGGCAAGAATGCAGGGATCAGATGGATAACAAATGAATGCAGCCGATCAGGACCTGCAGCAGTGAAAACTTCTAGCACAGCCAAGGATTGGTGAACAAGCCAGCGGAGTTACAGCTGCAAGGCAAGTGCAGCTGTCAAGTCCAACCTGTGATGTCGTGGATGGGCAGGGCCAATATGCGTTTCAGGTGTTCAGTCCCCTTTTTAAAAGCAACCCATTCACAGGTTTCAGGTTGATTATACACCGCAGCGAGTGCACATGCAGTAGTTTCAGTTGGTCCTGACCCTTGTCACCCTCTTCCCTGGGCAGTGAATAAATGTCGGCTGTTTGTCTATGCAGTGCTTGCTTGACAAATGGGGTGGAGCCCCTGAAACGCATATCAACCCCGCTCATTCCAGACATCACAGGTTGGAGTTGACAGCTGCATACTCTATCCCATTGAGGCTGCAAGCCCCGCTGGCTTGTCCGCCAATCCCTGGCTGTGCTATGTGTGCACATTGCTCACACTACTGCAGGTCCTGCTCGGCTGGAAGTTAGTATATACAGAATAGGTAGAGTAACGCGGGACAAAGCCCCTGTAGACCGGCACTGCGGGACAAAGGTGAAAATATGGGAAAGTCCTGCCCAGGACTGTTGGGAGGTATGTATAACTAACTAAACTCTGTACCAACAGTAAGTGGGGGACAGGGCTAAGTTTTTTTATATTATTTTTACTAGAAATGGCAGCGATCAGCGACTTATAGCAGGACTGCGGCGGGCATTCTTACACTGAGGGGACACCAGTGACACAATACAGAGATCAGTGCTAAAAAAAAAAAAAAAAAAAAAAAAAAAAGCACTGACACTGTACTAACGACACTGGGCAGAAAGGGGTTAGCATGATGGGCGATCAAAGGATTAACTGTGTGCTATTTTACTTGTGTCTGTGTGCGCTTCACTGTAACCACACTGCTTTGGATGGCTGTGCTGTGCACAGCCATCCAAAGCAGTGTGCATGAGCTTACAGGGAGGAGAGGTGTATTGTTTGCATACAGTTCTCCTCCCCGTTGGAAATGCTCGGCAATCACCAGGCACCGGCGAGTAATCACTGGCTGGGATATCTGCTATAGGGCGGTTGGGAAGCGGTTAAAGTGCTACTAAACCCACATCAGTAAAATCAGTCTGTATATGCAGTAAAGCATGCTTGTTATACTCACTGTGGAACCTAAGAGGTTAACCCTTCGCATTATGTAAAAAGGCTGTTTGACTCGGTCTTCTCTGATCTTCCCCTTCTTCTAGGAGTCACTCTGCACATGCTCAGTTTACAGTGTATTGCTAGAGAATTTTTGTCTTCTTTGGGAAGGTGCATGTGATCAATACAGGGCCAACCAGCACTGTCCAGACAGAGGGTCAGGGGTTATCCAGCCTCATAGAACAATCAGGAGACTGAAAACTCCTCCAACAAGCTGTAACCAGTGCTCAGCTGGACACTAATAAAAGTCACAAGACTGCTCTATCTGCTGATGAGAAAATGTATTTAGCAGTTTACATTTACTAAAATAATTGCGTTTCCATGTTGTTTGTACTGTGGGAGACTAGATATAGTGAATCTAAGTTCCTTGGTTTAGTAACACATTAAAGGCAATGCATGTTGAAGTGTGACATACCAAGGCTCAGTAGTAGTGAACGGGCCCTAAACATGAAAAAAAAAAAAAGAAAAAAAAATGAATATTAAAAATTGGGAAATGTTGCCTGCAGGAAAAGCCTGCAGGCAACTTATGTCTTGTGGGTCTTTTCCTGCAGGCTATTTATTCTTCATTTTTTTCCTTGGACAATAATGTTGTTTTACTGTGAGTCTATACCATCTTGGCGTTGTCACCTTAGGACATGCAATGCAAGATGATATGCCTACAGACAGAATGACATAACATTTAGTTTGATTGAAACAATTGGCAGCCACCCTTCAGTGTGGCCACAGCATCCAGAGCACCACTTGTATGGTCAGCATGAGCTGGACAGGTCATTGCACACCGATGTGTACCTGGGATGCTGCAGGTGTACAGACTGGATACAAAGCCCCAAAAGATATAACACCGTGGACAATATGATGAACTAAAGTCACAGAAAGCAAGTTAAATAAAGGTTTACGTAAAAAAAAAAAAAAAAAAAAAAAAAAACACAGGTGCATGTTAAACTGATATTTTATACGATTTCTGGTTTTTAATATTTGAGATCAGGTATAGGTTAATAGTAAAAATAAGTTTCAAATTCTTTTAAAAAATACATACATTCATTAGAGAATAGAATAGATTTTTAGGCTATCCATTTGACCCACAGCTCTTTTTCTGATGTAACATCTGTAAGAAAATCCTCTCTAAAACGTGGCAGTACAGCGCTCTGCAATCACTGCCAAGTTTTAAATATATTCAGGAGACGTTGGCTTCAGGCAACAGAGTACGAGAGACCACAAAACGATCATCCTTTCTACAAACCAGCAAGCCCACACATAGCCTTACATACCCTGGGCGTTCTTCTGTCAGTATCCCAAAAGTTCTCATATTCCCTGAGAAAGGACCACTTTAGTTCCAATGCTCACTTCTACTTGTGAAGATGATTTAATGCACAGATGTTTTCTAGCCTGCTATAAAAAAAACTAAATTCTACAACAGATGCTACTAGAATGTACGTCATCAATTGTTACTCAACGTACGACGGAAATATGACAAGAAAGCCCAACAGTTTTGTGTTCAGCTGAGAAACTGGACTGTGATGTCAAACACTTGACTACTTCTGGAATTTTTGCATTTTCTATTTAGCCATTTGTTTTTCTTGTGCTTGTATGGATTTCCTGCAGTCTCTATTCTTCTTCCAAAATTAGAAAACATATTAATAGGTTAAATTACTGACCAAACCGGTATGTCTGAGTGGATGTGTGTTCTAATATAAACAGCTCTACTGAAAGCAAATACTTCTACATATTCAGCAAAGCTTTGTAATATGTATATAATAAAAACTCAAATAACCACCTGATTGTGAACGCATTTGACTCACAATCATGAAAATATGCTGCAATATTTAACATCTGGACTGACTGTCACGGTAAACTAGCAGACTGCTTACTCAAAAAAGCATACATGTTTTACTCACTTGTTGATGTATCTGTTGTCACCCCCCCTGACCTGTGAAGCACAATCCGGTTTGTGTTGAAATGGTACAGCTACACAGATAACCAGTTCTATCTACAGAGTATGTTTGCAGTCAAGCTTCTATCAGCACTGGCAGCAGAGGACGGCCCAACCATGCTGGCCACTCCCACATACAGTTCACTACACCGCGCTGCTACAGCACACACGTCGCACTCTAACTTTTTATGATCTGGTATTTGAAGGCTTAAACAGGTCTTCGCAGGCTAAACAACGCAAAATATTTAACCATTGCATTAGAACTACACCATCATAGCAGATCATCTTCTGTTACTGCAATTTGTCAACCACTGAAAACATTAAAATGTATATTCAGACAATGTTTGTTTTTGTTTGTTTGTTTTTTTAGTTTTGGATAGAATATGGAAAGATCTGACCCAGCAGTGATTTCCCCCTCACTTAAACTGTCATTAAACCCACATTATTAAAAAATGTCAACGCATGCTGTATTAGGCTAGGTTCACATCTATGCAGGTTGCGTTGATGTGTTTTTCCAGTGCGTTTTAAGAAATGTTTCGCACTTTTGAACATGCATTTTGGAGGGGTTTTTTGGCTAATAAGAAAGTATGACTTATTTTCATGTAGTGTGACTTTTATGTAACTCTACACTCTCTGGCACTCAAGTAGCATCAAAGTCACATCAAGGTAATGCAGTAACCTTTATGGTGTCCAAAGTCGCATGTTAGGGTTAAAGGATAGTGTCCAAAGTCACATGTTTGGACACTATCCTTAACCCTAACATACGACCTTGGATACTATTCTTAACCCTAACATGTGACTTTGGATACTATCCTTAACCCTAACATGCGACTTTGGACACTATCCTTAACCCTAACATACGACCTTGGATACTATCCTTAACCCTAACATGCGACTTTGGACACTATCCTTAACCCTAACATGCGACTTTGGACACTATCCTTAACCCTAACATACGACCTTGGATACTATCCTTAACCCTAACATGTGACTTTGGAACCTATCCTTAACCCTAACATGCGACTTTGGACACTATCCTTAACCCTAACATGCGACTTTGGACACTATCCTTAACCCTAACATGCGACTTTGGACACTATCCTTAACCCTAACATGCGACTTTGGACAATATCCTTAACCATAACATGCGACTTTGGACACTATCCTTAACCCTAACATGCGATTTTGGACAATATCCTTAACCCTAACATGCGACTTTGGACACTATCCTTAACCCTAACATGCGACTTTGGACACTATCCTTAACCCTAACATGCGACTTTGGACACTATCCTTAACCCTAACATGCGACTTTGGACACTATCCTTAACCCTAACATGCGACTTTGGACACTATCCTTAACCCTAACATGCGACTTTGGACACTATCCTTAACTCTAACTCAAGTAGCATCAAAGACACATCAAGGTAGTGCGGTAACCTTTATGGTGTCCAAAGTCGCATGTTAGGGTTAAGGATAGTGTCCAAAGTTGCATGCTAGGGTTAAGGATAGTGCATTTGTATTCAGCCCCCTTTATCTGACACCCTTAACTAAAATCTAGTGAAACCAGAAGTCACCTAATTAGTAAATAGAGTCCAACTGTGTGTGTAATTTAATCTCAGTATAAATAGAGCTGTTCTGTGAATCCCAGAGAAGTTTGTTAGAGAACATTAGTCATGAAGGCCAAAAAACACAGACAGGTCAGGGATAAAGTTGTGGATACATTTAAAGAAGGGTTAGGTTATAAAACAATATCCCAAGCTTTGAACATCTCACAGAGCACTGTTCAATCCATCATCCAAAAATGGAAAGAGTATGGCACAACTGCAAACCTACCAATACATGGCCGTCCACCTAAACTGACAGGCCAGGCAAGGAGAACATTAATCAGAGAAGCAGCCAAGAGGTCCATGGTAAAGCAACTGTTGAAAGAAAGCCAAAAAAAGTCCCATTTGCAGTTTGTGAGAAGCCATGTGGGGGATACAGCAAACATGTGGAAGAAGGTGTGCTGGTAAGATTAGACCAAAATTGAACTTTTTGGCCTAAAAGCAAAATGCTGAGTGGCAGAAAACTAACACTGCACATCACCCTGAACACACCATCCCCACCATGAAACATGGTGGTGGCAGCATCATGTGGGGATGCTTTTCTTCAGCCGGGATAGGAAAGCTGATGAATGTTGATGTGTTGATGGGAAGATGGATGGAGCCAAATACAAGGCAATCTTAGAAGAAAACCTGGTGGAGTCTGCAAAAGTCTTGAGATTGGGACAGAGGTTCACCTTCCAGCAGGACAACGACCCTAAACATACAGCCAGAGCTCCAATGGAATGGTTTAGGTCAAAGCATATTCATGTGTTAGAATGGCCCAATCAAAGTCCAGACCTAAATCCAATTGAGAATCTGTGGCAAGACCTGAAAATCGCTGTTCACAGATGCTCTCCAACCAATCTGACAGAGCTTGATCTATTTTGCAAAGAAGAATGGGTAAAATTTTCACTCTCTAGATGTGCAAAGCTGGTAGAGACATCCCCAAAAAGACTTGCAGCTGTAATTGCAGCAAAAGGCAGGTCTACAAAGTATTGACTCAGGGAGGCTGAATACAAATGCACGCCATGCTTTTCACATATTTAATTGTAAAAAATTTTGAAAACCATTTATCATTTTCCTTCCACTTCACAATTATGTGCCACTTTGTGATGATCTATCACATAAAATCCCAATAAAATACATTTACCTTTTTGGTTGTAACATGAGAAATTGTAGAAAATTTCAAGGGGTATGAATATTTTTTCAAAGGCACTACGTTATCGCTGGGTGTCTGTGCTTCCCTATGCAATGCAGGCAGATCATGGTTGGTAGGAGGGGCCAGAAGGGTACTGTACATAGTATCCTGAAACATCACAGCACCCTACTTCAGTATTCCTCCCAAGAACTCTCAGCTGTGATGCAATCAGTGAACTGGCTCTTGGGGGGAGTTATGCAACTTAAAAGATTGGGAGGAAAGGGTTAAATGATCCTGGCCATTCTCAAGTACAGAAATGAGGTGGGCTCCAGTTGACTTGCTGCAGCTTCTAATGCACATTGTGAGAGGCTCACAGTGTGCAGTGAATGACAGTAATAATTTTAGGTTCAGGAGAGGAACCTGTATAGCTTTGCAAAGCTGGGGGGGGGGGGGGGAGGCTGGAGTTCCACTGAGGTGCAAGTAAAATCAAGTTAATCTTGCAGTGGGGCTCCCCCAAAACTCCAAAGGTTTTTGTCTAGGGGGAACTTAAGAAGCAATTATACTTAGCTTATCCTCAGCTCCTCTAGTCTTCATCCCCAAAGCTTTCTCTCCACTGCTTCATTGTCACAGACACTGTAACATCATCACATACAATGTAGGACTAACAGCCCTGCATTGTAAGTAAGGACATGGAACCCAGAGAAGTTGCCAACTGTCTGCAGAGTCAATAGATAAAGACCTCAAAACTTGGTGTGGCCTTCAGCTTAGCACAACAATGCGTAGAGAGTTTCATGGAATGGGTTTCCATGGCCGAGCAGGTGCATCCAAGCCTTACATCACCAAGTGCAATGCAAGGCATTGGATGCAGTGGTGTTAAGCACGCCGCCACTGGACTCTAGAGCAGTGGAGATGTGTTCTCTGGAATGATGAATCATGCTTCTCTGTCTGGCAATCCAATGGGCGCGTCTGGGTTTGGCGGTTGCCAGGAGAACGGTACTTACCTAACTGCACTGTGCCAAGTGTAAAGTTTGGTGGAGGGGGATTATGGTGTGGGGTTATTTTTCATGGGTTGGGCTTGGCCCCTTAGTTCCAGTGAAGGGAACTCTTAAGACATCAGCATACCAAGACATTTTGGACAATTTTATGCTCCCAACTTTGTGGGAAGAGTTTGGGGATGGCCCCTTCCTGTTCCAACATGACTGCACACCAGTGCACAAAGCAAGGCCCATAAAGACATGGATGAGCGAGTTTGGGGTGGAGAAACTTGACTAATCTACACAGAGTCCTGACCTCAACCCGACAGAACACCTTTGGGATGAATTAGGGCGGAGACTGCAAGCCAGGCCTTTTCTGCCAACATCAGTGCCTGACCTCACAAATGACCTTCTGGAAGAATGGTCAAATATTCCCATAGACACACTGCTAAACCTTGTGGACAGCCTTCCCCAGAAAAGTTGAAGCTGTTATAGCTGCAAAGGGCGGGCCAACTCAATATTGAACCCAACATACTAGGACTGGGATGCCATTAAAGTTCATGTGCGTGTAAAGGCAGGCGTCCCAATACTTTTGTCAGTATAGTGTATGTCCAGTGCAATGGCGGTGCGCATTCAGTGTGGACTGAAAAAGAGTCCTGTTTGATTTCTTACCAGTGCAGTCCGGTTCAGGTACAGATTACAGGCTACTGACTTCTATGGGAACCACTTCTAAACCGCACGTCATCAGTTGTAAACAGGATAAAATCCTGACCTGAACCTGACCTGACCTAAACCTGACCTAAACAACTACTTTGTCAATTAGCTGTAAAAACGGAGCTTCAATCCTCACCTCATGTGTGCATCCACAGTAAAGAACTTCTCCAAGATAGGCAAAAAAAATCAACTATTAGTACACCCCTATACAAAACACTAAACAATTAATAACATTTTGAAAATCCTTACCACTTAGGAGAAAAGTCTAATTGAATTTTCATGACCTCATCTCTCTTAATTCAAAAAATAACAGCGTCTGCTCTGCCAAGAAGGAGGTGTAACAGCCAGGATTACATTATATCCTCTCCTCTCTCTGCAGTAAAAGGAAACAATAGTTCCCATCAACCACAGGAAATTGTAGTGATCGTGGGCAGGTACACTAGGCCTGTACATATTGAATTTGTCTGAAAGTCTCTGTCTGCACATCACTGCAAGTGGTGCTGAATTACATCACTGCTTCCTGGAGAAAGAACTACAGAAGGGATGTGCCAAGACCAGTGGCTGGGGGGAATAAGAGGCATAGCAGCCACCATTCTTACAAACAGGAAACCAAAAGAGATTTAACAGTTAGATTTGAAAAAGAATAGGATATTTCAGAGCAACTACTTTGTGAACCAGAAGATGGATGACATATTCAGTGAAGGACAAAGATGACAAAAAAGTAAAGAATATTTTTTAAAAAGTGTTTTTTTAATGATATACAGTGCCTATTGTTATCCGGTTAATGCCCATTTATATGCAGCAGCTGAAGTGTGTGGCGATAGAACCTTATTGTGTGTTGCAATGCCATTCATTGATTCTGAATGACATCCCAATGCACTAAGGCAAGACAGCTTTGAAGCACATGCATTGTAGCTCACTACAATGCAAGATAACGCATTACCGTGCATTGTTTGCTGCATCACAAAAAATGCTGCATCACAAAAAATGCTGCATGTCCAGATTTCTATTCTTTCTGAAGGTTTAAGATTCACACAAAATAGTGCTCATTATCACAATGCCCCAAAACAACTAAGTGTAAACGTTACCCTTTAGGGTTTACTTCTACATTTACTTAAAGGTCTCATTCACAAGATCCTGTGTAAAAAAGTTTCTGCACACTAAATGCATGTGAAGTTTGTACTAACGCACACAGGTATACAGCATAAATGACTAATGAGTAATGATTTCTCATAAATTACTGTGACACTAAAGGGCGCGGACAGCAATACACAGTCCTCCTCTTTTACAAGTATGAAAAAGGTTAGTATAACAAAAGGGTCGCTTATAGTCCATATGTCTGCTTTAATAAATGACTGTGCCACCTTAAGCCACTAAGGCACAGAAGACATAAATAGATCACAAGATCATAAAAGGCTGAACCAAAAAAAAGTTTTGGTAATCAAACAGGTAGGTAGGTATGTGCTTCTAAAAGGGCGTTTAGCCGTTTGGCTGGAATTAGCTAACAGAACATAAAATGGTATTAAGGCACTTATCAGTTTCAGCACAACAGCTTGTATGTTAAATCAACCATAAATAAAGCCCTAAAAATAACAACTTGACCTATTCAACAATCAAGCACAGAATGGAACAAGCAACTACTGCAGACTGTGGTTTCATATAAACAGTAAAACAGGATGTGCATTGTTACAGCCTTCTTTAATTAGGGTCATCATACAACTCAGAACACAGATTTACTTCTCTATCACCAAGAACTGGTTTTGCAATCCGCAAGCCTTATGAACTGTGATGACATATCAACAATCATTTTTATGCTTTCGGAATTGATTATGACACAAGATAGCTAGCAGCCAATAATATATACTGTGAAATGCCATACTGCCTGCCCAGCCAGATCCTGATTCTAGAGCATTTCTGCACATAGGGATGTGTTACAACATCTGGCAGAACACAGCGATTACTGCTAGCAGCTATAAGGGCCGCAAGCAATCATCGCATGTATAAAACAACAGGCTGCTTGTACCCTAGTTGATTGAATGATCAACTTAGGTACATTTAGCTTGCCCCTACATGATTCAAATCTCAGCCAGTCCCAGAGTCTGGTTTTCCAAAGTCAATCAGATTAAAACAAATCACAGAGATGATCAATTTCAAAAGACCTGGTTTCACTAGTTCTTCTAAATACTGAAAGAATAACTTTTTTTTTTTTTTTAGTTTTGGAAAGAGTTTAGATCGGCTGGAACCCCCGTCAGGTTTTTATTACTGTCAGTGCCCTCATTAGGGAGATTCCCCCTCTCTATATGTCTAATACCATTATTGAAAGTAAAAGAAAACCCCACATTTTGGGCTGTTCCCAGAACAGTAAGAGGGAAATCTTCCAAAGGGGACACTAGTTCTGACAATTTGAGAGTCCCAAGGGATCCCCTAATTTGCAGGGATTTCTTTTCACTTCCTATTTTGGCTATGGGACAGAAAGTAAAGGTAAATCTTCCCAATCAGACACAGGTGGTAAAATAAAAAAAAAACAAAAAAAACCCCACAATTGACAGTGGTTATAACCCTCCCTTATGCAGGCCCTAGACGGGTCGAAAATCTGCTGATTTTCGCACCTGTTAGTGGGTTAATTGGTCGGCCATTTTTCAGGGTTTTGGCACATTTTTTTTTATCGGTAAAGTTGGACAAAAATCATCCGATTTTTCCGTGAAGAAGAAGAAGGAAGAAGAATTCCAGTCCACTATTATATTATATATAAAAAGTATTGCGGTTGCAACAATGTATCTTTTTGTATCCGAATAAAACCATCTGTATCCGAAATGGATACAAATGGATACATTGTTGCAACCGTAATACTTTTCATGTCAAATATAATAGTGGAGCTCTCTGCAAGGGACAGAAGTAATTAAATACCGGCCGTAGACGGGACAAAAATCGGCCGATTTTTTTTACCATTGGTGGCAATGTTGGCCTATTGAATGACCGATTTTTCGTTTTTTTTTTTTTTCAAAACGGCCGGTTTTCAACCCGTCTATTGCCTGCATTACTCTATTCAAAATGAAGAAAAAAAAAAAAAAAGTTTTGCCTATAGGTTTACTTTAACGTTGATGATGAGCCCTTGAAGATGTACCCCCCTCCCTGCCTAATGACCTACACTCTTCCTCACCAACTGTCAGTTCTCTCTTTCCTCTCCCCCCCCACTGTTTTTTTTGTCCACTCTCAGAGTGGCTAATCTCTTTGTTCTTTCCTGTGAGTTTCTTATGTGTTTTTTGATGGAACCCTTCTGCCTTTTCTTACTTTGTATTTTGGTTTAGAGGTAAATAGTATTAGTGCCTGGTCACATCACATCTAATGAATGGGAATGTCAGTGTTTTAACATGTGGGATTTGCTGCAGTGCGATTTCTAAAGTAGTTCTTGCATTACTTTTTCTGCAGTTTTGTTGTGATTTCACATACATAGAATATAATGGAAATCGCACTGCAAATGGCAAGAAATCGTTGAAAATCTTTACAAGTAGCAAAAAAGTCTTCATAAATTGCACACAAATCACGTGATTTTAAATCGCTGCGGTGTGACTGGTGATTCAGGTAGGCGTGCTTATGAAGTTTACAAATTACAGTGGCCATCTCTAATCTAGAAAAATCACCTTTTCATTTTAACTGTACGAACTGAGGGACTTACAGTGGGATGGGTCTACATGAAAAGATATGATCATGTTCCTGTCCCCTATTATTTTCAATTATCCTGTTAAACCTACTTTGGTACCTGGTTTATTTAGCTCTGTATAACGATGTGCTTTTATTTGTAGACCATTCTCTACTGTATTGTTATTTTTTTTAAAAATTTGAAAATAATAAAAAAAAAAAGGTTTTTTCATTTTGGCAAACTTAATTAAAGTACACAGTTCAGTATATATTTTTTTTGAGTACTGCACTTTTAAAATTCTTCATAGAATTTCTCCAGTTATAACATACACATATATATATATATATATATATATATATATATATATAGCTCTTTGTTTCTCCAGTTTCCCCACTGATGCTATTGCACATCTCTATTTGTTGTGGTTACCATTGTCACCAGGACAGAAAGTGGCAAATACCACATTTTACCACTATCACTGGGACAGGAAGTGAGAGAGAATCTTCCAAAGGGGACTGTTTTTCTTACATTATTAAAAGCTATTTCCCCACACTTTAAGATTTTCTGTTCCATTATGTCTCCTGTAATGTGGGGCAAAAGATGCTTTTATGTTCTGCTCCAAAATGCTGTAGAATAAAAGTCACCGTCAAGACAATGATGCTACATTCATCCAGCCAGAGAAGGATAGCCATATGTAAGCAGGTGAGCGTTTCACCTCCCTGATGAGTCTTCCATAGCAGATCCACCACTGATTCACAAGTGTCACATCGGCCAAAATCCAGAGCTCAGTCACTTCAACAAAATTAAAAAACACAGGTCCATCCATATGTAACCCCTATCACAGCACATATATCAGGTATCCCAGAAAATCATAATAGATTAAGTTTGAATAGGGCACAAAAATATCGTTCAAAAGAGATGTCTCACATTAGCTCTGAGAAAGCCAATAACAGGAGCCAAAACAAACAGAACCTAGCACTCTTTATGTACCATAAAACCTGCTCTACCGTTTCATATGAAAGGTTCATTTTAGACAAACAGAAATTATAATAGCGTGTGTGTGCGTGCGTGCATGTGTACATCCTACCTCACTCTTCATACCCACTGTTCTTTCTCACCTCTTTGTCCACAATGCCTTCTGATTGTCCAAGTCCGTTTCTACTTTTCCTCTCTCTTTAATTCTTCATTCGCCTATACCTACCTACATACCCAACTTTACAAGGAAATGCTTCAATGTCTTTTTGTTCTTTCATATCCAATCAAGTCATCTGTATTTGTATTCCTACACGTCCAACTGTCCTGTCAAACAGGAGCATCATTACCCAATCCTCTGGGCCATTCAATGCAGTAGCATCCTCCTTCACCTCCATGGTACAATCTCGGCACTTCCTGAAGAATGAACCAGCAGCAGTGGTCTTTGTATAGCCTGCTCCCCTTTACTGCTCTTTATATTCCTGCTTCCCTCCTCTGCCCACTGAAACCGATTGCATCCCAGTCATTCCTGCCACCATTTTTATGGTTCTACTCATCTTCATTCCTCCTCTTCTCACAGCGCCTTGTTTTCTTCATCTGCCCATAAACACCGCTACCCTACCCATCATCTCGGACTATGCTATCATCTACATTCCATTATTTATTGCACTTGTGATGATCTTTATCATCGCTCCCTCTGACTATCCTCCAGCTCTGCTTTTCTTTACATACCCCACTGTCTTGTAGGCACTCGCCAGCGCCTTGCTGTTCTCAATGATTCTCCCCTCATCAGTTTTAGGCCAGTTGCACATAAACGTAATAATTTACTAACATTTATACTCAGGATCTCATTGACAGAAAGGTCCTGAGTAAAGCCTCGTACACACTTCTATTTTTTTTTACGTTCAACCCAGCTGGCTAAAACGAAAAAAAAAACAAACAAAAAACTGACAGCAAAAAGGAGGAACCGCTGTACTAACTAGCCAATGTAAGTAAAGCAATCCCCTCCTCTGTGCTATTGTGTTCTGACAGGGGGGATGCCCCCTCCCCACCAGAACACTCCGGTCAGTGTTCTCAGCCATTGCCAGAGACCACTGATTGACAGACCTTTTTCGACAGAAGCCGGTCCAGCTGCCCTTTCACAGGCCAAATGTCATGGGCCAATGCCACCCGAATTTCGCCCCCGTGTACTAAACTTAAAATGTTCTGTTACCTTGCGTAAACACATGTATGTATAAACATGTATAAAATTCTTCACTGCCAATGTGTACAATAAACACTTATATAGATGCGTAACAGGTATGCTCATAAATTATTGCACTCACATAAAATGCTCTATTTTGTTTTTTACAGCTCTGTACTCATCACTATATTATTGCTCTTTAACCAGCTGTGCCCATTGTTTCAGACAATGAATCTATATTCAGATCAGTAAAGAACATGGTGTTTTTTTCTCCCGTGTGCAAGAGGCTTAATGCATTTTGCAGAGCTAACTAAAAAACTTACTACACATATCTTGGGTTGCCCACTCTTGGGCCTGGATGACAGGCAATGAATAAGCAAAATATTTATTTTTCAAGTGGAACACAAAACAAAATAAAATCAGACAGGCATGTTAGAGAATTGAAAAAGCAGCTCCAGCTTCATTACACCCCCCAGAAACTCTGGCCAGTGCAATTCACCCAACTTCCTGTGAGCCCAGGTTGTTGTGGACACACTCCATTGGGGTGCACAATCCATTGGGATGCACATCAGCCCGTCTCACAGTACAATACTACAAACAGCAACAATGATGATGCAATGTCAATGTTGCTCTGCGCAGTATTGAAGATGGCCCTCCATTGCCACATGAAGAAGAAAAACAAGACACAGACTGCTTGATTGGGGGATGATTTACACAAGCCCACGCACGATATGCACCTTATAACACAATCATCCTGGTGTGCGATATAATAGGGCAAAACGGCGCATTGTTACAATGCATAACACGATTTACTCTTTTTTTTTTTTTTAATTTATTGAAAGGTCTTAAAAACTTATTGAAATGCAGTGACGCCCAAAACTAAGTCCTCATGCACAGTGGACATTTTTACATCTGCTGTTTTTGGCTTTTGGCATTTTTTTCTACAGCCAGTAAACTCCCCAGCAACTTCCCTTCATGCACACATAGGCTTTAATCATATAATAAATAATTTTTTGGTAGGGGCATTTTTTGGCTGGAAAAAACCCCAGAACTAGTGGGTTTCTATAAGTTTTTTTTAGCTGGAAAACTGTTCTAACGCTGGTAAACATGGAAAAACGTGGAAAATCTGCGTTTTCTTGAGCAAAAATTGTATTTATTTTTTGTGTAAAACAAGCTAAAATGCACACACGGAAAAACGCAGCTAAACGCGAATGCAAAAATGCTAAAAAACACAGAAAATTTTTTTACACAGCTAACGTGTTATTAAAGTGCGTGCATGCAGCCTTAAAAATGCCAACATGTTATCCTCCCTTTCAAACATTATGTCAACACTTTAAACTTCCAACCTATGAAACCTTCATTTTATGAAAATTAAACATTGTTTTTTCTTTCTAGCACACCCTCCCGTTCATCAATGGATCAGCTCACTGCATCTGAGCAAGTGTGACAGCTCCAGGTCTTCCCCCCCCAATACCTTTTGATGCTTTCTAAATGTTTCCCACATGCCCCACCTTATATTAGCAAGTGGGTGGCTGACCTCAGTGTCACTATAAAACCCAAAAAATGGGCCAAAATGTGGTTGGCCACAAAATCATGGTCAAAGAATGTCGCTGCGTTGGATACATCCTACAAGATTCTCTCATGCTGGTATCTGGCTTCTGCATGAATCTCTAAATTTGTTTCAAATTACCCTTCTGAGTTCTTTCGGGGCTACAGAGAATCAAGAATCCATATGCATGTTTGGTGGACACGTCCAATAGTCTACAAGTTCTGGACTGAGATTTTTTTTTTTTGTTTTTTAAACTCCTCTCTAACGTGCTTAACAGGACGATCACCCTAGACCCTGCAATAGCTACTCTTAAACATGCGCCCTTAAGACATTACCACAGAGCAATTCAAACTTCTACAAATTATAAATGTGGCAAAGCAAAAAGTAGCCGCTGCTTGGAAAACCCCACATCTTAGTTTCATTGAAGAAAAAACTGGGTCACCTGCGCTATGATCCATGGCAAAATTGAATCTACACTGCAAGATAGCGACCCTAAATACAATAAGATATGGCAGCCTTGAATAGACAATTTCTTCTACCAGGACTGGTCCTACACTCCTTGAACCCAAAAGTACCAGCTATGACGTCTTTTGCCCTGAGCTGCTATTATTTCTATGCCAGATTCATCAGGAATCCCTCTACCCCTCCTAATCCCCGCTTAACCCTATATTCGACTCTTCCCACCCTCCCAATCTTTTCAAAATGTCTTGAAATGGATGGAAATGTATTAATACACTGTCAAGATAAAGTGGTCCTAAAGACAGAAGGTTTTTTTTACAGTAAAGAATTACCGTATTTTTCGCTCCATAAGACGCACCTGACCATAAGACGCACCTAGGTTTTAGAGGCAGAAAACAGGGAAAAAAAATTCTGAACTAATGGACTGCAGACACAGTACAGGAGATGACCAGAGACTGCGGACACAGTACAGGAGATGACCAGAGACTGCGGACACAGTACAGGGGATGACCAGAGACTGCGGACACAGTACAGGGGATGACCAGAGACTGCGGACACAGTACAGGGGATGACCAGAGACTGCGGACACAGTACAGGGGATGACCAGAGACTGCGGACACAGTACAGGGGATGACCAGAGACTGCGGACACAGTACAGGGGATGACCAGAGACTGCGGACACAGTACAGGGGATGACCAGAGACTGCGGACACAGTACAGGGGATGACCAGAGACTGCGGACACAGTACAGGGGATGACCAGAGACTGCGGACACAGTACAGGGGATGACCAGAGACTGCGGACACAGTACAGGGGATGACCAGAGACTGCGGACAGCACAGGGATGACCAGAGACTGCGGACAGCACAGGGATGACCAGAGACTGCGGACAGCACAGGGATGACCAGAGACTGCGGACAGCACAGGGATGACCAGAGACTGCGGACAGCACAGGGATGACCAGAGACTGCGGACAGCACAGGGATGACCAGAGACTGCGGACAGCACAGGGATGACCAGAGACTGCGGACAGCACAGGGATGACCAGAGACTGCGGACAGCACAGGGATGACCAGAGACTGCGGACAGCACAGGGATGACCAGAGACTGCGGACAGCACAGGGATGACCAGAGACTGCGGACAGCACAGGGATGACCAGAGACTGTGGATAGTACAGGAGATGACTGCTGACCTTTGGGGAGGGGGGGGAGCGGGTACCTGAATTTGACAGATACCCGCTCCCCCTTCCGTGGAGTTGTTCTTTCATCTTACCCGTTCCTCTATCCAGCGGCGCGGTCTTCCCGGCTTCTGTAGTGTGGGCATGACAGCCGGGTGCCAAGTGGTACCCGCTCCCCCCCCCTCCCCAAAGGTCAGCAGTCATCTCTATAAGGTCCCGCTGTAGAGCTGAGCGGCCGGCCCGGTATTCTGACACGGCGGCGGTGGAAATACCGGCCGCTCCATATTCGCTCCATAAGACGCACTGACATTTTCCCCCCTTTTTTTGGGGGAAAAAAGTGAGTCTTATGGTGCGAAAAATACGGTATACCTTAAAGTGACCGTAAAGGCTCGAGTTTTTTTTTTTAAATAACAAACATGTCATACTTACCTGCTCTGTGCAATGATTTTGCACAAAGCACCTCGATCCTTCTCTTCTCAGGTTCCCACTGGCGCTCCTGGTCCACCCCTCCTGCCAAGTGCTTCCACAGCAAGCAGCTGTCTTAGTCAATGAAGAGGGAGAAACATGGGACAGCTAAGGCACTCGTGCACATCTCTGGATCGAGATGGGGCTTCGTTAAGTATTAGGGGGGCTGGGGAGGGTTGCTGCACATAGATTTTTTACCTTCATACATAGAATGCATGAAGGTAAAAAAACCTTGAGCCTTTACATCCACTTTAATGCATTTAAGGTAATTAAAAAAAAAAAAAAAAAAGCCCGTCACCCTTATGCTAACCAGAGCTCTATCTCGAACCAGCGATGTGCATCCTATACTACATTGTATTTGGGTGGAAAAGTCTGAACACAATACTAAACAAGAAAATGCAGACATGCTGTATTTTCATGAACAAGTATAAAGGGACTTTATTTTTTAACAGATACTTTTTATTACTCATAAAAGTATAAAACAATACAAAACACAAACAGGTCTGGTTGGTACATAGTGCAAAAGAGACATAAAAATGATCCAGCACATAAACAACAACATATACAATTGAGGGCATAGACATTTCTCTAATACAACAATTCAAAAAGCAGAGTAGTACAGGACAAGGAGCAGTATAACCTCATGAAACACAGGTGCACAGCAAGGAAAAAAGAAAAAAAAAGCAAAGTTACACTTATGGTAACGCCTTTTCCAGGAGTCTTTCAGGACAGCACCTTGAGAGACCTCGGCTCCTCCCCACCTGAGGAAACACCTCCACCCAAAATAAAGCACCTGTCACTCCCCGCCGACCTCAGTTCACGGTTAAGCACCTCCGGTCACCTGGGGAGACATAACATAAGACACCAAAAACACAATAAAACGTATCTCTTGAGAATCATACAACAGAGGGTGGGTAACCGGTTCTGTCCTGAAAGACTCCTGGAAAAGGCGTTACCATAAGTGTAACTTTGCTTTTTCTCCCTTCGTCTTTCAGGACAGTACCTTGAGAGGATAAGCGAGCACTCACCCCTATGGCGGGACCACTGCTTGCAGAACCCAACATCTGAAGGCTTGCTCCTGCACCTAGACCAGGTCGAGTCTGTAATGTCTAACAAAGGTACCGTAACTGGACCAAGTCGCAGCTCTACAGATCTGCCCCGGGTAAGCCTCTGCCCGTTAAGCTTGTGTGGCCACCATGGCACGGGTAGAATGTGCCATGATGCCCTCTGGGACCTCCAGGCCCTCGGCCAGATACGCCTGCCCGATTGCCAATCTTAACCACCTGGCTAACGCGCGTCTGGAAGCTTTCTGTCCCTTCCTTACCCCCGAAAAAGAAACAAAAATTGAATCTGACTTACAAAACTGTTTCGTCCTTTCTAAATAAAGGAGAACACACCTCCTCACATCCAGCATGTGGAACCTTACCTCCTGGTCACACAGAGGATTAGAGCAAAACGAAGGCAAAATAATGTCTTGATCTATGTGAAAACTTGAGGCCACTTTGGGTACAAAGGCCGGGCCCATCCTGAATGTAATCCTATCCGTAACAACCTGAAAAAATGGTGCTCTGATTGACAGAGCTTCTAGTTCACTCACTCTTCTTGCAGTAGTGATCGCCACCAGGAAAACCATTTTGAAAGTCAGGGCCCTCACGGAGCTCGAATCTAAAGGTTCAAACGGGGATCCCGTCAGTACATTAAGCACCGTTTACAGATCCCATTTTGGAAATGGTCTACTCCCTGCCGGTCTCTGTCTGGACAAGGCCCTAAAAAATCTAACCACAAGTGCCTCCATAGCCAACGGGGACTCCAAAAACCCACTTAGAGCCGATATTTGGCTCTTAAGAGTACTGACAGCTAAACCCTTGTCGGCAACTGCCTGCAAACACTCTAGGACCGACACCAAGCTATAAATGTCCATCAAGGCCCGGTCACACCAGCTATTGAAGCACTTCCAGAACTTTAGATAGATTGCCTGGGTCTCTTTCTTCCTACTATCCAGCAGCGTGGCAACTACCCTACCTGAGAGTCCCTTGGCTAGCAAGAGCTGTTCTTCAGAAACCAAGCCTCCAAGTTCTATTTGTCTACCCTGGGACACAGGACCGGGCCCTGTGATAGCAAGTCCTTCCGAGGTGGCAATACCCAAGGCGGACGTGTTGCTAAAGCCACCAGCGTCGAAAACCACGCTCGTCGGGGCCAATATGGAGCTGTTAAAATCAGGGAAGTCCGCTCGGTTCTGAATTTCCTTAATACTGCCGGCAGCAAGGCGACTGGGCGGAAGGCACAACACAGGGGGAAAGTCCCACTGCTGCACCAGAGCATCCACTGCCCATGCCCCGTCCCACCGATATAGCGAGAAAAACACTGAGTTTGGTGTTCAGGCCAGGTCTATGGCTGGAGATCCCCACTCCCTTACGATGGCTTGGTAGACCTCCCTATTGAGAACCCATTCTGATTCTCTCAGCTGTCTTCTGCTGAGAAATTCGGCTACCTGATTTAAATCCCCCTTCAGGTGGATGGCAGATAAGGAGGCTAGATCTGTCTCTGCCCACGACAGCAACACCGCTGTCAGGACCCATAGGGACCTGCTTCAAGTCCCTCCCTGCCTGTTCACGTAGGCTACCACGGTCGAATTGTCCGAGAGGATGCGAACGTGTCGGCCCTGAATCAAACTCCGGAAGGAAAGAAGGGCCCACCAGACTGCCCTGAGTTCCTTCCAGTTTGAAGACTACCTCCTCTCTTCCCGGGACCAAGAGCCCTGTGTCACGAACTCCCCCAGGTGTACTCCCCACCCCTGGGCACTCGCGTCCATCGTGATTTCCCTGGCCACTGGGAAGTTCCAAAGTAACCCCTGAGTCAAATTGGCTGCTTTCCTCCACCACCAGAGGGACCTCTTCACCCTGGAGGGTATCCGCACCCAGGAGTCTAAAGATGTCTGCTGACGATCCCAGATGCTCAAAATGAACAACTGGAGGGGTCGTAGGTGTAACCCTGCCCATTGTACCGCCGGAATGGACAAGGTTAGAAGACACAGAATTGACATGGTCATCCTCAAAGATACCCCCTGGCTCTCTAGTAACCACCAGATTCCCCTGTCTAGCTTCAGGAGTTTCTCTGGAGTCAGAAAAGTTTTCTGATGGGTGGAATCTAGTATGTAGCCCAGATATACCATCATCTGGGCCGGAACTAAACTGGACTTGGCCAGGTTTATCAGCCAGCCCAGACCCTCCAAATGCTTTTTCACCACCATGTCCTGCAACAACTGTTCTTCCGACTTCACGAACAACAGGAGGTCGTCTAAGTAGACCACTATTAAAACCCCCTTCAAATGAAGTGGCACCAGAGCCTCGGACATAACCTTTGTGAAGATTCTCGGAGAGGAGGAAAGTCCAAAAGGCAAGGCCCAAAACTGCAGGTGACGCGTCCTTCCTGGATCCTGTACTACTAGCCTGAGAAATTTTTGGCAGGTTTCCACAATGGGAACATGCAGATAAGCATCCTTTAGATCTATCGAGGCTAGAAACGAGTAAGGAGGAAGAAGGGACCTGACCGTGAAAATTGAATCCATCCGTAACCTCTTGTACCTGATAGCTTTGTTCAGGGGCTTCAGGTTTAGAATTAGCCTGTAAGCTCCCAAGGGCTTTCGGATGACAAAGACATGTGAGTAAAAACCCCTGCCTACAACTGCAGCAGGGACTTTCACCATAACATTCTGGTCCTCTAACTCCTGTAGAGAAGCGAGCAAAGCTGACGCCTTTTGTGCACACCTTGGCAGGCTCGTTACCAACAACCTGCGTGGTGGTGGTTTTGAAAACTCCAGGCGGTACCCCCTTCTCACAATATTTAGTACAAAGGGGCTTGAGATCTCTGCTTCCCACTGGGGGAATAAAGTCATTGCGGCTTCTGGGGCTGCTCAGGAGGATGGAAAATCGCTCCTCCTCTGCCCCTGCCTCTCTGCCCCCAGGGCTTTTTCTGTACCTCTGGCCTAAGGACTTGCATCTTCTTTTGGGGATGAAACTTCTTCCCCCTCTGCCCCTGCAGCTTCCGCTTAGGGAGGAATGCTTTTTTCTATCCGCCGAGCGATCCAGCACCATCTCTAGCCCTGGGCCAAAAAGGAGATCCACTGTGAACGGGATGCCACATAGTTTGACCTTGGAGGCAATGTCTCCCTGCCATGTCTTGAGCCAGAGGACTCTACAGGCCAAATTCATAAGGGCCGCTGATCTAGCTGACATTCTAATAGACTCTGCAGAAGCGTCCGCTATATAGCCCACCCCCCGCAGTAAGGTCTGAAAAGAAGCCACAATGTGCGCCTGCAGCTGCGTAAGCCACTATTCCATATTTCTGGCCACTACCGTAGTGGCCATGGCAGGCTTTAAGTTGGACAAAGTAAAGTCCCAGGACTTTTTAAGGAGGGAATCCGCCCTCCTGTCCAAAGTGTCCGGCAGGACCCCCATATCCTCAAAGGCCAAGTCCATTCTCCTAGCTATTTAAAAAAATGCAGCATCTAACTTGGGGTTCTTATTTTACAAAGCCAATGGGTCCTCATCAAATGGGAACCTACGTTTAAGGGAGAAAGGGAGGGAGGGAGAAAAGGAGGGAGGGAGGGAGGGAGGGAGAAAGGGAGGGAGGGAGGGAGAGAGAAAGAAAGGGAGGGAGGGAGGGAGAGAGAAAGAAAGGGAGGGAGGGAGGGAGAGAGAAAGAAAGGGAGGGAGGGAGGGAGAGAGAAAGAAAGGGAGGGAGGGAGGGAGAGAGAAAGAAAGGGAGGGAGGGAGGGAGAGAGAAAGAAAGGGAGGGAGGGCGGGAGAGAGGGAGAGAGAAAGGGAGGGAGAGAGGGAGAGAGAAAGGGAGGGAGAGAGGGAGAGAGAAAGGGAGGGAGAGAGGGAGAGAGAAAGGGAGGGAGAGAGGGAGAGAGAAAGGGAGGGAGGGAGAAAGGGAGGGAGGGAGAGAGAAAGGGAGGGAGGGAGAGAGAAAGGGAGGGAGGGAGAGAGAAAGGGAGGGAGGGAGAGAGAAAGGGAGGGAGGGAGAGAGAAAGGGAGGGAGGGAGAGAGAAAGGGAGGGAGGGAGAGAGAAAGGGAGGGAGGGAGAGAGAAAGGGAGGGAGGGAGAGAGAAAGGGAGGGAGAAAGGGAGGGAGGGAGAAAGGGAGGGAGGGAGAAAGGGAGGGAGGGAGAAAGGGAGGGAGGGAGAAAGGGAGGGAGAAAGGGAGGGAGAAAGGGAGGGAGAAAGGGAGGGAGAAAGGGAGGGAGAAAGGGAGGGAGAAAGGGAGGGAGAAAGGGAGGGAGAAAGGGAGGGAGAAAGGGAGGGAGAAAGGGAGGGAGAAAGGGAGGGAGAAAGGGAGGGAGAAAGGGAGGGAGAAAGGGAGGGAGAGAGGGAGGGAGAGAGGGAGAGAAGGAGAGAGGGAGAGAAGGAGAGAGGGAGGGAGGGAGAGAGGGAGGGAGGGAGGGAGGGAGGGAGGGAGGGAGAAAAGGGAGGGAGGGAGGGAGGGAGAAAAGGGAGGGAGGGAGGGAGAAAAGGGAGGGAGGGAGGGAGAAAAGGGAGGGAGGGAGGGAGAAAAGGGAGGGAGGGAGGGAGGGAGGGAGGGAGAAGAGGGAGGGAGGGAGGGAGAAGAGGGAGGGAGGGAGAAGAGGGAGGGAGGGAGAGTCAGCTAAACAATACCCAAAAGTTAAAAAGAGGGAGTCATCAGAAAAGTTGGGGGTAGGGGGCAACCAAAAAAGTAAATAAACAAGGGCGAAGACAGCTTGCAGAGAGGCAGATATCTCAAGTGCAGTGCGATCTTTTAACAAGATGCAAATGCAGAGCTAAAACACCAATCAATGAAAAAAGGGAAGAGGGAGGAGGGGAGTAGGTGTTTAACATCATAAAGACAAACCTTTAGTCTCCACCTAAGGACCCCAGATATGGGGGGAGGGGGTTAACTGGAATTGTGTTCCAAACTTGTGACCAGAGATTTGGCGCATTATAGCTACAGTATGTGCCCTAGGCCCTGTCATTCAGTGTCATAAGACAACTAACAGGAAACATTTTGGATACTCTATTTTCAACATTTCAGCTTGGTTAGGATGATATTCCACTTGGACGTTACCCTGCTCTTAAATGGGAACCTAATAGCTATACAAAAAGGTGTCATAGGGAAAAGGCAACCAAATTACTTTCAGCCTTAAAACAGCAGATCCAACAAGGGACACACTTCTTAAACTGAAAATATAAACAGAAAGAAAGGGCATGCTGATCTAAAGCAGTGCAATAAATTATCGCATGTACAAAAGTAAAATGTTTGTTGAAGCGTACCACAGCCAAGTCAAAGATGCAGAACCAGTAACTGACCTGGGCTCATGTGAGCTGCTCTAAATGTTATTTTTGAAGTCGTAAACATATATATTTGCTTATTATAATAAATGATGTTATACTGGGTCAATGCACTCTTTTTGTAAACATGAAAACTTGCCATTTAAAGAGACCTAAGAAATACATTCCACAAATAAATAGAAAAGCAAGGTTTACTGAATTTGTAATAGGAAAAACAAACTCTAGGCGCTGTAATCATTAACCACTACTGTATACTACCACTGTACTGTAAAAATAAACAGCGATTGGTGGATGTCTATGTCTGGAGTGCCGTTTTTAACCACTTGCCCTCCAGAAGATTTACCTCCCTTTCTGACCAGGCCATTTTTAGTGATACGGTGCCGCGTTAATTTAACTGACAATTGTGCGGTCATGCAACACTGCATCCAAATTAAATTTAAGTACTTTTTTTTCCCACAAATAGAGCTTTCTTTCGGTGGTGTTTGATCACCTGTCCATTTTAAATTTTTTGCGCTATAAACAAAAACAAAACGACAATTCTGGAAAAAAAAAAAACCTATATTTTTGACTTTTTGCTATTAAACATGTCCAGTAAAAAATGTTTAAAATTCTAATTTTGTCATGAATTTAGGCCAAAATGTATTCTGATACATGTCCCAATGCTAAAAATCCTAATCAATGCAAATGAATTGGTTTACGTTTACGACTGGAATTTTTTTTTTACCTACTAGTAATGGCGGCGATCAGCGACTTATAGTAGTACTGCAGTGGGCATTCTGACACTGGAGGCAACCGATTTGGTGTCATTGACATCACCAGTGACACCAATACAGTGAGGAGCACGAATAAAAAGCACTGACACTGTAGTAATAGCACTGGGCAAGAAAGGGTTAACATGAGGGGCAAGCAAAGGGTTAATTGTGTGCTGTTTCACTATGTGGGCTGTGTGTGTGTTTCACTGTAAGCACACTTCTTTGTATGGCTCTGCTATGCAGTGTGCAGGAGCTGAAAGGGGAGAGATCTGTATTGTTTACATACGGGTCTCTCCCCCATTGGAAATCCTCAGAGATTGGCGGCTGCTGGTGGGGAATCACCGGCTGGGACCCAGTGATTGACAGCCGAGGCCGCGAATGGCGGCACAGGTAGGGCTCTCGCACGCCCCCCTACCCAGAACTGCAAAATCACGTATATATACGTGATTTTGCACACTTGTGCCGCCCTGTAGCAGTATTTCTACTGTAAGGCGACACAGAAGCGGTTAAACATCACTCCAGAAATGGCCCTCTATTGGCAAGTGTACTTGTTAATGTCTGAGAACTAAGCAGTCCTTAGATGGTTTTATTCACAAACACTGTACAGAGCCAATCCAAGCAGCTCTGTACCACAACTGCTGCAATGACCAATCACAGTGATCACATGATGTAAACAGTTTAGTGTTTACATCGGTGAGCCCCCCCCCCCCCCCTTTCTCCAACAGGGGAGGAAGGGAAGAGAGCAGGACCTACAGGGGAGGAAGGGAAGAGAGCAGGACCTAATGAATAAATGCTGCAGCACCAGCAACAAATGTAGTGTACAGATAACCCTTAACCATACATCTGATCCCCCGTGTCTCTGCCGTGACCTGTATATTTAACCTTTCCCCTTCCTTATTTTTTCCCTTTCTACAGTAAAAAAAAAAAGAAAAACCAAGTGGCTATTAAAAACCAAAAAATACAAAATCACAGTTTGTGCATATTGTTGGATGAATTTGACCTCGTATCAGCTGTATGCAGTCCCAGTAGAGCAGAACTGGATTGTGAAAAGAAGTGGCAGTACAAGAAGCCAATCAGTTCACATGCTGGCAAGGAGCATACTGATAGGAAGTTAGAGCTGAGCTCATCACTATGCTACTTTTCTTTTCACTGCCCAATCAGAGGCTGGGGCGGGTCCAAGATGACCTGGGCTCAGAGGAAGTGGGTTGAAAAATGCTGCCCAGCAGACAGAGGAAATCTAGGAGGAGAAAACAAAGAAGTAATGTAGAGGAATCTCAACTGATAGTGAATACTGCAACAAAAGCCTTTTTAATTTTATCTTTTAAAGAACTACTTATTTTGATCTTGGTTTTTGCTTTACTAGTACCAGAAACATATAAAAGGTAGCAAAGATCGCCAATGTTTCAGAAGCATTCTACCTCCTTCCTTGCCAACTGCCAATTTCTTTGGCTAAAGCCTGCCAAGATATACAGTAATAAAGGGAACAAATCAGCTAGAGTCTCTTCAGTTGGATTATGATTTCACTTATATGAAGAACAAAGCACAAAATGTCCTGTAGGCAAGGTGGAAGTAAGTATACACAAGCATAGAAAGCAAAACAATGATTGCTCTTCTAATATTTGCAGGACTCTATTTACTAGGCAGCTAGCCCAGGGAGATGACAGCCTAGTTGGTTTACAATGTGAACTCTAACAGATCAAAGTACAATTGGCTGAACACAAGGACGATGAACTGAATGAATAACACAATGTACCCAAGTACTGACAGCAGACAGGTAGACAACTGTCATTTCAGTAAGAACTCCATCCAATACTGCTGAAGCCCATTTTAGCATGTGCATCTTGCGTTCAGAAACATAGCAAATTTACACATGTGCAATATGTGGCTTTTAGCACCAAGAACAATGAGAGGTTTTAGTTAAAGCATCCTAATTTTGTTTTCATTTTGAATAGAGTAAAGAATACTTAAAACCCCTGACAGAAAAATCTTGACATCAACAGCATGTCACATTGGGGAGAGTTCCCTTCACTTCCTGTTGTGCAGACACAAGAAAACTATCCAATGTGATGATCATCACATCTTAGATGGAACAAGTGTCCCCATTGGAAGATTCTCCTTCATGCCCGTTTTGGTCACAAATCTTTGGCGACAATTTTGGATTTTCCCAGTGGCAGTGACAGGCACATATCATATGTCTCTTCTGCACAAAGACCCTGCCTGCTGGCAGTTTTTTTCCTTTTAAATTAATTACCTTCCCACTTGACCTAATTATTAACCACTTGACCTCCAAAACGTTTTGCCTCCTTCATGACCAGGGCACTTTTTGTAATTCAGCACTGTGCTACTTTAACTGGCAATCGCGGTCATGCAACACCGTACCTAAATTACATTTAGGTAATTGTTTTCACACGTATAGAGTTTTCTTTTGGTGGTATTTTATAACCACTGCTTTGTTTTATTTTTTTTGTTATAAAACAAAAAAAAAAAAAAAGACTGAAAATTGTGAAAACAAAAACCCAAGAAACAATATTTTCTGATATAAAACATACCTAATAATTTTTTAAAATATCAAATGTTTTCATAAATTTAGGCTAAAATGTATCCTGTTACATTTCTTTGGTAAAAAAAAAAAAAAAAAGTGTATTAGTAAATGCTTTGCGCGAAAGCTATAGTGTCTCCAAACTATGATATAGATATACATATATATATATATATATATATATATATACACACACACACACACACACACACTTCTAATGGCAGTGATCTGTGACTTACAGTGTGACTTTGATAGTGTGGCTAGCAATCTGGCACTAACAGACACGAGCCCAAAGGGACACTATCTGACACGGACATCACTAGTGACATTAACCGCTTCCTGTCCGCCCTATAGCAGAAGTACTGCTGCAGGGCACCACGAGTGCGCAAAATCACGTATATATATATGTGATTCTGCAGTTTCGGGTAGGGTGCACGCGTGTGCCCTACCCGCACCGCTATTTGCAGCCTCAGCTGTCAATCTCTGGGTCCCAGCCAGTGATTACTCACCAGCGCCCAGTGATTACCGAGCATCTCCGATGGGGGGGGGGGGAGAACTGTTGGTAAACAATACAGTTCTCTCCCCTGTCAGCTCCTGCACACTGCTTTGCATGGCTCTGCATATCACAGCCATACAAAGCAGTGTGCACACAGTTAACCATTTGATTGCCCCAGATGTTAACCCCTTCCTTCCCAGTGCCATTAGTACAGTGTCAGTGCTTTTTATCAGCACTGATCACTGTATTAGTGTAAAATAAGACTCAGTCACATGCCTCATGAAGGGGTCCTGCGAGACTCCAAAATGTTGCCTTGCTGTAACTATTTGATCATTTATTAAAACTTTTGGTCCCATATTGGTGATCCTCAGTGTGCTGGTGACATTCTCCAGTGTTATCTTAGTATTGACACCCACTTGCAGATTGCAAACAGAGGAAAGCATGCAGGAAACACACAGAGATCACTGCGTTTCCTTCACATTTGTGTGAAGCGGACATCAGGGAAAGCATTGGGACATGCAGAGATAGTGCCGATACCACCTTGTTCTAGTGCCCACAACAATCAGCACCAGATTCTAAGAACTAATGGATCGGCTGCAACAACATCACCAGAACTCTAGCGGCAAATTTACGTGAGATAATACAAGCCAGGCAGCTGATGTGAATGCCAGGTACACAGGACAGGTGCACACTGTATACAAGCAGCTTATATACACAATAGACACAGATGACTTGTCAGAGAACCATCCATACCTGTGTGCAGACAATGCCAGGCCTGCCTGGTTCATAGTAGGGTCAGGCTCCCCCAGATACGTGTTGGATGAGCTGGCAGCGGCCTAAGCCTCCTCCAGAAGCCGGGGACTTTCCTGGTTGCTGTAACCTCTCAGCTCGGCCCCTGCAGCGGCCTCACCGCTAGCAAGAAGCCGGTCTTCGGAGAGCAGATAAAGGAATGCAGAGGGAGTCCAGCATGGCCTCAGCTCTTATCATCCCCCACTACACTGTCTGACCCTGTACTCTCCATAGTGACGTGACAAAACTTCACCAATCAGAAGCATCGCCCACGGACAACACAAGCCGGAGCGCCAGGCTACTGCCATAGACTCGCACTACAAGCCTGACACCTAGTGGCAGACTTTGGCATGCCATCAGGAAGACTTGGGTATAACAAAGAAGTCCACATATAAATACGTCATATGTTCTGCGACCTAAAGAGACCCTGTCACCAACACAAAGTATTGCAAGTAGAACCACAAAAAGAGTAAACAATATAAAATGCATACTTGCAGCATTTCCCTTCCCATAAATGGCTTAATAAAGTTGTATCTAAATCTCCATACCGTCCAACTTTTTGAGATGGGAAAAACTGGGACACCTATTGTCACATGTATGTAGGCATAGGCCACACCCCCTGTCACGCCCCCTAAAGGAGAGTGATACAAAAAAACTTAGTTAAACCCACAAGGTTTTCTTTTGAACACTATTATTCTTTTAATACCAGCTTTTGACAGTTACAAATGCAACCAGTCAGAAATAGTATGAAGAGATTGGCACCGTGAAACACTTTTGCAAAGATAAATCATGCATTTTATATACAACTATACATATATATATATATATATATATATAGATCCGACCAAACTGAGGGACAAATGAGGAGGAAAGAAGGACAGAGGGACTTTGTTCCAAATCAGGGACAGTCCCTTGAAACCAGGGACAGTCCCTCGAAATCAGGGACAGTTGGAAGGTATGTACCTCTTTGAACATAAGAGTTAAAGTGGATTGTAAACCCTCCCATATACCCAGTGAAGTGACTGGTCTCAGGTAATGCACAGAGAGGAAACAAATCCTCCTACATAAGTTGTACCTGTTTATCTGCAGTTTTCTCTTCTCTACAGCCATTCAAAGTGCTGAAATTATACAGTTCATATGAGTATTCAGAAGCGGTCCCTCCCCTGTCACCATTTAGCTCTTGGTGTCAAGAAAATCTGTCAGAAGTGACTCATGCAGATAGCAGAGAAATGAGGCAGTGGACAGAAATGACACTTACTGCTCTGAATTGAGACAAGTACACATTATAGTGGGATTTGCTTTGTTCATATTTCATGTCTGAGGTTTACAACCAAGGGCTCATTCACTTTTTTGAGTTGAAAACTGAAAAAAGGGCTCATGATGCAGAGACGTCAGTTTTTCTGCTCGCTTTTTGCAAGGGCACAATGAAATCAATAGGACTCTATGTGCCCTGTTCACACCACAACTCTAGTTCACACTATACCTGCATCATGTGCAGATTTTTTTCTGTGCAGTAATCTGTAATGTGTATAAAAGTAACTGAGGCGCGCATCAAAACTGATGTCTCTGCAAGTGAAATCTGTGCATCAGTTTCCATCAGTTTTCTGCACATATGGTGTGAACGAGGTCTAAAGACAACTATTGAGGTGACAAATTTTGGCGGTTAAAGCAGAACTAAACCCATCAATTTAACAGTTTAAAAAAGTTACATTCCCGGCAAGTGCCAGAAATGTAACCATCACATTGGTTGTGTTCTCAGCCAAACTGTCAAACCATCAAATGTCTGGAGTCATAACTGATTGCATGTGCAGCCCCATGGCAGCTGAAGATCAAACGGGCTAAAAAAGGAGGGTTTAGTTTTGCTTTAACCTGATTCCGCCAACGTGATGGATATGTTCTGTGGAAAATAGAGTGGCCTTTAACGCTCACATGCTGCACATGTACATCCTTTGTGTGCTGAAATGCTCTCCCAGCACAGTGAGTGAGCTGTCAAAGAGAGCTGAAGTAATGATCAGGGGTCAGCAGGACAATCACAGTGGCCATGTGATCCTCCTATCCTTCCTGCCCTTTGGGTGTACCAGGGGTGGACTGACAACTCATGGTGCCCTCGGGCAATAGGGGATCATGGGGCCCCTGTGTCCTCGCCCACATTAAAACCACACCCAAAAAAGCCTATGAAAGGTACCAGGGGCATGTAATGGGGCCCCCTTCTGACCCCAGGCCCTCGGGCAGCGCCCGAGTTCCCAAATGGTCAGTCTGCCCCTGGGGTGTACATACCCTAGTAAAGGGATGCCGGGGATTTTCGGGAAGGGGTTAAAGTAGTATTATACTCTCTTTATGAAAAATCTCTCGCAATATAACTTAATTTAGTGTGCTTAGAATTGGCTTTTTATTGACCTTGCTATTTAAAAGATTAGTTCACCTTTTGACAAAAAATAGAAAATGCACTTTTTTGCAGGTAAAAAACCATGCATTTGTTATTTATTTTATTGCAGAAGCCTGGAAAGCATTGCACCAGCGATAAGCAGATCACTGGTGCCATGCAGGACTCCTGCAGACCTGTCAATATATCCGCTTGCCCGTACTACATCCCGTACGAGCAAGGCAATACATTCTGACAGGAAGAATCAATGAACTACTACAGTGCTCACAGTAGTATGAGCACAGAGAACGACTTGAGCACTACAAGCCGACAGCCACAGAATACTGTGCGGGGCTCCGCTCACTTAGCCACCTTTATTAAAATTTTAACAGCTAGCGGGAGGAGAAGATCCCCCACTAGCTGTCAAAGGGGGGAGCGGGGGCGGGTCCTTTCATAACATGTAACGCCCTGAATATGGACTTATCCTTTAAAAGTTTTCTTTTCAGTTTGTGTTGCTGTTCTCTCAACTTCTTGTTGGGATGAGAACACACAATGACTTCCCAATGCCCTGCCCATGGGTCCAATGAGTACTTGCAACCCCCTTTTCTAATGCACATGCAGTGGTGTATCCACAGTATGGCACAAATGTACCCCACCTTCAAGTGGTGCAGCCACCCATACCATACCATGGAAACAGATGACACCGATCCAGGGTGGGCAGCATCCAGAGCCACCTCCAGCATTGATAAGAGAATGTAAGGCACCCTGCTTCTGCCCAGCTCTGCTGCACCTCCATTCAGCAGTTTCACTGCATGCAGGAGGGGCCCAGGCCCAAGGGTACCCAGTCAGGGTGAGACCATACACACAGTCCTTGATGTTGTAATTTATCTTCTATATTGTATATATGTTAGCAGTATTGGATAAAGACAGTTTCTATAATCACTGGTATTAGGCAGTAGAGCAGTTGATATTTGTACAATGTCACCAGGCTTGGCCCTTTATTACTGGAGGATGGCTTCTGCTGGAGGCTCATAGGTTTGCAGTGTGCTGGGTCAATACTCTGTTGCTGCTGAGAAGAGCCACACTTTACTGATTCAGATGCTGGAATGTCTCCTCTGCACAGGCGTCCCTGAGTTGACCCAACTTACCTGGAACCTCTCTTATTTATTATTTATTTTAGGTACTTATATAGTGCCGTCAATTTACGCAGCACTTTACGTATATATATATTGTACATTCACATCAGTCCCTAACCCTCAAGGGGTGTACAATCTAAGGTCCCTAACTTACATTCATACATACACATACTAGGGACAATTTAGACAGAATCCAATGAACCTACCAGCATATCTGTGGAGTGTGGGAGGAAACTGGAGTACCCAGGGGAAACCCACGCAGGCACAGGGAGAACATGCAAACTCCAGGCAGGTGGAGCCGTGGCTGGGATTCGAATCAGCGACCCTAGTACTGCCAGGCAGAAGTGCTAACCATTTAGCCACTGTGCTGCCCTTTGTGTTATTCACTTTCACTAACAAGCAGGTTCTCTGTCCATGACCTACCACTCACTCCAGGCACACCAAATTGCTGCTATTTTATAAGGTCCCACACCAAGATGGCCACTGAAGGTCACCAGAGGTTGCCGTGTCCAATCAGATACTGGTTCCTCCGAGACACTGACCGAGTCCACGAGGGCACGTTTCCCCTAACAGACTCCACTGCATCTATAAAATGCCAGAATGCCACCTACTGGACGGAGGAAAACCTGCACCTGCCTACACACTCTAGAGTGAAGTTTCCAAAGTGGGACTCTGATGGAAGTGGAACCTAACTGTAACAGGGGAATCTGATGGAAGAAGAACTTTGATGTAAAAGAGGACTTTGATAGAAAAGAGAAGTTGTATTGTATCAGTGGATTGGTGGATGGCACCACCATACAATCATTGTAAAATATGGATCTTCACTAGCACACCTTGGTGTAACGATTATGCACAATAGAAACATGGAAGCTGTACGCAACATACATCTTGTTAAGGTCTCAGCCATTTTGTTTTTCATAAACAATCATCTTTCACCCCTCCTCCCTCCTAGAATTTGTAGCTGTAAGTTGTAATGGACTTCAAAAGAGCCTCTTAAATAAAACACAAATAGAGGCCAGCTCCAGAGCTGTAACCCTCTAATTAGTCTTGGCAGGATGTCTATTTTGCAAAGACACTATCCTCTGCCCTATCGTAAAACAATAACTCAGTCAGCCGTCACACATGACCTGTTAGGCCATTAGAGCTCTAGCAATGCAGAGCGTGCTATAAAATGTCTCTATTCCACATGTAACAATTAATAAAATTCAACAGGAACTGGGCGCATTAATATTAGGTATATATTTGGATAGATCATTTCATGCTGAGCCAAACAAGGTCATACATGACTACGTTAACACATAGGAAAGGGGAGAAAGCAGTCTTTTCCCTCCTGGGTGACAAAGGTACACTGTGTTTGGTATCCCTGGGTTTGAAATAGAATTCTGAATATTAATCTGCCAGTTACTAGAATACCACCTGCACATACTGGAAGTTATTAATATTAGTATGAAATTGTAGTTGGGACTCGGTCATAAATTTGGTGACCTTCTAGAACCCATCCCCTAAACTGGATGTTTGGTCATTTGTTCTCAGGAAAAACCCCTTTAATATCATAAAAAAGGACTGACAGGCCTGGAGAAGGGAGCTCTCATTTAACATCAATCAAGAAACATCTAACAGACTTGAGAGCCAAGGCAACATTTTTTCTCGGACAATTGGACTGCTAAACCAGGACTTTGCAATTATTCTCCCTTCTTAACTCCTTTCTTTTATTTCTCTGTTGCTTTATTGTTCTCTTTATATCTTTGTAACATCTTTTTCTGTATATATTTTAATTGCACCCTTTTGACCTTTTTAGTAATAAACCCTTTTTTTGAAAAGTGTTAAAACTGTTTCTAAAGCTTTTAATACAAACTAAAGAATCCCGGTCTCTTGAAGAGTGCTACTCTATGTAATAATCCTCTGAATATCCCTGTTTGTGGTGACAGTGTGTGTTGCAGATGATTATGCTAATATCATAGTGTTATTGCTAGGATTTGTGAGTTTCCTCCTTCTCTGTAAAAAGGTGGTGGTGGCAGTATGAAGGGTTAACTGCGTAAATAACCTAACCCAGTAACAATCGCTCTCAGGCTGCTGGCAAATAGACTGTGGTCCCGCAAGCTGGAAAATCTGTGTGCAGGGTGCAGCTTAGAGTTGCATTGTTATGCAAGTGACAGCGCAGTGTGAGATTGGCTAGTCCTTTGTCACGAGTTGGTGAGAAAGACAGGGGTCGGGCACTGCGTTCCGTCACACTTGGTATAGTGATAATCTTGTCTTTTATTCTCATAAAGTAACAGGCATCACAAGCTGATGTTTCAGGATCTCACTGGATTCCTTTTTCAAGGGACTCTGATGCAAAGGGGCACTCTGATGGAAAGAGGCACTGCTGTAAAAGGGGGCTCTAGCAGAAGGGGATCTCTAATGTAAAGGGGATCTCTGATAGAAGTAGGAAACTCATGGAGGGGACTCTGATGTAAAGGGGGGCTCTAGTCATAATGTGTGTGAGTCTGGGTGTTCCAGCGACCCTAGTGTGTGTGTGTCAGTAGGCTGGAGGCTTGTACATGAATATGAGCCATTATTTGTTATTTACGTTTCACTTGCACTTTTGATTATGTAAAATATGGGTATTAGATATTTGGACATGGGAGCAGTGCCTTTCATAGATGATTACACATCTGTGCACATGCACTCATTATATTCATTGAGTTTCTGCTGGTCTCTCCTCTTTCATATAACCTTATTAGAGAGCCAGCAGAAAAGTGAATGAAATATGTTTTTGTTTGATTTTGTACTGTTACTACAACATTTAGAAAAAAAAAACAAAAAAACAACACTTTATTGTATTTGTCAAATACATGTAGGTGGGGAGGTGGGCAGATCTTAAATGCATCTCTGGCCACTCTGTGCCATCCGTGTATGTTGGCACACAGAATGGCTTCACATTGCTGTGTAGTCCCATTGGAGAAGCACACACAGTGAGGTGGCTCCATAGAGAGTGAGATCTTAAAGGGAGTCACCACAGAAATAGATGTAATCATAAGGAAAATAAATAAAGAATCTAATACCAAAAGTAAGACAGTGGGGGAAAGGCTCTGTGATATGCACTTTAGTGAAAATAGATTAATAACACTTTAAATAGTACAGGAGATGTTCTGTTCTGAAGTGCTTCTTTGCTCAGCCTCCAGGCAATGGACATTCAAGTTTTTACATATTCTTAGCTAACAGTAAATGAGCTTTAAAGAAACATTATTACTTGCCCATGCAAACAGTGTATTTGCAAGGCCACTTCCCCTACACACATGCTCATTTTGACAGTGCTTCCCTGCCAGTTCATCCGGGTATGGGAGAGCATATGACCATCACCCTTGTGCAATAGTGGTCAAGCTTAACAGCCAATCAAAAGGCCAAAACAATGTCACATGTCTGAAGTGTTCAATGCTTCATTGTGCAGTTAGTTCCATTGTTGTCATTTGGGACACCACTACCTATCTGACATTCTTGTGGATGCTGTGCTCACAGATGTCATGTTGGGAGCAGCGGTTGTGTCCATACAGCCACTGCATCCCAATTGACAGCAATAGGGACACCCTCACAGGGATGCACAGGACACCTGTGTATCCCCATGCATGTGAATATGGCCCTCACACAGGACATGGATGCATTTGCCCCGTGTGAACAAGGCCTAAAAGTTGGTAAGCCTTCTGAGTTTAATACTGCTTTATTCTTCGGTCACAGCAAACCTGACTTTCAAATCAATGCGATTGCATGATTTCAAAGTTAGATGTCAGTGCAACTTGGAAGACATCTGTGCAACTTCATGCACAGATATTTATGCAAGTTGCACCTGAACTTGTAAAAATTAGTGCGTGAAATACTTTCAAAATCAGTGCAACTCTGACGGAGTTGGAATTGCACCGATATGATTCAATAAATGTGATTCTTGTGAGATACTATGGTGTATGGATATGCAGCACTAGCGTGATTGTAATATCACCCCGTGGAAATTTACTAGGACTGTCATTTGTTTGTAATATATTTTATTAATTCATTTATGTTCATTCATTATACTGATAGTGGACCGTGACACCACAGTGTTTTTTTTTTTTTTGCACCAATATGATTGCTTCCATTGTGGACAATAGGGTGCAAATTGTCATGCGGTTTGAAACGATCAAATCGCATGAGAAGTTGCACCAGTGTGACCAGGGGCTTAAAGTTTATAACATTTATAGGTAGTTGAAGATAATAGTATCTACTGAGTTGTTGCCATGAACCATTTATTGTTTTTTTTTTTATGTACTTTATATTTAGTGGTAGATATATTATAAGTACCTGAAATAAATAAAATAATTATATTTTGTATTGAACATGTGTATTTGTATGATTAAATTAGATTTGCTGTATAGGGATTGTTATAGATTTTTTGGGTACACTATATGCATGGTATTAAACCCTGGAATATGCTCCAAGCACTCTGCAACTATACCCTTCATTTCAGTGCAGCATGCTTTGTTCGCCTATGTTAGTCCCTCCCGTACCCCGTCCCCAATCCCAGGCTCATCAACTTTTAGATGTTTCCACGTATGCCTATTACACATGCGCCCTGCTTTTGAATTGCCTCTGGCTGGTCCGGTGCTATTTACCCACACAGGCCGGGTTTTGACACTTGTGTCTGGATTTCTGTCCACCTGAAATCTGGACACTACATACGTCCAGTCAAAACCGCCAGGTAAAGCTGTCCATGGTATGGAGCCAGTGCGGGAACCCAGTGGGGTAGATGCACAAACCAAGTGAGGATTTATTCCTGTCGGCTACGCCTGCCTATGCTGTTGGGGAGCGGACAGCGCCAGCAGGAGATGCCAAAAGAGGAGGTTCAAGGCCACCCTGTGCAAAACATTTGCTCAGAGCAGGTAAGTGTGAAATGTTTGTTATTTAAAAAGAAAAAAACATTTAAGCATTACAATTACTCTAAGAGAAGTAGGAGTTTTCGTTACACCTTTTGTAAGCATTTTGGAAAAATACAGTCAAAACAGTGCAATAAGTGAAGTCATTAAATGGTTAGCACTTACGCCTGGTAGAAGGGTCGATGTTTCAAATCCCAACTATGGCACCACCTGCCTAGACTTTGCATGTTCTGCCTGTGCCTGCGTGGGTTTCCTCCGGGTACTCCGGTTTCCTCCCACACTCCAAAGACATGCTGGTAGGTTAGTTGGCTCCTGTCTAAATTGGCCCTAGTATGTGTATGTATGAATGTGAGTTAGGGACCTTAGATTGTACACCCCTTGAGGGTTAGGTACTGATGTGAATGTACAATATATATGTAAAGCTCTGCGGAAATTAACGGCTCTACACAAGTACCTGAAATAAATAAATAAAATAAATTAAGCTATTGCAGAGCATTCTAAGTTTTTTCTATTCCTACCAATTCATGACGACCTCCCCAAAATCTTCACCTCTGTTCACTGAGAAGAAAGCTGACCCAGGAAGCAGAAAAGCTAAATCAAAAATTAACAGTGACGGTACCGAATAATACAAGTCTATTACAATAGTGGCTGGCTAAAATGACAGTCTTTGGCAGGTAAACCAAATACATTGATACTTACACTGTGTGATTAGCCATTTGACCACAGTTCCACTTTAATTATATACATACATTTGTGTGTTCAGCCATCCCTGACCTGATCAATCACTATTTTTGGTAGAAATGATATTTCTCCATGGCAAATAATTTACTAGCAGGTGTAGTAGAGTAATAGAAATCCAACAGACGCAACAGTCATGACATGCCTGCTGCTGATTCTGTGCAATTGAATCACTAATTGAAAGGGGCATGTTCAAAATAATAGCAGTGTGGAGTTTTATTAGTGAGATCATTCATTCTTTGAAAAACAAGTGGCAATTATTGCCCTTATTTAAGGAAGGAAGGTAGCAAATGTTGTACATGCTGGTTACAGTGCATTTCGCTCTGAAATTCTGAGGAAAATGGGTCATTCCAGACATTGGTCAGAAGAACAGCGTACCTTGATCAAAAAGTTGATTGGAGAGGTGAAAACATAAAAAACTGCAGAAATGGCAACCAAAACCAGAAAGACGTGGAAGAAAGCAAAAAATTACCATTCGAATGGATAAAAGAATAGCCAAAATGGCAAGGACCAACAATCAGCTCCAGGAAGATCAAAGAAGGTCTAAAGTTACCTGTGAGTACTGTTACAATTAGAAGACGCCTATGTGAAGCCAAGCTATCTGTAAGAAGCCCCCGCAAAGTCCCACTGTTGAAAAAAGACGTGCTGAAGAGGTTACAATTTGCCAAAGAGCACATTGACTGGCCTAAAGAGAAACGGTGCAACATTTTGTGGACTGATGAAAGTAAGATTGTTCTTTTTGGGTCTAGTGGCCGGAGACAGTTTGTCAGACGACCCCCAAACACTGAATTCAAGCCACAGTACACTGTGAAGACAGTGAAGCATGGTTGCACAAGCATCATGATATGGGGATGTTTCTCATACTACGGTGTTGGGCCTATTTATCGCATACCAGGGATCATGGATCAGTTTGAATACATCAGAATACTTGAAGAGGTCATGCTGCCTTATGCTGAAGAGGAAATGCCCTTGAACTGGGTGTGTGTTCCAACAAAATGACGACCCCAAACACACCAGTAAACATGCAACATCTTGGTTCCAGACCAACAAGATTGACGTTATGGAGTGGCCAGCCCAATGCCCAGATCTTAATCCAATAGAAAACTTGTGGGGTGACATAAAAAATGCAGTTTCTGAGGCAAAACCAAGAAATAGAGAAGAACTGTGGAATGTAGTCCAATCATCCTGGGCTGGAATACCTGTTCACAGGTGCCAGAAGTTGGTTGACTCCATGCAACACAGATGTACAGCAGTTCTCAGAAACAGTGCTTATACAACTAAATATTAAGTGATTCAAAGGAAAGCAAAATCTTCAAACATTTTTCAGTTTATATAGTGAACGTTTGAGTTTGTAAAGAAGGATACTAACACTGCTATTTTTTTGAACAGTCTAATATTCATTTTTCTTCAAATTTTTTTAGAGGAACAACACAAATTTGATCTATTTTTCTTCATGTTTTGATTTGGAATAGAATGTGTAGTGTTCCCAATGCATTTCTGTGTATGGAAATAAAAGCTATTAGAAGGATTTTGAGCTTTATTCACTTTTTTCAACACACTGCTATTATTTTGAACACAACTGTATATAAATGAGCCATACTGTATGTGTTTATTAAAGCCTGCAGAGCTGCTCGAGCGGGAAAAATCCAACAAGCTGGCTGTACAGTCAATCAGTATATGGACTTCTTTACAACCAACCCATACATGAATCAAAATTTGGCCAGTCTCTGCTAAACCAGCCAAATTTCGATCCATGTTTGGCTGGCTTAAGCAAAAGCAAACACTGACACACAGCAGCTCAATGAGTGTAGTGTGCAGCAGCAACTCTGGTAGCCAATGTACAATGGTGGAGAGAAGTGCAGTGGTTGTGCAAGATTATTGCTGCTCAAGTCTGTCTGATATGGGCCTATATAGGTAGAGTTGGGGACTGGAAGAACCCCAACTCCAAAAGTGTCAGAATTCTATGCCTTTTTTTTAAAGCTTACCGCTAAACAATGAAAAAGCATTGGCCAAATAGAAATTTTAAAAAAAGCGTATATCCAACCTGACTGTTAATACCAAGCAGCTGGCACAAATAAGTAGTATACAACCTAATATGTGAGAGTGAAAATGCAGTGCTAGGCAAATATGAAACTAAAAGGATAGTAATAATAATATACAGTGTTCAAAAATAAAAGTCCATCAAACCAAATAAAAAAAAATGTATTATAAATGTCCATCCACCAACATATAGAGGTGCTCTTGATTGTAGAAAAAACTATTTTGATTAAATGTGCCACCACCATCTCCCAGTGAAATTCAAACTCACCAGAGATGTTGGCTGCCACTACAGGAGCATGAAATATACAAATTTGGTGCTAGGGCGGCAGCAGGCAACTATGTAAAAGTCCATGCAGTCCATTAAACGTCCATGTGGGAGAGCATTAGCATTCACAATAGAAGTACAAGAGCAAGAAGCGGCATTAGCGGCAGCACCCTTAGAGCAAAGCTGGACTTTGTATGTAAAAGAGGAAGACAATTTATTGGCAAAACAGACAATTGGCAACTCACAGGAAGGAAGACTAAAAAAAGCATGTCACGGACGTGGTCCCGACCCCCAGGAGGCAGCAGAGGGCAAGCGATCTCCACGTATCCAAGATAGGCAGGAAGGATATCCTGGAGAAGCCGGCCTACGCAGGAATCCAGCGTGGACTGTAATATGGCACGGAGGCGGACGTGACATCAGCAAAGGAGTGTGATGTCGTAGGTGGGCAGTAATGCGTTTTGAAGCACAGCTTCTTCCTCAGACCTGATTGGCCAGAGAAGGTAGCCATCTAAATAGGGCATAAAGGGGCGAGAACAGAAGCAGAGGACATGGCTACGCTAAAAGGGGACACACTTTAAAGGAACTAATAGAGGCCATAATACAAATGATCGCTGCTGGCACATAGAAACAATGGAAAATAGATAAGTTAAAATATCAAGGATGCAAAAATACAAAATAAACAAGTCACAGAGCAGAATAATAAAATAGAAGACATAATTATATGAATAAACAGTGGTGTATCAGGCTTATGTAATCGATATTTCCAGGATATGATAAGTCTGAATGCATATAAACAGTAGATGTAATTGATCACATATAGAGAATTGTGTAATAGGATTAAAAAGATGTACACATATGCCAACATTATATATAAATAACATAAAAAATTATATAAAAAAACCTGTACTTATACATACATAAACAAGTGTGAGACTCTCGGATACATGAAGATTGCTAGCCCTCTGTTGCCTCCCGGGAGTCCGGACCACGTTCGTGACATGCTTTTTTTAATCTTCCTTCCTGTGAGTTGCCAATTGTCTGTTTTGCCAATAAATTGTCATTTTAATGCCGCACTTAGTCCAGCGCCCCTCTTCCTCTTTCACTAAAGGAGCATACACGCTCTTATAATCATGCAGAAACGCAAGTATCTTGTCATAGATAGATGAATATATTCCATTTCTTCTGCCCGGACACTGGTCAAAAATAAAGCTCACTAGGAGTGAAAAGTGTACTTCCAATAGTGTAGTATTTATTGTATAATGGGTAAATGCATAAAATCAAATGACCAATGAATGGAATGGTCATTTGATTTGATGCATTTATTTACCCATTATACAATAAATATTACACTATTGGAAGTACACTTTTCGCTCCTAGTGAGCTTTATTTTTTACCAGTGTCTGGGCAGAAAAATGGCATATATTCATTGATATCCATGACAAGATACATGCGTTTCTGCTCGATTATAAGAGCGTGTATGTGCCTATAGTTGCAGCCAGCATCTCTGGCGAGTTTGAATTTCACTGGGAGACGGTGGTGGCACATTTAATCAAAATAGTTTTTTCTACAATCAAGAGCACCTGTATATGTTGGTGGATGGATATTTATAGAACACTTTTTTCCCATTTGGTTTGATGGACTTTTATTTTTGAACATTGTATATCATTACTATCATATTAGTTTCATATTTGTCAAGCACTGCACTTTTCACTCTTCATGAAAAAGCATTACTGAAGAAATGGGAAACATGAATCTTGCTGTATTGCTACAAGATATCACATTTTGAACCTGAATGGTCTTAAAAAAAAAAAAAAAAAAAAATGCATAAAATATATATATACCCACACTTCCCTAGATTCCTGCTTGGTACTAATCTTAGAAACATGCAATTACAAATGACAAAGCTTTAACACAAGAATATGTAGATTTATTTTCGTCACGTGGCTGCAATTTTCAAATTTGATAGGGCTCAACTGAAAATAACTATCATTGAAAAGAAGTATCCATTTCCTAGTGTGGTATATTTGGGAGCCTGGTCTCTGGGTGGGTTTTGCATTTTCATATATTGAATGTGAAATCCATCTCACACAATCAAAAAGCTGTTAACATAGGCCCTAGAGGCTCATTCACAGTAGCTTTGCTTTCTAAAGAGCAATCCGCATTTATTGCACTTGGTTGTGGGACACTTGCAGAATGGCCCCATCCACTTGAAATACAGGGGGTAAAATTCCTGTTGCAGCATGTGTACACCCCCTGGCTGATACCTCTGAAGTTAGAGGGGGTAGCAGTTGAGGGGTGGTACAAGCGAGGCTCGACCGTGGGGTTTTACTGCCCTCCCGCCGCTAGTGTAAACAAGCACTACATTTTTTTCTAGCAGTAATTTAGTATGAATACAGATTCCACTGTATGAAATACAGATGGCCAATAGGGCAGCACTAACAAATCTGTAGAAAAAAATAACTTGAAAATTAAATGTATGTAAGCATTACAATAATTAATCAGCACTCACTGAATATAAATGATTGTATCAATTTAATTATTTTGAAAAATAACCAATTTGCTTGAATCAGTTTTTACAAAAGAAAATTTACAGGATACAATTTGTTAACCCTAATAATAAACTGTTTTCCTTTTTTGGTCTGTTTAATGTACTATTTGAATAATTTTGTTATAACTATTGGATACATGCAAACATTCCTGTTGAGCTCGTCAGAAACTCAGAGCTGTCCTGTGTCCTCTCCACACTCCCCATGTTATTTCAAAGAGGCATAGGGGTTGATTTACTAAAGGCAAATAGTCTGTGTGCTTGCTCTAGATCTGAGGGAAAGCTCTAAAATTAGGGGAAACTCTGCTGATTTCTATCCTCCAATCATGTGAAAGCAAAAATGCTGTTTTTTTTTTTTTTATTTCCTTGCGTGTGATAGGGTACTCTTTGCAAAGTGAAGCTTTACCTCAGGAGTCTCCATTCTAAACATAGGGCCAGTTTACTTTCCATCAGACTTTCGGGGGGGCTGGACTGTGGCCATTGGGAGCAGAAATTGTCCCGGCATCAGTGGGAATGAACAACGCATCTTTGGTAGAGGGGGAGGAATAGTGCCCCTTCATTGGTGTAAGTGGGAGGAATAGTGCTCAGTTGTGTCAGTGGGAGGAATAGTGCCCCACCATTGGTGTCAATTTGAGGAATAGTGTCTTATTGTTGGTGTCATTGGGGGGAAATAGTGCCCCATCATTGGTGTCAGTGGGTGGAATAGTGTCCTATTGTTGGTGTCAGTTTGAGGAAGAGTGCCCTACTGTTGGTGTCATTGAGGGGGGAAATAGTGCCCAATTGTTGGTGGCAGAAATAGTGCCCCATATTTGGTGTCAGTGAGAGGAATAGTGTCCTATTGTTGGTGTCAGTGGGGGAAAATGGTGCCCCATCAACGGTGTCAGTGGGAGGAATAGTGCCCCATTGTGTGTGTCAATGGGAGAAATAGTGCCTCATTGTTGACGTCAGTAGCAGTAATTATGTCCCATTGTTGTTGGGAGGAAAGGAAGTGTCTTGTATCAGTAGGAGGAAAAGTGCGAGGGCTGGATAAAGGCAAGCAAAGGGCCACATTTGGCCCCGGGGCCACAGTTGAAAACACTGCTTTACCACATTTACTAAGCTCTGGAGCACATGCACGTGCAGTGCAAAGTAGATTTGTCTTTAGCCAATCAACCCCTATGTATGTTGTAGATATCGGAATGGTTGAACAGTTTGGCAAAACTGGGCAGGATTGACACTATTCAGTCCACAGCAAGACTAATTAGCTGAGGGCATTCCTGGCACATCAGCAGGTATTTTTCAGTAGGTGCAGAGTCTATAAAGAGACAAAACAAGTGGAAATGTTTATGGATTGCAGAGAAGTATTGCATGGTTTTTATTTTTGCCTCAATATTCAGTTTAAGGATTACTTGGGGACTGCAATCAAGAAAAAAAGCGCTAAGACTTTCTGAAGGCTCATGATGACAGAAAATGTCATTTGGCTTAATGAACAATCAACTAATTTTAAAAGGATATTGGATTTTGTAAACGTGGATATAAATGGATGCTGAGAGCGTGAACCATTCACAAACTTCTCAAATCACCAGGCAGCTCTCAGTAAAAGCTCTGCATTGGTTCTCAGCTCCTCCCACCTCCCTGCTGCTTCTGGATTCTCTGGTTCATTTCATATTAAAAGACAATAGACAATTCACAAAGTTAACATACGAGGACAAGGATCCTTGATTTTAAAGAATTATACATTTTTAACTAGTTACTTTAGTCCAGCTTGGACCCGTGTAACCTTGTATGAACCATACCTGGCCAATGTCCCTGAAAGCTGGAAATCACTGAAGCAGACACCACCACTGCAGGGATCTCTACTTGCATTATGATGCTGTGCTGAGCAGCCAGCCTGATGCAATGTGAAGACAGGAGGTCAGCCGCTCCACACGGCACTATTCAGAGAATGCTTTGACCGCCACTCGATCTCATATTATCAAATTACATAGTGACAACAGAGATGTGATCGAGAACTGATGATTGAACCTTACAACTATCAAGCAAAATCGTCTTCCTTGCATGTAGGCATATTGATCAAATGGTTTATCCACTATAGATCAATTATTCCTAATAGGAGAGGGTGATGGGAAAATAAATCAATCATTTATCGAAGTGTATATGGGCCACCATGAAGTAAAGATCCTTGTCTTTGTGTTAAAGCTGTATGAATGGAGCCTGTAAAGGGAGAAATTAGCCTTTTTTGGCTTCATGAATAGATACTTCATCCTCTTTTAGCACTTTGTTTTAAAACGTTGTGAATTGAACCTATAGTCACCAAAGATAAGGATCTTAATTTGGGCAATGTGGCTGTACACTTCAAATCTTATTGGATTTAGCGAAAAATAACCCACTTTTTAAAAATAAAGATCCTTATATCCTAGTATTGTGAATTGATACAATACAGGTTCAATTTACAAAGCTAACACATAAAAAGGTAAGGATCTTTATTTATTTTTTTTAGTCCAATAGGATGTGAACATTACAGTTCCATGGCTCAAATAAGGACCCTGGATGCTTGTGTTAAAGTGATAGGGGTCAACAAAACCAAAGAACTACCCTGCAAAGAAACAACTTTAAAAATACCAGTTCATCTGCCCATCTTGTACAGCATGAAGATTTACCACAAGGGACCACCGATAGATATGCATAATTGGTTTCCTCCAAAGATTTGTTCTTTGGTGATTTTGCTGACCCCCTGACAGTCATTTTTCTTTGCGTGAATGGTCTTCTGCAGGCTCCAATCTGCAGCTTTCTAGCTTCCCCAAACAGGCAGCCACTAGATCATTCTGCTGGTCTTCTATGGGACATCCCTGACACTCAGGTAAAGGGAACTAGAGGATGATGAGACCAGAAAGTGCTATACAAGGGAGAGCAGCTGTCGATGTAGACGTCATAAGTGAATGTATAAAATATCATGTCATTTGCACTCTTTATTTTTCCCTGTGAGATGCAGCAGTACTCACATTGCTGCTGACAATCTACAGATCAAGTAAAGTGTCAAAATATAGCTGGGGAGGGACTCAACACTGCATAGGTTTGAGCAGTGTCCATGTGGTAGGTTATCCAGGATCCTCAGGAAGGAAGGCCTGCCTTATATAATGTGCTGTATTTAAGAAACCTCCATGGAATATTTTTTTTTTGTCCACAATGGTGCACCCAGAAAACAAAGTGGCCTGTGGCTAGCATTCTATAGAATTTTCTGTTTTATTTTCAACAGTCCAAGTCACACAAAATGTAATCAAATGCTGTTTCCCAATCTGCCACTTCTCTGTTCTACAGCTGGATGAGTGTTTGTGCAGCTACCATTAGTCAGATCTGACCTTGCAGTGCTGCAATTCTGTTCTTAAAGCTGAGTTCTGGGCACAAATACTTCTATTTAAAAAACAAAGTCCAGGTTTCTGTTACTATAGTTTGTCTGGGGCAGCTTAGCCCAAACAGACTATTTCCATTACCAAGTTATTCAGAATACCCACTCCTTTCAAACAGACATTTAATCACAGCTTGCATCAGGGCTTAGGGCTTTTGAGAGGAGTACTGAGGCAAGGTGCTTTCATGTTTTCAGAAACTGTGTACAGAAAGTAGCCTTTGTCCCCTTTCACAAGCTATGATCTGCCTGAATTGCACAGACACACTGGGGTTTATTTACTAAAGCTGGAGAGTGCAAAATCAGACTCCCTTCTGCATAGAAACCAATCAGCTTCCAGGTTTCATTGCCAAAGCTTCATTGAACAAGCTGAGGTTAGAAGCTAATTGGTTTCTATGCAGAAGGGAGTCTGATTTTGGACTCTCCAGCTTTAGTAAATAAACCCCACTACGTCTTCTGGACTATGTCTCATAGGCTAGGCCTTTTGGCCAAGAGTTGGGGCAATTTTTATTACCAGGCCGCAAGGTCTAGCCATTGCAATGCACTGGCACTTATTTAGCATATTTTTATTTTCTCTCAACATGTGTCACCTGCACTTCTGTCTGCAGTCCTTTATTCACTCAGGATGGAGGGTGTGGGTCCTTGGGCATTCCCCTGAAGTCTAGTGGTCATCAGGTTGCTGCCTCTCCTGCCTTCAGGGGGCCTCTCTTTAGGAGAGCCCCTTGCCTAGTACTCAGTGATTGGCTTCAGCTGACCATGAGGAGAGGGATCTGCTAGGGCTTTTGGCTAGGTGGACCTGAATGTACTTTACCGCCGTCAGGAGCCTTGTGCCCCAGAGGGTCAGGGAGGGGTCCTACTTCTTTGGGATGTAGACCAGATACACACCCTAAATGCAATTTTTGCATGTGTTCATGTGAACTGCCTTGGTTTACTTACTGGCGTTTCATTTTTGCACACCCAATTTTAAGAAAAAATGTCATAACCATGCTGATTCGGGGAGGAAAGGATTTACCAAAGGTGGCAAAATATAAGCAGATTAAACTTCAGTGTTAAAGCAAACTTGCACAAAGCAAAATGCTTGTTTAACTTCCTATATATCCAGCATATTCTTTCCTTTGGTCCACTGCTGCTCTATTCATAATCCAGTACTCTCAGGTATGGAGGAAGAAGCGACTAATTCCATGTGACAAATGCCTTCATGTGCCCTCAGCCAGTCAGCAATGCCACTTGAGTAGCCCACAACCCATGTAAGCGACAAAGCAACTCGTAGCTTTCGCAGGGCTTTCCTTCTCTCCTGAGAGCTGAAGTGAACAGAGTGGAAGCAAAAGGAAGGCCAGTGTATACTGCTGGGAAGGTCTGCATTAAAAAGTGAACCTGTTTGGCTCTGCATTCCAAATAAAAAAAAAATTAATATATTGCAGCTCACAGGCCCTTAAGTGGAAGCTGCATTTGTTTTTCAGGCTTCTTTTCTTCATAATTTTCACCTGGCGATCCTGGGCTGACACTTCCTGCCCCTCCGTGACTACATTTACTCACGCCACTGTAACTAATGTGAGAGACATGGCGGCCATCCAGGCCAAACGTCATACAGATCTGACTTTGTCCATCACTATTTATGGGAACAGAAAGTTTAGTATTTAAACAGAAGAAACACAGTATATTGTTTTATGCTTCCAGTTCAACTTACAGGACGGGACATGGAAAATGCATTTCCTACAAGATCAGGAGGAATTTCTGCACTTGCCAAAAATGCACTCAGCCTGGAAAAAACAAAAGCAATGCAGTTGCCATATCGATGGACAGTTATGCTGCAGTATAATAAATTGATTTTCTTGGATTTAGTTATCCTTAAAGTCTCTGACGAATGGGACATGCAGGTAAATACCATTCAAATATTCAGTTTCCTACGTTCAATCTCACTGACTGAACCTTTTTAATATCCACTTCTAAACGGGATATAAATCAAGTGATACAATCATTCCATAGTTGATTTTAAAATTTCACCTCACTGTCAGAGCTAAAACTTACACACTAAAACAGGAAAAAAAATAAAAAAACAGGACATGAAAATTTCAACATTAAACTTTCAGACTTTATCACTGGATAGCTGATGTACAAAACTGGGCCAATCTTTTTGGAACCTGTATGCTGGAATTGAACAGACTGTATACAGCAGATGACAGGCCCACATCTCATCACAGATCCAGTACAGAGAACATAGCTCTTTCCCTGACAGCCTTTAAAGAGGAGCTTGAGGAAATTCATTGGATTAAAGCAGATGTTGGAAATGAAGACGCCCGGCTGATTCAAGCACCAGAGGCTGCAGTGAACATAGTACAGGGTCTCTTTTTAGTTTGCTGTCATGGAAAATACACAACCACTCATCTCATGTTCTAAAAAAAAAAAGAAAAAAAAAAAAAAAGAAAAAGAAAAAAAATATATATATATAATAATAAACCCATGAGCCAACTGATATATCACTTTGCACAACTGTAGCACAAATAGAAATGACCCGAGCGTGGTGCTGAGCGAGTCTGTCTCCTCCTAGCAGTTCATTTGCTCTTTCCCGACTATTGCTAGTTTGGTCTCAGATTCTTCTTCTTGATGCCTCTAGTGAATCTCATCATTCCTGGGCTATGCTTCTCAGTACATACTTGACTGTGTAGGCGAAGGCTGCAAATCCCACTATGACAAAGACATTGGCCAGGGCGCCCCCTAAAAGTCCATGGTTACGATTTGGCTGTTGTAGACCAGGGTGATTTGCTGCTGCCAAGGGGGCATGGCCGTTCAAGAGTGGAGCTCCGTTCTGACCAAAGTGGGCTTCTGTGTCTGGCACTACATCTGGGAGCGGAAGGGACTGTGGCCGGTTGGTTAGTTCTTCTTGTGCCCGCTGCTTCTTCTTTATTTCCTAACAAAGCACGAAAAACTGTCACACAGGCAAAACAAAATGGAGAAATAACCACACAATGCAAGAAAAGCTGTTATGGCCAGTACCCAGAGCATTTATTTTTTAAACCAAAGAATTGGCATAGTTTTTTTTTTTTTGGTGCACAACTGTTGGTTTTTTGATGTCGGGGCTCAAGAAACAGATGAATATGCTGTATAGGTTAGTTTAGTGTTAAAGATTAGATAGGTTAATATTAGGGTCAAGAGCTTAAGGTTAAATGTTATATTTAAAGTTACTGCAAATGCAAGTTAGTCTGTGTTCATAGATAAAAAGGTTTTGTATATGGTAATAATTTTTTTTGAAGTCACTATGTTGCATTGCACAAAAAAGTATCAGTTTTAGGTATTGGAGCATTTGCAAGAGTACAAGTACTGCACAAATGTTTAGTATTGGCACCGATTCCAGTATCAGTACCATGCAATCCTAGAAAAGCACACAGGAAAAACACGGATGGCAGCTCTAATTCCTCCAACTGTATCGAAAACAGTATTCCTGAAGTTCCACTTTAAGTGTTAGTGGGATTGAGGCATTAAAAGGATCTCTAAACTCAAGAACAAACACTAAATAAATTGCACATTACAAGTCCTTATCCAGTTATGATCATTGGGCTTACTACACATACCCAAAAAAAAAAAAATAATAAGTACACAGGGTGTATATAAACGTATTACTTATTGCCCTGAAAACCCTCACATTTGCCAGCAATTCCACACTGTTATAATAGGGAGTTGCTCTGTAGCCGAGAAGCAGCTACTGTCAAAAACCAAAAATAAACAGCCTGACACTGTTAAGACATGAGATACAGCAATACAAAGATCTGAAGTAACATTGTTCTGTTAGTATTTACCCTGTTTCATTCATCTGCAGTACAGGCTTCAATCTGAATATGAATATTTATTTATTTTTTTATTTAAAAAAAAGCTTGTTTCTATTTACCTTCTTATTAACCCTGAGTTTATCCTAATCATCCCTATTTAACTCTTTCCTCTCCTGCAAGTTTAAGTAGGAAAGGCTAACAAGTATGGTTTAAAATGCTGCCCTTTATTAGGTCTTCGATTTCCAGCAGATACCAGGACGCTGGGTACAAATTATTGACCATGTGGTACAAAGTTCCAGCTCTCTTGTATAAAATGTCCTTCCCAGTTACCTCTACGTGTTAGAGATGTAATCAGGTTGAGTGGCATACTACTTCACATTTTCTGGGAATGTCTGTTGTTACAACCCTACTGGGAAGGCCCAATAAAACTGACAGCCAGTCTCACGGGCATCTCTTTGAGAGACAACCCCACAGCTTTTCTTTTACATTTCTATTTGCTTCCCAAAACACAACACTACCTCCTAATCATTCTGGTAAATGCAGCAAGAGCATCAAGAGCATGTATACCTCTGAAATGAAAAAGTCAACAGACCCTTTCACCGCTGACCAGCAAATCTATGTGGTTAATGAAAATAAACACATGGAAGCCCTTCCAGCTTCACTAATTTTTTTAAAAAGCAATTCCATAACACCTGGTTTTATTAAAATGGCTTTTCATTTTCTCAGTGCAGCTCTCATCTCTTCAATGAGTTCAGACTGCTCTTGTCCTTTTTCAAGGCCTCTGCAGAAAGAAGACTTCCACCTTGCTGCCCAAGCCCCTGAACCCCCCAGTGGAGTGGGGGCGGGGTTACCCCTTCCTTTCCACTTCGCTCTTCTGCTCCCGTTTATAGTCTATAGCAGTGGTCTTCTGTGTCCGTGTGGCCAAAAGTGGCCCTTTGCTTGCCTTTATCTGGCCATTGAGGCATTCCTGCCATTGACACAAACAATGGGGCATAATTCCTGCCAATGACAACAATGGGGCATTTTACTTTCCACTGACAGCAACAATGGGGAAAAATTCCTTCCACTGACACCAATGCTCCCACTGGTACCAACTATTTCTCCCCCTAATACCAAAGATCAAGCATTGTTTAGTCCCACTGAGCACAGCTGCCCGCCCCCCACCTAATGTCTGAAGGACGGTAAACTGGTCCTTTCTTTGGAAAGTTTGGAGACCCCTGGTCTACAGGATACCCCTTCCCGAGAGTTATAGTAATTGCAAAAACAAAAGGTGGTCCCCATGTAACACAAATTTGAAATGCCTACAATTCAAGCAGATACCAGGATAACAAAGATAACTACTACATACATACTGTATATTTAGAGGTTTTAAATAGAGCTCCTTTGCTAAAGCCTATAAAGGCTGTTTAGACAAGAATAGTTCTTTAAGGCTCACAGATCAAATCTGAAACCATCCTAACAGCCAAGCCAGATGTTTACCATCTACTTACAAGGAGTCTTAGGATGTTTGATGTGAGTATGATAAAGTATCAGGTCACTGATCCAACATGTTACTTACCTCAACTACTTCTGGAAACAGCTCACAAAAAACTTTATCCTTTAAGTTAAACGCTAAACTTTGTGCTGCAAGTTGTCGTTTCTGTGAAGACAAAGATAAAAAATTTATCTTGCAAATCTAAGCATTTTCTGTGCCCAATTTTATCTATTGTTAAAAATTCATTCAAGATGGTTCATACAAAGATTTGTAAAGTAGTTCCCAAAAGAGTAGTCCATTACCAAAAAAGAGTAGTGGATGCATGGAATAGACTTCCAAAAGAGGTAGTGAGTCTCTCAACAGTAAGTGGATTCAATCAAGCTTGGGACAAACATAGGTCTAAAAATAATTAAAAAAAAAAAAAAAAAAAAGAAGGACGACACACACTTTATTTACATAGAAAACTAATGGCAGAAAAAAAAACCAAAGTGGTCCAGGGAGTCTGCCCATTTGTTCAGTTTTTTTTTTGTTTTTTTTTAAATACATGTGAGCCAATCATACAAACAGGAAATTACATTTCTAGGGATGTTCTGTATTCAAAGAGAGCATGTAATGCCTCCAGGTTGCCATAATGCTTTAAAATTTACAGAAAATTAGAGGCTGCAGACTGAAAAAGGAAAAGTCATTTTTAATAACAGTAAAAATACAACATGGCTTGTGTAGCAATTCATAAAGTAGGTCAGCTTGGAGGAGAACCTTCTTCCCTCAGCCAGAACACCGAAGATGGGTTGTGTATGGGTCTTCCAGCATTACAATGACCCAAAAAACATACACGGGCAAGGCAACAAAGGAGTGGCTCAAAGGGAAGCACATTAAAAAGTCATGGAGTAGCCTAGCCAGTCTCCAGACCTTAATCCTATAGAAAATTTATGGAGGGAGTTGAAGCTCGAGTTGCCAAGCGACAGCCAAGAAACCTTAAGGATTTGGAGAAGATCTGTAAAATAGAGTGGGTCCCTCCTGAGATATATGCAAACCTGGTAACCAACTACAAGAAACGTCTTACCTCTGTGCTTGCCATCAAGGGATTCTGCACCAAAGTACTAAGTCATGTTTTGCTAGGGGATCAATGCTTATTTTACTCACTGAACTGCAACTCAACTTACGACATTTTCTATCGTCTGTTTTGTCTGGATTTTTGGTTGATATTCTGACTCTTATTTAAAATACACTTATGATAAAAATGATAGACTCTTCATTTCTTTGAAGCGTGCAAGTTTACAAAGGCTGCAGGGGATCAAATTATTTTCCCCACTGTATATCAGGGACTTGCGTATAAAAAAAAAATCAGTACTAAAGCTGGCTCTCTGTTACCACCTGATTGTACAATTTCCTTTCCCAACAACTGTTTAGAGATAGGGCCTTGCATAGTACAAAACTAAAATTAAATATCCCCACAGCCAAGCTTTCAAACTCCTTCTGTACTTTACTATAAACACAAGAATACAGCTATTTGTTACAGGGAAAAAACAGTTCTCAATACTGACCTATTGATAGGACTGTAAATGGGCTCTTGAAACCACCTTAAAAGCACAGTCTGATTAGAAGCCAAAAGCAACCCTCCTACCAGTTGCTTTCTGAGGATTCGCCAAGCCCATGGAGCAGCATTCATAATGTGTAAAAGCACCATGGACATTATTTCAGCAGAACATAGCTATACAGTTAGTATTGTCGGAAAAAAAAAAAAAAAAAAAAGGACTCATGTCAGTCAAGTTCAAACTTAGAGTTTGGGTCTTTAGGAGGGCAAAAGAACCCCCTACACACAGCAAATGCTGCCAAATTTTGCCATACAGAAGCAGAAACAAAAATTGCTTTCTAATCCCTTCTAGGGACAGTCAGATTTCCATTATCCATATATTCTTAGATTATTCCATATTAATGATAACTCTGGATACTATTATACGTACAATATTTTATTTCAAACTTCAATATTGATTTTGCCATTACAACCACATGTGGCAAACCATCTTACAAGTTAAAGCTAAACTACAGGCCAGAATAAAATACACACCCACACAAAAAAATGAAATAAAAAAATCAGCAATTCATGCATTAATACATCAATAAAACATTTTGTTCCACATGCAAGCAGTAAAAGCATGTGATTTAGTATCAGCATTGTACAGCCCCTGTAAAGCAGAGCTCAAAGAGAGAGAGAGAAGCAGCACAAGGAGTCGATCAGCTATGCTGCAGTGCAAGAAAATGCTATTCAGAACAGAAAGCATGTTGACAAAGAGAGGAGCTCTTCCGTGTGCAGTTTCTCCTTTCACTGTCTAGTCACAGGCTGGGGGAGGGACAAACACCTGTAAGTTTCACTTCGCTGCAGCAGTGAAAAATAAGGTCTCCTTACCTGCCAAGCAGGAATTTAGTCATCAAGAAGTCTGACAACCAGCAGAAACAACCTGCTCTTTAGGATGACTTTGCAGTCCTACGAAGCAAGCCTTTTCAGGTAGTAGTGGGTCTTTACCCTGCCTAGCTTCTACAAGTGTCACTGCAAGCAACTGGTGGAATGACCGTCATGCTTCAAGGGGTGTTCCAGAAAAGCAAATTACACTTCTCCAACCTAAGAACTACAATTCCGTTTCTTGGAGTAGAGATTCTCTTTATTTTAACTCTGTAATCACACACACTTACAGTAAAGTCTGAGGTCTCTATGCTGCCCAGGGTGGGTCCTTTCTCCACCATGAAGCTGAGTAGACCTGTGAGGATTGTTGATACTGACCACGCTGGATTCCATGTGTCTGGGTGGAAGTCTGTGATCGAAAGGCAGAGTCTGCAGAAGGCAAGAGAAAAAAAAAAAAAAAAAACATCAGGATGCCGACATGACAATTAAATGTTAATGCTAAAACTATTGTGATTTTTGCACTCTAAAACAGGGAAAACATTGTATTTATTTTGGTTTGGCCTGGAACAGAAATGCGAACTAGATTTGACTATTGAATAATGATACAACTGAGCAATTTCCTCAGATCCTAATGCTTTCCAGAGCACCACTAACTTTTTTTTTTTTAATTTAATAACCATACAGTAACATGTGGAAAAGGTACAATCCAATTTAAAAAAAAAAATTGTGATGCTGTGTAAAATCTACATAAAAATATAAATAGAAAACATCAAATATCTAAAACTAAGATACTGTACCATTTTAAGAAAAAAAAAAAGAATTTGGAAATTGGCAGAAACATCTCAAAAAAGTTGGAACAGGGTAACAAAAAGCTGGTAAAGCAAGTGGTACTGACAAGGAAACGCTGAGTATAAAAAGAGAGTCTTAGAGACTCAGAGCTCCTTGGACGTAAAGGTGGGCATAGGTTTACCAATCAGTTTGACAATTCTTAGATGCAGTTTTTCACAAACAATTTCAGAATAAAGCTTTTCAACGTAAAACTGCAAAGACTTAAAATATATTATCTACAGTACATAATATCAAAAGATTCAGAGAAATGTCTGTGCACAAGGCAAAAGGCCTTGTGGGTCCTCAGATGACACTGCAATAAAAGCAGGCATGATTCTGTGATGAACATCACTGCTTGGTGCTCAGGAATACTTCCAAAAATCACTGCCACCAAACCCAGTTTGCTGTCCCATCCAAAAATGCAAGATAAAGCATTGTCATACAAAGAAGAAGCCATATCTGAACATGATCCAAAAATGCTGCCATCTTCTCTGGACCAAAGCTTATTTAAAATGGTCTGCTGCAAAGTAGAAAACTGTATCAGGACAAACTAAAATATGAAATTTTTTGGCAACAATTGGCATTGTACCCTCCAGACTAAAGAGAAAAAGGGACCTTCCGGCTTGTTATGAGCACTCAGTTCAAAAGTCTGCATCTCTGATGGTATGGGGGTGCATTAGTGGGTATGAAATGGGCAGCTTGCACATCTGAAGAAACACCATCAATGCTGAAAGATATCTAGGTTTTAGAGCAGCATACTCTCCATCCACACATCTTTTTCAGGGAAGGCCTTGCATAATTCAGAAGCCCAATGCTAAACAGCGTACTGCATCTATGACAACAGCATGGCTTTGTAGTAGAGGAGTCCAGGTGCTTAACTGGCCTGCCTGTGTCCAGACCTTTCACTAACTGAAAATATTTGGTACATCTTGAAATGAAAAATACAACAAAGAGGACCCAAAACTGCTGAGCAGTCCTATATCAGGCAAGAATGGGACAACATATCTCCAAAACTCCAGCAACTGGTCTCCTCAGTACCCACACATTTACAGAGTGTTGTTAATAGAAGAGGGGATGCTACATTGTGATAAATATGACCCTGTTCCAACCTTTGTGTTGCAGCCAATTTCAAAATGTCCTTAATTTTTTCTTAAAATGGAACATTTTCTGAGTTTAAATATTTAGACATTTATTTTCTATTGTGAATAAAATAATGAGTTTGAGATTTGCAAATCATTGCACTCTGCTTTTATGTAGCTCAGCAATTTTCAACGGGGTGCCACGGCACCATGACATAAAACTGCCTCCAACCTGTAACAGTCTGATCAGGGAGCGATCCAGTGTTAACAGAAGAAGGACAGAAAGGCGCTTCTAAGTGCAGGATGCCAGTAGTTTATTAGAAGTAGTATGTGATAAGGAGAAAGTGGGAACTGTCTGCAGCGAATCCATCACCCCTTGCAGGGTGAGCTAGTGAATACCAGAGGATTCATAAAAGTCTACACCTCTACTACTCTTGAAGGCTGCTTGGTGGCTCTACAATACCAAAAATGCATTTATTTAAAATTGACCTTAATGTCACAGGCTCCTGTTTGGCGACCAGTGTGGAATATAAAGGCATTCCTAGTGCTGATATTAAGAATGTGTCATAGTCCTACCAATCACGCCAACCACAGTTGAGTGCACCGATCACCCAGTCATACACGTATACCTGCCTCCCATGGCCAGGCAAGCCATGTGACTCTTTAATTCAATATTATGTGACATATCCCTATCCATTCAGACATTTGAACTGCAATAGTAGAATGCTCTCAGTTGGGCACACGGTCTCCTGACATCAAGCAGCAGGGGATTTTAGAACACAACATTCTCCTCGACAAGCAGGCAGCCTGTATTAGTATGTCATTTATTATCATATCTTTTCTACAGCGTAATGCTTAGTAGAGACATTGGTTCTTCATAAATGGTTATATTTAGGGTTTTCCACAATCCTTTAAATTGCACTGTAAAAAACACTAAGTTTTGAATAGAGAACAGCAGGGATAAAACATTTGCCAGTTTAGTTTTTGCTGTGTCCCATTTGTGAGGTTTGACTTCACTTCCTGTATCAGAGATGCAACAGGGAGTGAGAGAAAAGCTTTATAAACTGAGTAATCTCCCTCCTAAACAGCTGGCATATGCAAGACTTTCCCCTCACCTCTTTTTCTGGCAACAGCTGTAATTTGTTTTGATTCTCACTTTCTGTCCCAGTGACAGAGGTCAATGGACAATCAGAAAGGAGAATCTGTACAGTGGAGTCACAGATAGAAATTAAAATCTGATAGGTTTGCAATTTCAATCCTTCTCTACTCCAAAAAAATTAAAAAAAATTAAAAAAAAAAAAAAAAGGAGCTTTGGCAATACATACATTTTAATATCCTATTTTATATTGAGCTCTTCTATGACCGAGTTTATCTGAACTCATCCCCTAATGATATGATGTTGAAAAAGGATTCCTACCGTGTGTTACATTTAAACCGTCCATTAGGAGTGATCATATAAATACTAGGTGGTTTGAAGGGGAATTCTCTTGGAAATATTAGCTTCCCATGATAGTAACCACCTGTGAAAGAGAGAATATGTACTATAAATAGAAAATAACATCTTGGCTGCGCAATGGAAGAAACGCTCTGAAAAAGACAAAGAGATCAAAAAGGACATTAAAGAGCACTTATCCTAGACCAAATCAGAGAACAAAAATTAATCGCTTCCACATCTGCCCTGACCAAGAATTCTTTCTGCAACTGACAGTTAATTCATTGTATTCCAGATTTATTTAGACGCATAGTCCACCTTTAGGAAAAATGTAACAAATGAACCATTATTTTTTTTTTTTCGCATTTAGACCTGCAGAGAATTGCTACTACAATCAGTGTGATTTGAGTACAATGCACAGGCTCTTGCATTGTTCACCCACAGCTCTGTACAGCAAATTGCCATTACCACCTTGCTGCTGGAATTGTCTGCTGAGCCCTTGTGCTGCGGTTGTAGATAGTATTGTAGTATTTTCATTGGCAATCCCTGTGTATGGATGTCATAGCTGTGTGGGAAGAATGAAGAAACAAAAGCACGGAAATTCTGGTAGGGATGAATGGCATTGTGATTCTGGGTATGGTATATGCTACCAAGCTTCATATTACACTTTTATTATGAGTATAATATGAAATATTGTGATATGACTAATGTAAATGTACAATATATATGTAAAGTGCTGCGTAAATTGACGGCACTATACAAGCAATAACAATAATAAATAATATGGTCCTAAAGGTTGACTTTAATTCAGATCCTGCTCCAACAGTAATTCAAGGAAAGTTGTTATAAGAGAATATGACTTGCTGTCGCTATGCCATCAGTACGCTAAGACAATGCACCAAAACAGGAGATAAAGTCTGACTTTTCATTTGAATTTGCTGCATGCTTGTGTTCTAGATCTCTGAATAAAAAGTATTCCAGACAAAATACAGCCAGACAACTAGAATTTTCAAAAGGAGGCCAGAAATTACCAATTTCCCCCTCATGAAAGATGTGCTTTGTCTTCCTCTCCTGCAAACCCCTAATCTGTATAAGGCACATATAGAAGAGTCAGTATTTTTCATTGAACCAGCAGCTTGAAAAAAAAAAAAAAAAGAAAAAAAAAAAAACTAACTCAATTCCCCAAACCACACACTATGTCGATGGGGAAGTTCTCCCCACTGAGCTATTGTATTCTGACAGTGGATGCCTTCCCCACTGTCAGAATACATGGATCAACAGGGAGGATTTCCCTGAAGCGCTGATTGAGCAGGGAGAATCCAACAGGGTAATTGCACAGAAATCAATTGGTAAATCGACGCCTAACATAGCTAGGATAAGGTTAAGATACCCACCTGCAGTTGTTGCTGTTTTTTTCCCCTATTTTTATGGGGTTTTTTTACTTTGTAAGATGTCAATTGTTACTGCATTGGTTATCCCCAGCAATGGGCTCTCATATGTGTGATCTGACTGTTCTTTTATATGAGATGTATGACACTACATGTATTCCTCCGAATGTTTGGATTTAAAAAAAAAAACAAACAAAAAAAAAAAAAAAACACCACAACATCTATAAGCCTCCCTGCCCCTAAATGGATCAAAGCTTGGATGGTTCCTGCTGAACAAGCCACATTTTAATATATATATGGCCAACTTTAAACACGCCAACCCAACTTATTGTTTGGAGCACTCTCCTAATCCCAGGAGAGAGGGGGACTAGATCTGACCAAGGCAGATAAGAGCTGAATAGTAATTTTTACTATGATGATGCAGAATGAAAGCCAACAAATGCCCATCAACCACTATAGTGGTATACTTCACATTATGGCTTTGCAACAAATATAAAACATTACAATCTTCATCTCACCTTCATAAGGGGTCATCTCGGGTCCTCGAACCACATAGTGCCTGAAAAAATAAATAGAAATATTGAAACCAAGGGCTTACTTTTGTCAATTCTTTATCTTATACATTTGTTGTTCTAGTACAGTTAAGATGTTTAATGGAATTTTCTGTTATAGAGTAATGTGAACATAACAATATAGACTCTTCAACCTAACCATCTTTTGCCTTAACACAATGGATACAGTCTTCCACTCACTCTGATGGGAATACATTAGACCTTGTATTCTCCCATCTTTGCACTCCCTACAACCTCACAAACACCCCCTTTCCTCTCTGAAGACGAGGACTCTGTGAAGGTGATGAGATTGTGATCAAAACACTTTTCCCTCCAAGCAGCACTTACCCGCAGAAACCTTCACAACTTAAATCCTTCTCTTTTCCACTTTGCAACTGACCGCCTCTATGACAGAATCTCTCCCCTGTCCTGCCCTGACCTGGCCACTGCTGTCTACAACAGTTTGCTTTCATCCACATTAGACTCACTTGCTCCTCTAACTACACGAAGTATCATGTCCGACTATTACAACCAGGGCAGACTGACCACACTAGAAATCTTAAGCGACAGTCATGCGCTGGAGCGATTGTGGCGTAAAACCAAACCTCAGTAAGCATTCACCCTATAAAAATCTGCTTTCTTAACATACAAACTCCTCCCTCCATGCTGCTAAACAAGCTTACTTTGTCACTCTTATGAATACCTCGTCATCCTGCCCTTGTCATCTCTTCTCTACTTTCTCCACCCAGTAACTCACTCACTGCATCAATTGTTTTGAAATTATTTACAATCTCGTAAGCAATTCGTAGGGTCATCTCCACTACACAGACATCTATCCCACTTAGCATACCTTGTACTAAACCTCCCTCAACACTTGCCTCTTTTGACCTTGCTACTACTGAAGAGATCACTAAAGTTTCCTCAGAAGCCCGCCTCACCACATGCCCCCTGGATCCTGTCCCCTCTTAACTACTACAGTCACCCTCTTCTTCTGTCCTATGCTCCCTCACATCTTCAATCTCTCCCTCTCCAATGGTGCTTTCCCCTTCCCTCTAAAGCATGCACAGATCACTCCCGTACTTAAGTTGTTCAGGTTGGTGGGGTCCAGGGAGAGCTTTTTAAGACCCATCTCCCTGCTCCCGTTAACCTCTAAACTCTTAGAACGCTTAGTCTACAATTGCCTGAGCTCCTACTTTGCTGACAACCTTCACCCTTTACAGTCTGGCTTTTGCTCGCTACACTCCACTGAAACTGCCCTACTAAAACTCACTAATGATTTACTAACTGCTAAAACCAATGGCCACTACTCCATACGTTTACTACTTGACCTCTCTGCAGCTTTTGATACTGTTGACCATCCCCTCCTCCTCAAAAAAAAAACTCCACTCTTGGCCTCCAAGACTCTGCTCTCTCCTGGTTCTCCTCCTACCTATTGCAGGGCTCCTTCAGCGTTACCTATAACTCTGTCTCCTCCTCTCCACTTCCTCTTTCTGAAGGTGTCCCTCAAGGTTCTGTGCTTGGACCCCTTCTCTTCTCCATCTACATCTCCTCTCTTGGTCACTTGATAAACTCCCATGGCTTAAAGTACCATCTCTATGCTGATGACACACAAATCCATCTTTCTACCCCTCACTTTGCCCCTTCAGTCTGCTCTCGCATTACTAACCTACTAAGTGACATATCAGCAAGGATGTCACTCCACTTCCTCAAACTCAATCTTTTCAATACTATTCCCTCCAGCCCGTGCCCCTCCTGACTTCTCCATCAAGATCAATACAACCATCAGTCCCTCCCCTCATGCCAAGGTACTAGGTGTAATCCCTAGACTCCCATCTGTCCTTACAGCCCCAAATCCAATCACTGTCCAAATCTTGTAGACTTCACCTCCACAACACCTCCAAGATATGCCCATTCTTAACCTTCAAAACCACTAAGCAATTTACTCACTCCCTGGTTATTCCTCGCCTTGGACTACTGTAACTTTTCTCATTGGCCTACCTAATCTCAGGCTATCCCCTCTTCAGTCTATCATGAATGCTGCTGCCAAACTCATCCACCTTACTAACCGTTCCATATCTGCCATCCCTCTCTGCCAATCCCTCCACTGGCTTCCCATTGCCCAACGAATAAAATTCAAAAAACATTAACAATAACATATAAAGCCATTTATAACTCTGCCCCAAATTACATCACCAATCTGGTCTCCAAATATCACCCAAACCGTCCTCTACACTCCTAGCACGACCTTCTGCTCTCTAGCTCCCTTGTCTCCTCCTCCCATTCTAGTCTCCAGGACATCTCCAGAGCCTCCCCCATCCTCTGGAACGCTCTACCCCAATCTATCAGAATGTTGCCTACTCTGCCCATTTTTAGGCGATCTCTGAAAACCTCTCTTCAGGGAAGCCTATCCCGCCTTCAGCTAATAACGGATATTACCTTTTGTACCACCAGCCCCTCCTTCTAAGATTGTAAGTTACAAGGAGCAGGGCCCTCTTGTATTGAACTGTATCGTTGCTGTATTGTATCCCTTTATATTGTAAAGCACTGATCAAACTGTTGGCGCTATATAAATCAATAATAATAATAGATACAGTGCCTTGAAAAAGTATTCATACCCCATGAAATTTTCCACATTGTCATGTTTTTAATGTACAGCACGGAGCAAACCGTTGGCGCTATATAAAATACTGTATTATAATAATAATAATAATAATGTTACAACCAAAAACGTAAATGGATTTTAGGTGATAGACCAACACAAAGTGGCACATAATTGTGAAGTGGAAGGAAAATGATAAATGGTTTTCAGATATTTGTTTGTAAACATTTTTTATAAAAGTGTATTCAGCCCCCCGGAGTCAATACTTTTTAGAACCACCTTTCACTGCAATTACAGCTGCAAGTCTTTTTTTGGGATGTCTCTACCAGCTTTGCACATCTGGAGAGTGAAATCTTTGCCCATTCTTCTTTGCAAAATAGCTCAAGCTCTGTTAGATTGGATGGAGAGTGTCTGTACAGCAATTTTCAAGTCTTGCCACAGATTCTCAAATTGATTTAGGTCTGGACTTTGACTGGGCAATTCTAAAAACACATTTTCAAGGCACTGTACAGAACTTCTATTTTCAGACCATCATCCTATTGTACCTGGATTTTGTGTACATATTCTCCTTGACTGAAACTGTGCTTGTTCTCATGTATGTTTGCACACCTTTGAATAAACATTTATTAACACTGAAAAACGACAAGTCATAGTTAAAACACCACTAATATCCCATATGGAAGAAAAATATATTTGAAATATATTTTAAAAATATTCTTCACAAATATATTGACATATTTGAAATGCTACAATGGATATATATAGATATATATATATATATATATATATATATATATATACACACACACACACACACACACCATGTTGAACTGAGTTTTTAATACAAAATATATGTAAAATATTTTTACAAATACATTTCAAATATACTGTATAATCTACATTTTTGGAATGCATTTACAAATATACGTTAAAACAAACAAATCTGAAGAACATATTTAAAAACAATTTTTTTTTTTTTAAATAATTTTGTAATTTATAAAATCTCTCATATATATATATATATATATTTTTTTAAATTTAGAAATATATTGAATATGGCCAAAATTGTAGCATTTCAAATATATGTCAATATATTTGTAAATAATATTTTTAAAGTGCATTTCAAATATATTTTTCTTCCATGTGGGATAAAACTAACAAAAAATTGAGAAAAAGCTGCAGATAACATTCAAAACTATATATAAGCACTAAAAAATTAAGGGGAAGTCACAACAGAACGCAGACTGCAGTAAAAACCTGACAGGAGGTACAAAGTAATGGATTTGCAGACAAGCACAGCCACTTGCAGGCACCAAGATCTGCACTTTAACAGTGATTTGGTTATAAATCTCTTTGTAAAAAAAAGAGGATTGAGCAATTTGAAACCTGAACCTCCTAGTCAGCAAGAATCACATGACCAAACATCATGGCTCCTGGATTTGTGAGTAGCACAAAAGAAAGCAAAGAAAAGAAAACACAACCAAATACAGAAGTAATCAGACAGGAGAATAAAATACCTGTAACCAGCTGACCAGACAAGAAGCTGCCACGCAATAAATAGAGCGGTCAGACAAGCCAACAGCCACAACTGTTTGTGCCAGGTAAACAAACCTTACACACATGGCCTTTGGGATTGTTTGTGCCACGTGTGAGTATATGTGTATGCAACTGTCTCTGGCCTTCATACAGCCAGAAGACAACTGACACGCTGCATAACAAACCACTCTGTGTGATGTAATCCAGCAGGCCCTCTTCTGCCATGTTAATGCACAACATTTAACCACTTCATTACCTGGCATCTTTAAAGCTCAATTCCAGAACATTTTTTTTTTGGGTGCTAGTCACATAAGTTCCCTCTAATGAAGTTTATTCTATGTTCTGCTGATTACTTTAACCTCCCTAGCGGTCTGATTATGTCAGTATTTCTGTGCTCAAAGCAGTACAGTTTTTTGCATGGAAATATATCTTTTTTTATTGTAGGCCTGTAATTTTTAGGAATAACTCACTGAAATCTGTCCGAACAAGAGTCTAGTAAACATCCCGGGTATGATAAAATTTGAAACATGAAATCATAAATTATAATAAAAAAAAATATAATAATAAATTTAATTCAATAATATAATCAAACCAAAAACACTGAAATTTTAAATAGAGCACCAAGTTCGCACATCACTCAGCTCAGTCGCAAAATCGTTTTCAGTGTCTGATGAGGAATTTCCCCACGAATCATCACTCAATTCTGCAAGTAGTACTAAATTACTAGTTCTCTAGCTGGTCTAAAACCGCTTTTGAACTAAAGGGATGCTTTTTGGAAGCCATGGACGTTTCTCAGTTTCCAGGCAGAAAGAACAGTAAATATGCAGGCAGGGCACAGGACAAAGCACTCGGGACAAAATGTAGGTGAAATTCTTTGATACAGTAATGTTTTACTATGTGATTTTAGTGTATTTAGTGAATGTCACTTTTTCACATTTTTACATTTCCCACTGTTCCGTCCCTGTACTTCCTGACGTTGCAGGGAACGGAACCTGGAAGACAGATGCCGGCATCCGCCGGAGGACATTGCCGGGGACACTGCAGGGGGGACATCGTGGGAGCGCAGGACAAGGTAAAAGAAGAGATCCTGGAGCAGCGCTGCAAGGTATTCCCGAGTGTAGCTCGGGGTTAACGCTTGTGGTGCTGAAAGTTTACCCTGAGCTACTCTCGGCAATACCTCCAGGGAGGTTAAAAATGTTTCCTTCAGTGATGCCAGATACTCCTCACAGTGATTTTCTGGTGCAGTTGGATTTAAGAGCAGTGGTTGTAACTGTGAAAGACTCACACAATTCATCCTCCCCTGCCTGTCCCCTTGTCTATTCAAAAACATCCTAGTATTCTCCCAGACTGCACAGTGTTCTGTGAATGGAGGCCTGAATGAATAACAATCTCCCCTGTCCAGTCATTGACTCTATGACAGACTGCCATTCAGAAACTGTGGAGCTCTACAACAGACTGCACATGGGAACACTTGGCTTCTAAGTAGTAATCAAGGTAGAAAACACCCCATTACCTGTCCCTCAACACTTTCCTAGCTCCTGTCACCACTTCTCATGCTGTCTCTGCCTCCAGCCCCGCGCCCCACATTCCTGGTTTCACAGGACAAACTGAGGGAAGCCATAGGCTCCTGCAGCCATCAAACTCCTGCGAGGAGGGAGTGGGGTTGTGGCTTAATAGCACTGTGTGTGTCTATGAAAACACACAGCCCAGCACAGAAGCACACAAGCATGGGTGCCTCCTTAGCATCCGGCTTGCTAACGGGGGCACCTCCAGGAGGGAGGAGTGGGCAGTGTTGCTGGGGGATTGCCAAAAGAGGAGGTAAGGGACCTTTCTGTACAATATCGTTGCACAGCGCAAGTATTACCTCTTTTAATTTAAAAAATAAATATATTTTATCAAGAAAAAAAAAAAATTAACAAAATCAGTGATGTTTGTCAGAGAAGATTGTTCTCAGATGTTATTTTACAAGCACAAATCTCATTATTTTAAAGCTCAGCTTCATGCAAACAAATCTAAATTTCAACTGTGCATTGTAAATCAAGCATCTTTGTTATCTGTAGTTTTTCACAAACACCTCTATAAAACATACAGTAGTATACTCTTTGAAACGTATGATCTGAAACCCTTATTTCCTGCCTCGGGGCCAGCGACTTTTGTTAGCTTCAAGGGTACCAGTCCCCTTACTGCCCCCAAAGCCAACATAAATAAACCAGAATGAATCAGGTGTGGTAGTTTTATTCTAATGCCGCAAACAGGATACAATGGGCAGAAACATGGGACATGTAGTCCTAGAAACAATGCAGGAAATTTTGTCGCTGCACAGACCCTCCTCCTGGCATCCATGGATAGCTGAGAAACTGCTGGTTAGAGGACATCACAGGTACTAATATTTCTCATTTAAGATGTGGCGAAGTCAATTATTTGATTGGATTGATTGGATATGTGTATAGGCAGAAGTACATAAGCAGAGAAGAAGGCAGTTATCCCAGAATTGGCATTTAAGGCAGTTCACTGTATCTGAGAGACTTCTCCCACCTGATTACTTAGCATTACAAAGTGACAACACATCCTCTGGGCTTAGAGGCACCCAGCCTCTAAAACTGCCATGTTTGCCTGCACTTGGCATTCAATGCACAAAAGAGAAAAAAAAAAACAACCAACCACAACCTCTGCTTTAAAGTAGAACCAAAACTTTTTTTTTTGGATGGAGAATGAAAAAAGAGTTAGAATCTGTTTTTCACGGTTATGTGAGGAGATTTTACCTTACTTCCTGACAAATCAAAAAGGGCAGAAATCTCTCTAATGGCATAACAGAAAGCTAAGGCTGGCCATACACTATACAATTTTCTGTCCAATTGCCTTTACATTTACCTTCAACCTGTGGTGCAAGAGCCTGCCTAACTGGATAAAACAGAAAGTGTTGTTAGGTTTGACCTCCTATTATATGATTTTTGGTAAATCTAAACCAAAAATCTCAAGAAAATTGTATAATGTATGGCCAGCCTTTGTGAAGTCTAAAACCTGTATCCCCGCTGGGGGAGAGTTTCCCTAATTTTCTGCCCTGATGACAAGATGTGAGTGGAAAGGACACAGAGATAAAAACACATTTAACTCTATAAAGAAAAAAAAGGAGCACTAGATGAAGTTCCACTTTAAGGCCTAGAAAGAGGTCATTCACTTCTGTGAAGATACTATAGATACATAGGATACAATCATTGCATGCTATACAAAAACTAAGCAGCAAGTAATGCAGCTGTCCTCATAAAAAAAAAAAAGTAAAAAATGCAGCAAAATGGCATTTTTGAGCCAATTTTTTTAACGCTAAAAACCGCTAACGCAGAAAAACACGGCTGAATGAGGCAAGACGAGGCTAAATGCTAATGCACAAAAACTTGTGTTTTTAGTATGACTTTATACAGCTAACACTACACAATCACTGTGTGCTATCCAAACACTAAGCAGCAAGTAATACATCTGTCCTCATAAAATAATGGAATGATTACCACTTGTATGAGCCAATAACACTAGCAGCCCCACTTGTATTATTTATGTAGTGAAGGAGCCAACAAGAGAAACATTATACTTATTCATTAATGACAATACCTGCAAACACAAAGGCAGAACATAATCATATGTCAACATTATGTTGGCTCAACAATACTTAAAACTTTTGAAGGCCAATATATTAGTCTCCCGTAACCTTGTGTGTCAGACATTCCAGGATACAGATGTCGCTGCTGACCAGAAAGGTGAAGTAAGAAGTGGGTAACATGCCCTTTAGAAGTATACAAAAGGCAAGTGTTTTCTGCAGCGTTTTGCAGAAACGCACTACAGTCCATTTAAAATGATTTCCTATAGAACACGTTCACATCTCCGCGTTTTCACCCGGTACATTTTTTGGAAAAGGTCAGGGACTTTATTAAAAAAAAAAAAAAAAAAAAAAAAAAAAAAACAACGAGTTGCATTTTTGGTTCTATAGATTTCAATGGAAACTGCAGAAAAGCATGTAGTACGTTTTTTTTGCAGTGTTTTGCGGTTTAAATCTGCCTAGCAACAAGAAAAAAAAGACCACACAAAAACGCATCAAAACGCACACTGCATAGGTATGAACCTAGCCTTATGTTAATGAAAGTGGTGTATGTGTGCTGACTTAGGCCTGTGTGTGCCCAAACATATCCAAGTCACTCAAAATAGTTGGCACCTGACAGGAATTCCAAATATATAAATCCTTTATTAATACATAGGGTTAAAATCCATATTGACACCTCTACTTACACGTTTCAGCTTGCACAGCCTTAAATCATAGCTAGAGAGCAGATTTTTTGATATGCTGAGAATAAATATTTTGCAAATCAGTCCCTGCTTATGGAGCTGCAGAGGTATACATGAATAAAGGACATGCAGCCACAGACTTCTATGAACATGGCATATTCAGTAAAGGGGCAAAGAAAGGATCTAAGATAAGCATTTCTATGGGGCTTTTAAACTCATTTTAAATGGACACTTTTCATTAAAAAAATCAAAAAAAAAAAAAAAAAAAAAAAACACACTATCTGCTGACAGCACCTAGTAATTTCTCTCTTTTTGGCAAGCAACACTACATGTGCCTGGCCTCCTGACAAAAGCAGTACCTAGAAAGAGGTCTTGTGGCCAGTACTGTAACAGGTCTCTAGTGTTCCAACAATTAAAAAAGGGGTAAAAACAGTCAGTAAAGGAAGTCTAGAAAAGCAAACAAGCAAAGGCAAGCACAGGGGGTCTGGCAGAGGAGACAAAAGTCAAAAGCAAAGTAGTCACAGGACATTGAGAAAGACAGAGAGATTCCAACAAATCATGTCTCCAGCATGATGAGACACCGTGACCCTCTGAGCGTTTGTCCAGCACAGTGGTCAGGGTCAGGAACATCCACCCATTCCTAAAAGTTCAGCAAGTTATGAGGTTCTCACAATACCAGACTATTAGCAGCAAGGTGGTTTATGGAAGGAGGGTGACCTGGTGCACAATAGCAATACCTATGTAAGAAAAAGCACTAGGGATATAGGCTTTTTCGGCTGTATACATTTTTCTTTATTTTTAGTTTGGATTAGGGACGTACCTTTACCCAATAGCAAAAACAGCCAAACTAGGTTGTAAATGTCAACCATCTTGTAAAACTCACCATTCCAAAATATTTGAAGGGAGGGGTTCGGCACAGATATAAGGCACTGGGTCTTTTTTGATGCGCAGGTAGTCTTGCTTTAACCGTTGTGTTGCAGTTGTTGGTGCTCTTTTATTACTGTTGCTGCTCATCTGTTAAAAAAAAAAAAAAAAAAAAAGTCATTAAAAGTATACTTGAAAATATTTAAAGTAAATCATATGGTAACACAACAAATAGTTTGCTTTGTACCATAATTGCATTTTTTCTTTTTTTATGCCATTTTATTTTGCGTTCTGTGACTGCAATTTATTCTTTATTGTACTACTTCCTGACTGCGGTTACCTTTCCAATGACCTCTAATGGTTAGTGTCCTATGCCTGCAGTGCTGCTGGATACTGTACAAATGACAGTTTTATTTACGCCAGATATCACAGTCATTGTTCTTTTTCCAGAATCGTGGCTAAGAGTTATGGCTATACTACAGTAAAGGATCACTTCTCCCCTTTATACTCCCCCCTATCCATTCACAAAATGTGCATATTCTTTTTACTAACTACCCGGTGTTGTGAATGAACATGAAGTGATCCTGTCGCTTACCTGTCCCTTCTTTCTCTTTATCCATTCACAATTAGCTTGTATTCTGTAAAAAGAATAAGGCTTTTGTGAATGGCTGAGGGAAGAGTGAAAAACGCAGTCCCCATATTGTACTATACTCGAACTCTCTGAAAGTGAAGAGCTGTGTGTAATATCTGGTGTGAATGAAACTGTCCTTTGTACAGTAACCAGCAGTTCTCGGGGCATAGGATACTAATCATTAGCACCCTGGGCATTTGTCCAGCTGCTGTTTTTGGCTTCTGGTGTTTTTCTGCTACAACCAGTAAACTCCCCAGCATGTTATGTGTCCATGCACACATAGGCTTTAATCAGCATTTTTTGGCAGGGCCGTGTTCTGGCTGGAAAAAAAACAAACACAAAAACAAAAAACACAGAACTAGTGGGTGTCAAGATGAGTTTAATTTGCTGTAAAAACGCTCTAATTGTGGTAAACGCAGTAAAACGTGGCAAAACAGTATTTTTGAGCCAAAATATGTGTGTGCGCAAAAAAAGCCAACATGGAAAAACAGCTAAACGCTAATGCAAAAAATGCAGAAAAACGTGCGTTTTTTTAATGTGACTTTATACAGCTAACGCTACCAGCGCTTTTCAGAATGCCCAGTGTGCATGAGGCCTTAGCTGAAACTTGTGCTGGTCCCAGAAAAGCATTTGATTTTTCCCCAAGTTTCACTTTAAGAAGAAAAAAAAAATCTGCTTTGTGCTTTTTTTTTTTGGTCACTTGTAGGACAACTGGTCCTACCCATACAAATCTCATCTCACTTTATGTTCCCGCTTTTTAAAATGTGGAATATACACTAGTTTTTAAAAAAAATAAGCCATGTAGAATTTACATCATTACTCTTTTTTGTGATATTATTTTGCATTCTATTGATATGCTAATACCATCGCAGATGCTAAATTCAAATTTCACAGTAGTGACAAAAGCAGAATAAAGTGCAGGAAAAAGAGTAAACAGAAAGAAAAATGCTAAAACCAACTAAAAGGATCCAACAAGCATGTGAGATAATACATCACAAACGGTTGTGAAACTGGATCAAAAGTCAGGCCATCCCTAGACTGCAGCTGTGTACAGATTTGTCATTCACTATTTGTCTGACAAACGCACAATAAAGAGCTCAGATTTCTTTGGAAATTTTTGAACATTTGGGGAACGAATGTAAAAACCATGTACTTCCTTAAACTAGTTCTGTATTCCATTTTTCATTTTAAAGTAAACAAGTTAGGGAAGTACAGAAAAAAGGCAAACAGGTTAGGGAAGTACCGAAGCTGCCATTGCTGACCTTTCCCTTAAAACGCTTAAACGCCTGGCTACAACGTTGACTGAATGGCTTTCATTTTTTCTGAAACACAATGCTTATTTTGAGTCAGTGTTTCAAACAGTATGCAAGCCAGATACAGTCAGGCAACTAGCATTTTCAGGAGGGCAGTAATGACAGCTCCTCCACCTATTTGTTTCACTACAAATTTTCTTTAAGCCCCCGGACACATCAAAGCAGAATTTGAAATTGTGCGACTTACAGCGAAGTCGCACAATTTCAAAATCGGGTGACCTGCTGATATCAGTTGCGATTTGCAAGACATCTGACACAGATGTCTATGCAAATCGCAACAAAAGTAGTGCATGTACTACTTTAGAAATCGGTGTGGCTCCAACCAAGTTGGAACCGCACTGATATGACCGCTCTCATGTCGGACAATAGGGTGCGACTTGGCATACGATTTGAAAATCACATGCCAAGTCGCACCCGATGTGACTGGGGGGGTAAAATGCCATATCTAAGAACTGATACCAGAAGTAGCCTGCTTTTGCCAGCCAGAAGACTCTTTTGTGCCCCTCTCTGATTTAGTTTCACTTTGTAAAAAGTGGAGGATTATCTGGCTAATAAAGATAATAGCAAGCACTTTGTGGTGTCTGCTCTCTGGAGCATCTGTTTCTTAAGAAGTGTAAGGGCTCGATCACATTGAGACGGTTTTCTATGTGACCTGTTCATACCACAACACTGCAATTTCCCGCAGTACACTATTGCACCACGCTGCTGTACAGAGACATAACTGAAGGGTCATTGTGTGCACTTCAAAGTTTTTGAATAAAATGAAATAAAAAGCAATGGGATGAAACACGCATCACACTGTTCCCCCACCGCACCTGACTGCATGGAAATACCGATAGCTGCCCACACACTAAAAGAATTTGCATGCGGGCAGTGTGAACAACCTCCCAAAACTAAGTATAGGTTTACTTTAGGGATGCGCCGAAACATTTCAGTCGAAAACACCCCTTTCGGTCGTCAGGCAAAATGGAAAAAAAGCACCGATACAGGTGCAGTAAAAACCCTGCCCCTCGCTGCCGCCTGCCGTCCCTCGCTGCTGCCACCAGCCGCCGCTCGGTAGTTCTCAGCCTTATCTGAGAAAACCATCGAATGATCCCAGCGCTGGGCATAAAGATGAGTGAAGGAAAGATGGCCTCCACTCATCTCTATGCCCTTGGAGAACCAGAAAGACGCCACTTCCGGTTACAGCCATTTTTTTTTTAAAGCACTAGATCAATGCTTTACATTGCAGAGGAGAGATGTGGAGTCTTACTGACCCCACATCTCTCCATAAAGAGGACCTGTTACTAATTATTTCTTGCATGCATTTCTTGTGATAAGAATAAAAGTGATTCATTTTTTTTTAAAGGGACAGTGCAAAAAAACCCCAAAACATTAAAAAAAAAAAAAAAAGTTTAAAGTACCCCTGTCCTTGCACGTAGTGGTGAACACATACGTAGGCCATGCCCACATATGTAAATGGTGTTCAAACCATACACGTGAGGTATCACCGCGAACGTCAGAGCAAGAGCAATAATTCTCGCACTAGACATCCTCTGCTAACCTGTAGAAATGTTTAAAGCATCACTCATGGAGATTTTTAAGTACCGCAGTTTCATGCCATTCCATGAGCGTGCGCAATTTTAAAGCGTGACATGTTGGGTATCTACTTACTTGCCGTAACATCTGCTTTCATATTTTACAAAAAAATTGGGGTATATATATTTTTTTTGTTTTTTTAATCAAAGTGTATTTCTTTCCAAATAAATATATATTCATTTTTAAAAACTGCACATTTCAGTTTCGGTTTTCGGCCAAGTGCATTTTGAATTTTCGGTTTCGGCACCAGAATTTTCATTTCAGTGCACCACTAGTTTACTTTAAGGCCCAACTCCAGCCAAAATTTTTGCTGGTTTTAGGTAGACTGGAGGAGGTAGACTTCCTGTCAGGTATTTATTGTGCTCTGTGGCCACAGGAGAGGAATTGCTGGAGATCCTCTCCACTAAGTGCAACTTTTTTTATATTCATTTTTACAGCAAGGACAATGAAGGCCTCACTCACATGACTGATATCTTCAAGGGGAGACGTGACCATCAATAGACTGTAATCAGCAGCAGTGGCAAAGGATGACTTAAGGCAAGGACATTCTGCGCCTGCACTCCCGCCACTGCCTACACATTGCTGATGTTTACGTCGGCCCTGAATACACACAGCAGTGTCCCATAGGGCCCATTTAGGCTGTTTAAATATAAAAGATATCGTAAACGTTTACATACCCACAGCATAAAAATAGAGACAAAAATCGGATGGCAAACACAAATTTTCTAGTTTTGTTTTGCACAGCTAAATGCTAAATTATGGATCAGAATGCAGTTTATTGTATGTCCATGTGAATGCCTCCTAAAAGCAAATGAAAGCATCATATGAAAATAATAAACTAAATGATCCCAAAATCTAAAAATATCAGTCTGTGTGCCTTAAAGGATAAGTTCACCTTTGTGACAAAAATAATAAATGCACTTTTTTTGCAGTTAAAAAAAGCGTGTTTGTTATTTTTGTCTGCAGGAGCCTAGAAAGCATTGCACCAGTGATCAGTACATCGCTGATCCCATGCAGGTCTCCTGCAGGCCGGTCAGAATATCTGCTTGCCATACAGCATGTATTCTGACAGGAAGCTTCAATGAACTACCACGGCACTCCACAGCACTGTGGTAGTTCATTGAAAAGTACAAGCTGACAGCCACTAAGACTGCAGGGACTTGTAGGCACTCATTCACAGAACTCTGTGAATGAGTGACACGGCCCTGTGGACAGAGCATCACACGACCGCGCGGTTTTCAAATCTGACAGACAGTATGGGGAAACTTCTCCCCATATTACCTGTCAGAGGGAGGCGGGCGTGTCTACAGTAATGGGAACATGTTAGATAGTTAGTCTGGCTGAAAAAAGACAAAAGTCATCCAGTTCCATCTAAAATAATTGCATTTCCATTTTCTGTGTACTGTGGGAGATCAGATATAGTGAATGCAGGGTCCTGGGTTTAGTAACACTTCAATATCCACATGGAGTCTATAGGTTCTCACAGTGTCTGCATGGGCTTCCACTGGGAGGGGGGCTCAGTATCCTCCCAAAATCCAAACACGTAGGAAAGCTGGCTTCCTCCTAAAACACTGGCTCTACAGTGTGTAGGACCGCAGTAAAGACATTAGACTGTGATCTCCCTTGTGGGACTGATGTGAATGGTTCAATGTTCTCTGGAAGGAAAATAAGGAGTTATTATTAAAATACAGAATTTATATAGCACCAACAGTTTGCATAGTGCTTTACAATGTGAGGGCAGAAAGAACCAATTACAATACAATTCAATAAAGTAGGAAACAGAAGGCCCTGATCGTTAGAGCTTACAATCTAAAAGGGAGGGTCAACTGACATAAGGTAATAACTGTGGGGGATGAGCTGATGGAGAAAAAAAAAAAAAAAAAATACAGATATTAGGTGAGGGCAGGAAATGCTTGGCTGGAGAGATAGGTTTTCAGGGATCATCTAAATGTAGACTGAGTAGGAGACAGACAGATAGGGGTAGAGAATTCCATAGGATGGGAGGGACTCTGGAAAAGTCCTGGAGACGAGCATAGGAGGTGACAAGAGAGCTAGAGAGCAGGGAGGAATGAAGAGAACAACGTGGTTGGTATTTTGAGACTAGGATAGTGATATAGCTGGGGGCCGAGTTGTGAATAGCTTTGTAAACGGTTAGATTTTGAATCAAATTAATTCAAAAAAGTGGTAGCCAGTGGAGGGATTGGCAGGGAGGAGTAGCAGACGCTAAACGGATAGTAAGGTGTATGTGTCTGGCAGCAGCATTCATGATGGACTGGAGGAAGGATAGCCTTAGTAAAGGTAATGCAATCAGAAGGGAGTTGCAGTAGATAAGGCTAGAGATGACCAGGGAGTGAATTAGGAGCTTTGTTTTGCCATGGATTATGAAGGGGCGTATTTTGGTGATGTAGCGTAGGTTGAAGCAGCAAGCTTTGGACAGTGATTGGATGTGGGGCCAAAAGGATAGTTCAGAGTCCAGGATAACATGTAGCACCTTGGCATGCGGGGACGGGTTGACAGTTGTGCCTTCAATCTTGACAGAGAAGTCAAGTATGAGGTTTGGATAGACTGAGTTTGAGGAAGTGGTGCGACATCCAGGTTGATATGTCCGTTAGTATATTAGTGATGCGTGTGGAGACTAATGGAGTGTGCTGTGGTGTAGAGAGATAGATTTGAGTGTCGTCAGCATAGAAATGGTATTAGAAGCCAAGAGAGGCTATCAACTGACCCAGGGAAGGGGTGTAGATGGAGAATAGGAAAGGTCCAAGAAAAGTACCTTGGGGGACACTGGACGGAGAAAGAAAGAGAGGAGGAAGTGAGATTGTAACTGATGCTGAAGGTGTGGTGAGATGGGTAGGAAGAAAACCAGTGAAGAGCACAGAGTGAAGTTTTTTTTGAGGAGGAGGAGGGGGGTGAACTACTGTATCCAAGGCAGCAGAGAGGTCCAAGAGTAGGAGGACAGAATAGAGTCCATTGGTTTTAGCTGTTAGTAGATCGTTTGCAAGTTTTAGGAGAGCAGTTTCTACTGTGTTGAGAGCAAAATGCAGACTGAAGAGGATCAAAAAAGTTATTTTCAAAATTGCTTTATAAGACCGAAATACTTACTGTTCAGTGTCAAATATTCAATGTTACACATGTATAATATGCAGCCTGTTTTCTGGAAACCATAAATAGAAAATTCTAGTATGCAAGTAATGAAAACACAAGACACAAAAATAAGGGATGTAAATATGAGATAAATGCACCGAAAAGGTATGCGACAAACCCATAAACATGGACTTTAAAGTGGAAGGAAAAGCTACACAACAACATACCTGGTAAAAGGTGCTCTCCCATTGTTTGATACTCCCCGCAGACATTTTCTACTAAATCATCCTCCAAAAACATTTTCTATGTTTTTCCCTGCAGTTGTATAACCCCAAAGTTCCAGCACTATTCCCCCTTCTTGGAGGTTGTTGCAGCTGGTGGGCATCAACTCTGACATCTGGCAATGCCCTGGAGCAATGGATGGCGGCAGGTGATGTAACTTTGCAAAGGGATTTAGCAGCATTGTCGGCCCATGACCATGTGACTGCATAGAAAAACCTTTTTAGATAGCGATTTAGTATAAAATGTCTGTAGGGAGTATAAAAACAATAGGGAAACAACATTTAATAAGTGTGTTGTTGTTTAGCTTTTCTTTCCACTTTAAATTAGATGTGCACTATAACTGGATGACATATTTTGCTAAAGCACGTATATCAAACTGACATTTTTTTTTTTTGTCCCTAAAATGACCGGTTTCACCATTTCATCTTTTTTTGCACCATCAGTGCTGCTGATCTCCTCTGGCCTCATTCAACAACTTTATGTCTATATACACTGACTCCAGTGTCAGCTGCACATCATTACTCTGGACCGGATTCCTTATAGTAACAGTGGTGGACCATACCTGAACAATGTGCATCAGCATGGCCAATTGTAGTCTCCACCATGGGCATGTGCGACAGAACAACAACACAGGAGCACAACTGGAAGATAGCTGTCACCCCAACACAGGAAGAGCGTCAGCAAGGAACCAGCCATTTATAGTCTCAGCTGGAAGCACAGGTGACAACACAAAAGCACAACTGAGAGACAAAGCGTTGTCATCTTATAGCATGAAGTACCTGACAGTGGTTCTAAAGGCTGAAGGTTTTGTACCCACATTGAAGGGTAAAAAAACCTTCCGTGTGCAGTTCCCCCCTCAGCCCCCCCCCCCAATACGTAATTGAACCCCATCACGATCCAGCAATGTGCACGAGAGCAGTGGTTCTCCTGGGTCTCTCTCTCCACATTGGCTGCTGCTGTCAATTACAGGCAGTGAGGAGGGAGTGGGGGGCAGGGCCAAGATGCACTGTGTATGTCTTATAGACACACGTGGCTCGGGAGCAAGCACACACTAGTGCTCCCAGAGCAAGTCGCTTGCTCTGGGAACGCTCAGCATGGGTGAGGAGCCAGGAGAGCCAGCAGGGGACCCAAAAGGAGGAGGATCAGGGCTGCTCTGTGCAAAACTAATGCACAGAGCAGATAAGTATGACATGTTTGCCTCTAGTATCACTTGAATGAGGACCTTCATGACCAGATATTATTCAAAGTAATTCTAAAGCCAAAACCTTTTTACATTTTGTATAGAGTTGGACATGAATAAAGCCACTGTCATCTTTTAGCCCATTTGTGTTTTGTTAGGTTCATCTCTATTTACTTTCTGTCATGTAGACTCAACAGAAAGTGAGAGGGCATCTTCCCAATGTGAGGAAAATCCATGTTTAGAAAGTTGTCATTGGAACAAGTGTAACATAAAACAAATCACAAAACATCCTATCCTGAATAGTATAAACCCACAGTCACAGAGCATATGGATCTGAGTAGTGTACAACTGCAGTCACATCACACCTTGATCCTGAGGTGGTTTTATGCTCTTTAGAATCAATGTGTTCTGTGACTTTCATACCATCAAATACCCCTGAAGATTATGCGGTCTTAGGAGTCCCACCATCTTGTTACCAGAGCCCCGAGGAAGAGGGAGTTTAACTGACCCCAGAAATGTGTGGCATATTTTGAGTTTCCTGCTGTTTTTATCATTAAATGATTTTGGACTTTTGGTCATTTGTTTGGTGATCTCATTAGACTGTATACACATGGAGTCTTACCTCCAGGTTACAACCCTTTAAGGGTTGTCTCCATTTTTGGAAAGCTACCCAACCAGAGCCATTTGATCCAATGATACGTTTACCCAACTCCACAGATTTGTATCTGGAGCCTCACTGCCACCTTTCCTTAAGCTGGCTGTACACATATAAATGGCTCTCATTCACAGAAACCTGTATATGGACAAATCTCCTGTCAGCTATTGTATTCTGATAGCCAAGATCCACATAAGATTGGATGTCATCACTGTTTGGCCAACAATTTTCCATCTAGCTCCAACAAAAGTCAATCGAAAAGCTGACTTGTGGACTCAAGTGGTGCTAACAGGGGCACCCATGGATCAAATTTTGGACAATAGCTGCTGAATCGGCAGACTTCTGAACCTTTAGCTATAAAGAGCTGACAGGGGATCTAACCCCTCATAAATATAGTCACATTTAAAACAAAACTCAACACGCCTATCCTTTCCAGTCAAGGAACCTGCCATTTTAGACTCTGCTTGATCTACAGACACTATGGTACATGTGATTAGTTATGACACCAGACATTTGATGGCTTGACAGTATAGTTGAGAGTAAATGCAACTGTGACAGTTATTCATGGCAAGCCTTGAATATAGCTGTTTTTGGAAACCATTAAATTGATGGGTTTAGTCCCACATTAACCACTTGTTAACCGCGGTATAGCCGAATGATGCTATACAGCGCAGGTACCCAGTTCTGGGAGGGCGTCATGACGTCCTCCCAGAACGCGCCCCGAGATCTCTGTGATTGCTGTGTCCTACGGACACAGCTGATTGCGTGATGAGGTAAAAGGCCAATCACAGCGGCCTTTTACCACGTGATCAGCCATTTCCAATGACACAACAGATCACGGCGTAAATACACTTACCTGCGGCACTTTCCTCACGCTGTCACAGCGCGAGGAAAGTACTGCCAATAACCGGCAGCTGTCACAAAGGAGATCAGTGCCCTGCAGTGCCTCCCATCAGTGCCCCCCAGCAGTTGCGCCCATCATTGCTGCCTATCAGTGCAGCATCATCAGTGCTTCCTCATCAATGCCCACCAGTGCCGCCTCATCAGTGCATCCTATCAGTGAAGGAGAAAAAGTACACATTTGCTAACTTGTAGAAACAAAGAAAAAAACTTTTTTTTTTTCAAATGTTTTGCTAATTTTCTGTTTATAGTGCAAAAAATAAAACACCCAGTGGCGATTCAATACCACCAAAAGAAAGCTATTTGTGTGAAAGAAATAATAAAAAATTTCATATGGGTACAATGTTGCAGGACCACGCAATTGTCATTCAAAGTGCGACAGTGCTGAAAGCTGAAAATTGGCCAGGGCATGAAGGGGGTTACAAGTGCCCAGTAGGCAAGTAGTTAAAGAACAGAGTTTTGCCTGTAGATACATTTTAACCACTTGCCACCCTTAGGCCACACACACAATATATATATATACACACATACATACTATATTGCCAAAAGTAGTGGGACACCCCTCCAAATCATTGGATTCAGGTTTCAGATGTACCAATCACCTCCATGGTCACAGGTGTATAAAATCAAGCATCCAGGCATGCAGACTGCTTCTACAGACATTTGTAAAAGAACAGGTCCATAAAGACATGGATGAGCAAGTATGGGGTGGTCGAACTTGACTGGCCTATACAGAGTCCTGACCTCAACCCAATAGAACACATTTGGGATGAATTTGAGCAGAGAGTGCAAGCCAGGCCTTCTCGTCTGACATCAGTGCCTGACCTCACAAATGCGTTTCTGGAAGAATGGTCAAACATTCTCATAGACACACTCCTATACCTTGTGGACAGCCTTCCCAGAAGAGTTGAAGCTGTTATAGCTGCAAAGGGTGGGCCAACTCAATATTGAACCCTACGGACTAAGACTGGGATGCCATTAAAGTTCATGTGCGTGTAAAGGTAGGCATCCCAATTTATATTCACAGACTCGGTGGAGCAAGCAGTTATACCAGGATCTTAGCTGCAGTTATAACCCTGATATTGTTTTCTTTTAGAGGCAGCAATTGGCTTTCTTGTAAAAGTATTCCAAACTGATCTACAGCCAGTTTTACAGAACTTGGAAGGCTCCCCCCCTTCAGAAGCTGTTCTCTCATGCTCTCCTGTTCCACTGGGGAGCCCAGGATTGCTGTAAACGGTCTGGGTGGCTGCCCACAGAGGCGATGGGGGAACATCCAATCCCCACTCTGAAAAAGCTGGTAATGTAGAGGTTGTTGTCACATCCAGTTTCAGGCTGCATTTCCCTGACAGGTACAGCCAGGGAATTAGCCAAAACAGATCTCTGATAGTCAGCTCACACGCAAATGCAAAGCGCATGTAGGTCCAACCACACTATCTAAACAGGGATTGCTCCACACAGGAATTGCTGTGAACACTGGTGTGAGCAATAAATCGAGGGCTACAGCTCATGTTTAAAGGCTAAGTTCACCTTTTAAAAAAAAAAATTTAAAATAAAATGCACATTTTCACAGGTAAGATTGTGGCTGCAATGTCAGGCTCCTGCAGACTTTCAGTATAGCCGTCTGCATGTACCTCCCCATATGGGCAGACCATTACTAGAGAGCAGGAAGATCAATGAACTACAAGAGAGCTCACAAATGCCCTCCGAGTTCAGAGAACTACAAGTGGTTTGTGGTAGATGGTAGTTTTAGGTCATTCATTCACAGAACTGTGAATGAATGATACAGCTTTGTGGAGTCCCACACGACCACAATCTTTTTAAATTGTGACAGTGGGTGTGGGGAGAGGATCCTTCACCCTGTGTCACAACAGGGGACTGAAGGGATGCAGGCAGGTGCTATGCATCTTTTATATTCTACCAAAAAAAAAAAAAAAAAAAAAAAGCACGTTTGTGTGCGCTAAAAATTCATTTCACTGTATTTTTTCCTAAAAATGTGTCTTTCATAAACAGCTGCACAAATACTGTGCAATATACAAACATTACAACAGGGCCTCCGCTTTCAGAAAATATGTTTTGGGTTTCTAAGTACTTTTCCAGCAAGAAAAAAAAAATGCAGATTTTAATATACGAGCTGTGAAATAAAAAACTGCTCTGGACAGCAAATGGTTAATTAACCACTTGACGATCACCGACATACTCGTACATCGCTGCCCTTCAAGTGGTTATACCGGGATGATGCCTGGAGGTACCGTTTTTTTAGGGCGAACGGTCGGCTCTCTTGTAAAGGTAATCCAAGCTCCTAGCTAGCTGCTAGATTGCTATTACAAGCAGTGGGAAGGGACTCTATTGACCCCAGATCTCTCCATAAAGAGTACTTGTCACATACCTATTGCTGTCACAAAGGATGTTTTCATTCCTTTTGACAGCAAAGTGATTAAAAAAAACAAAAAGAAAAACATTTAAAGCAACAGTGTTAAAATAATAAATACAATTTTAAAGTGCCCCCCTCCTCACATGCTCGTACACAAAGGCGAACACATGTGTTGATCCCGCATGCACTCAAGCAGCGATCATCTCTCGCATGTGAGGTATCAACGCGAATGTCAGGTCATGAGCAATAATTCTAGCACCAGACCTTCTCTGTAAATATAAAGCAGTCACCTGTAAAGGCTTTTAAAATGTCACCTACAGATAGTAAAAATGTTTTTGTTTGTCACTGTTGCATGGACATACACAATTTTAACAGCTTGCCCACCGCCCTATAGTAGAACTACTGCTACAGGGTGGCAGGCCTGCGCAAAAGCACGTGTGTGTGTATATATACGTGACTTGAATTTCTGGGTAGGGGGCGCATGTGCACGCTGCCATTGGCAGCTAGGGATGTCAATCACTGGGTCCCGGCCAGAAATTCCCCACTGGCACCCAGCGACTGCCATGTAGAACTGACAGGAGAGAGACCTGTGTGTAAACACAGATCTCTCTCCTGCCAGCAAGAACATGCTGCTTTGTATTTCTCTGCACAACAGTAAATACAAAGCAGTATGTCTCTGTAGTAAAACATACACAGCACAGTTAACCCCTTCCTGCCCAATGTCATTAGTACAGTGTCAGTACTTTTTATTAGCACTGATTACTGTGTTAGTGTCACTGGGGATGTCAGTAGCAGTTAGTTCCCACTCAGTGTCAGAATGCACATCGCAGTCCCACTATAAGTCGCTGATCACCGCAATTACTAGTATAAAAATAAAAAAATTTCTGTATATATTACACCACGGAAACCAATTTACACGTACTGGGTTTTTTTTTTTTCTTAGAAAAGACATGTAGAAGAATACATTTTGGCTTAAATTTCTAATGAAATTTGATTTTGAAATTTTTATTGGATAAGGTTTATAGCAAAAAGTCAAATAGTTTTTTTTTCCCCTTCAAAATGGTCGGCGCAGCAAATAAACGCAGAGGCGATCAAATACCACCGATAGAAAGCTCTATTTATGGGGGGGGGGGGGGGAACAACACAATTTCATTTATGTACATCGTTGCATGACCGCACAATTATCAAAGTAAGAGTCGTATCGCAAAAAAATGGTCTGGTCAGGAAGGGGGGTAAATCTTCTGGAGGGCAAGTGGTTAAAGCATGATGCCTTTGGTATCCATTTACTCCGCATAACATTTTTATTTTACAAAAAATTTGGGTTATATATTGTGGGGTTTTTTTGCATTAAAATTCAAAAACGTGCATTTTGGAAAACAAAAACAATGGCAAAACACACCAGTTTATTCTTTAGGGCCTCTGCTTTAAAAATATATGTTTGGGGGTTGTAAGTAATTTTCTAGTGAAAACTATTGTTACATGTAAACAAAGTGCCAGAAAAGGCCTGGCCTTCAAGTAGTTAAAGAAAGGAGCAGATTTAGAAACAAAGGATCCAACTTGTGTATGAACAGGTTCTACACAGGAGTGATGGGGCAGCCATTCCATGCGTGTCCTGTGTACATGAGATAGAGGACTGTCTGTGGAAGCCATCATTGGAGAGAACACACAGACATGGGGGGTGTAATGAGGACATGAGGGGTCTCCATACCTCTGTGTTCTGGGAATGGCCTGAGATTTGGGATTTAGGCCACATAAGGACCAACCCTGAACAATAACATGGGGGGGAATGGGAGGACAGCAGTGGAAGTACCAGCATGGCTCAGCAGGCAGAGGGTGACTGGCCATGCTGGGTGTTGTGGTACCTCTGAGGCCCCAGGGGAGAGGAAGGTAGTCAGCAATGGATATCAGTGCCCACAAACACCACAGTCCCTCCCTTCCTGTTCCAGGGCCTGGGGAGACATGAGCCCAGCGGCCGCTCCGTCCAGCTCCTCACCCCCTGCCCTCCGCCACTAACCAACCCTCTCCCACCAACACACAGCCACACTACCCCCCTCACCTCTCTGCCCGGATCACCTAACCCCGTCTTCCCTTTTCTCCTCCTCGCTGTCCTGTTTCCTCCCCCGCTTCCAATATGGCCGAGACGGGCACTTCCACTTCCGCTTCCGATTACGTGATCCGAAAGGCGTCAGCTGGGAAGCTCCCGTGGCCATGGAAACGGACTACGTCGATCAGCTCAGTGCTTTCTGCTTGAGCTCCCTCTGCTGATCGTCCTCAGTCATGACAAGTCCTGCTTATGTAAGCTCAGCTTCCTTAGTTTAGCACGGGCAGGGTGACAACGGTGTCTGACCTGCATCCAGCTTGGACTTATGTTGCCACCTCATCCTTTTAAAACCAAGCACATATTAATGATAGGTTCTGTGGCTGATTAAGGTAGTAATTAAACTCATTTAATGCCTTATCTGCATTAAAGTAGCCTCAGAATCTGTGCCATTTAACATGTGTTCGGTTTTAAAGGGATGAGGTGGCAACCCTACTTGGACTGCTTTGAAAAGTTGCTTGCTTTGTTTTTATAGGCAAAAAAAATTACTTTTATTGCTGCAAATAGGATTTGCAAGAAAAGAGAAATATCCACATGTGATGTGCTGTGCTTCAATGGAGACATTGACGGCCCATCTACACCGTAGTGTTATGAGGCCTCATGCACACAGGACATATTAATATCTCCTCTGAATGCCTTTTACTCTTAGCAGGAAAAATCAGCTAGAAAAAAAAAACACCTAAAATCACATATTGCACGCATGTTTAGTGGTTGTAAAACCTGCAGCTCCTAAACTGACGTTCAAGAGTTGTTCAGCGGTTTTTTTCAGCAGCCCCTGAACTCTCCCTAATGTTTTCCTATGTGTCCAGGTACACTGTCATTTACAGGCAGTTGAGTTTACAGTCGCGTTTTTTTTTTTTTTTAACGCACCAAACTTGCACTCAGGAGTAGATTTTACCGGCATTTGAAATGCCAAACGCTTGTAAACAAAAAAAAACCAAAAACACACCTAAAGTCACATATTGCACGCATGTTTAGCAGTTGTAAACCCTCCCATAAACCCACTGAAGTGACTGGCCTCAGGTGATACACAGAGGAAAAAAACAAATCCTACGTAAATTGCACATGTTTATCTGCAGCTATATGTCCTGTACATCCATTTAAAGTGCAGAATTTACACAGGATCTCTCAGCTCTGAAAAGCAGGAGGTGGATAACTGATGTTACATCAGTGAGGAGAGCTCTGAGAGCTGATTGGAGGGAAGACACCCCCAGGGGCGGACTGACCATTTGGAAACTCGGGCACTGCCCAAGAGCCCGGGGTCAGTAGGGGGCCCCATGAGATGCCCCTGGTAACTTTTTCATACAGTTTTTTGAGTTTGGGCAAGGACACAGGGGCCCCATGATCCCCAAATACCCGGGGGCCCCATGAGTTGTCAGTCCGCCCCTGGACATCCCCCTTCGCACAGCACACAGGAACAGAGCTGAGGCTGTCAATCTGTGGAAGGTCCCCTCACCATTTTGTTTCTTAGTGTCCACTCTAACGTTGCACTAAACCCATCGATTTAAAGTGGAAATGTACTCATAACAATTGATAAAAAATAATATTCTTTAGCCAGGAACTTACATTCTACATTGATAATTATGCTACCAAAATGAGTGTGTGCTGTAGATTGTGTTGCACATACGGTAAATAAGTCAACTGTGCGAAGGATGGGTCGGGTGAAAGCAGAAGTGTTTTATTAGGAATGGCTGTAACAAACACAGAAAACCCTTAATTACATGTGACTGGATCTGTTCACTGTAATCACTGTCCTCTATACATTACTAAATATTTCCATATACATTAATAAGTATTTTCATATACATTAATAAACATCTTTAATTGCAATACTGAATATCTAGACCTCTGCAGATATGCTAGTGACCTATTCTGCATAACAATAGCGTATTACAATAGAGAAATCACATTCCCTGTATCTTAGCGCCAAATCACATAGCTGCAATATATATTCACATTTATGCTACAAGTAATCTGATTGCATAATAGTAACAGCGACATTTACTAACCACCAGGGCACATGTTAAGTCATTTTGTCCTATTTATCATGTTAAACAGCCTCCTGCTTACCTGTAACAAACACAGAAAACCCTTAATTACATGTGACTGGATCTGTTCACTGTAATCACTGTCCTGTAGGAAACAAAGTGTTAGCTTTTTAGTTCCTACTTCTGTGTCTTCCTATTATCACAGGAAGTAGTTCTGCCCTCTTGTGATGGTACAATAAAAATGCAATCACTAGTATCTTCTATTGACAAAGATAGATTACTGTTATATTAGGTATTAGGCTTTGGATTTAAATTTTATGGGGATGCCTATTTTCTACACCTCTTACACTCTCCCCCACAAATTTGTTTTGTCATCCCTGACATACGCAGAATTTTTTTAAGAAAACATTCTTTTACTTGTCTAGTAGTAACCATAGGAAGCCAATGGTAAGTAGTAACCAAGTTACTTGAGGAAACATCCTCCCTGTGACATCTACTCCCTATTACATCACAGTTTCCCACCAGGCCCACAGCGCTATAGTACCTGGCAAGATATAGTTGTGTGTAACCAACTATTTAGTAAAACCCCTTTCTATACATATTTGTATAGGTTACCAAGTTTAGACAAAGGTGATGAGAAACTAGGGAACATCCTATTACTTTTATACCTTTTTATCATAATGGCGGAATACCCATTGTACATCAACAATGCAGCATAACGTTGCCATCAACTGTTCTGTACTTTTATCGGCTGACTCTGTCTCTTTGTAACATCTAGTTCCCTCACCTAAAACTGTTTCTGCCTGAGCTACAATATCTGCAGTACAAATGCAATTACATTTTTCCTTACTTGAACCAACAGAAAAGCAACATATAATTATTCTGGTTTTGGTAATTAACTTTGGTATAGTGTCCCAAATAGTAAACAATGGTTAACATAATCACTTCTACCAACTTCTATAGTCTTCAGCAAAACATTCTGAACTGAAATACCAGCTAGAGTCAACAGGTAATGTAGGAATACTGTCTATAACCTGTATAGATGAAACTCTGGTAACACTACTGGGTTGACCTAAAGTGTCATATGTCAAAATCTTTGGTTGTCTCCTGTTCCTGTAGGGTTGTATTCTACATTGAGGAAGTGAATCTGAAAGGTCCTCATTCTCCTCTACATCATTTTCAACAAGTTGTTCTGTGTTCTCTGTTGCTGGGCATTCTTCTTCTATACCTCCAAATGCATACTCAGTTTGTTCAATTTGATCTATAGGCTCAGTCTCTCTGACTCCTTCTAAATCATACTCACTTCCAGCTGACGTGGGTAGAACTCAATAGCTTCTGGATTTAGCTCTATACTTTCCTCTGGGTGACTGGGATGAAAGATCTCCAGTGTCTTTGTTCGTGATCTGATTCATTTTCTGATTCTCCTTCAGATATCTGTGTAGGTTGTTGAGTTGTATTTCGATCCTTCACTTGCTTTCTTGCATTGGTTCTTTTGGGTATCTGTTGACCTTGGTCGCTAGGTAGATAATCACATGGCAATAGTAAGTTGCGATGTAAAATCCTTGTTCGGCCTTTTCCAGTTTCTGGTTTGATTTCATACACTGGACTGTCTGCACACTTCTTTTTAAGAACAACATGTATGGTATCTTCCCAAAATGATCTTAATTTTCCTGGACCTCCTCTTTCGGTAAGATTTCTGACTAGAACTTTGCTACCTGGTAGAAGTTCAGCTCCATGAATTTTCTTGTCATAATGTTCTTTTCCTCTCTGTGCAGCTTGAGTAGCTATTTTTGAAGCAACCTTATAGGCCTCAGACATTCTATCTGTCCATATGTTCACATATTCAGAGTAGGTCTTGTATTTTTCAGTTACTGGAGTGTCAAACATACTATCAATGTGTAGTCTTGGAGACCTTCCAAACAGTAGAAAGAATGGAGATTGTCCTGTAGCTTCACTTCGAGTACAATTATATGCATGGACTACCTTTGCTAGTGAATTTTTCCAGTCCTTTTTGGAATCTGGTGACAGGGTACGAAGCATTGATAGCAGGGTACGATTAAATATTTCAACTTGCCCATTACCTTCTGGGTGATATGGCGTTGTGTGAGAATTTTGGATGTGGCAGTGCTTCCCTAATGTCAAAAACAAGTGATTTTCAAACTCTCTACCCATATCATGGTGAATTCTGGTAGGAAATCCGAATTTCAAGACAAAATCATTGAATATTTTGTCAGCAACAGTTTTTGCGGACTTGTTCTTGGTTGCATATGCCTGAGCAAATCTTGTAAAATGATCTATTACCACTAAGATATACTCATATCCACCTTTACATTTCGAGATGAAGAAAGTCAATGGAGACCATCTCAAAAGGATAAGTTGTCACAATATTGTTCAACGGGGCTCGAACAAGCTTATTTGGCCGTTTGTCTTTCAAACAAGTACATTGACGTGTGATATAATGCTCAGTGTTCCTTTGCATATGTGGCCAAAAGAATCTTTCTCTGATTAAATTTACAGTCCTTTCTACTCCTAAGTGTCCCATCTCTTCATGTAACTCCTTCCATACTAAGTGATGGTACAACTTGGGCAACACTAGTTGAGAACCAGATGATGTTTTCCGTCTCAAAATTTTATTGTCGTCGAGGTAGAGTTTGGTCCATTGTTTCATAAGTATGAAAAGATCAACGGGTTCACCTTGTCGTTCCTGTTTGGATGGAAACTTGTTTTGGCTTTTATACTTCCATACTTTTCCAATCACAGAGTCTTCCTTCTGTGCGGTTCTTATTGTCTCTTTTGGTATTTGAGTTACCTTCTTTGGTGCTGCATCAGTTGTATTGGCAATCGTCATTGGACATAGCCAAGGTATCCTTTCTTTTTGATGTGCTTGAATTGCTTGAGTTATGCAAGTGATGACTTTGGGTCTACTGCTTGTGAACATTGTTGCATGTATTGTTCAGGACTCAATGGCATACGAGAAAGTACATCTGCATCAGCATTCCTTCTCTCAGGACGATATTTAATAGTGAAGTTGAAGTCAGCTAGTTCTGCAACCCATCAATGTCCTGTAGCATTCAATTTTGCTGTAGTGAGCACATAGGTTAGTGGATTGTTGTCAGTATATACAACAAATGATGGACAGTAATATAGGTAATCTTGGAATCTATCACATATTGCCCACTTCATTGCTAAAAACTCGAGCTTCCCTGAATGCATGTGGTAGTTTTTCTCAGCAGGTGTGAGAGTTCTAGACCCATAAGCAATCACCTTTAGTTTCTCCTCTTGGTCTTGGTATAATACGGCTCCTAGTCCTTCTTGTGAGGCATCACAGTGAAGAACAAAGGGTTTGGAATAATCGGGGTAACCCATAACTGGAGGATGAGTTAACACTTCAATGAGCTGGTTCAGTACTACCTGATGATGGTCAGTCCAGGCTATAGACTGATAGGATGGAAGTTGACCTTTTGACTTTGGGATTGGTTTCCTCCTCTTCTTTGTCTGGTTATCTGGTGTTGAGGTTGTGGTAGGTGTCAAACCTGCTGACAATAGTTCATAGAGAGGTTTGGCAATTCTGGAGAAGTTTTGAACATAAGGGCGATAGTAGGAAATAAATCCTAATAGTTTCCTGAGTTCTCCGACAGTCTTTGGTTGGTTGTTTCTTAAGGCAAGAACAGGTGCCGTGTCGGCTGGGTCCATAGAGTGGCCTTCTTTTGACACAATCTTGCCCAGGAATCTGACTTTATTTTGAAAAAGTTCACACTTTCTGGCTGTTAACTTGATTCCGTGTTGTTGGTAACGTTGAAGTACTGACTGGACATGCTCCACATGCTCCTGGAATGATTTACTATGGACAAGGTTGTCATCTAAGTATGGCAGGCAAATCTCATCTCTCAGTCCTATTAAACATGTCTCCATACTGCGTTGGAATTCGGCTGGTGCAGAGCTTAGACCAAAGGGTATTCGGATCCATTCATACAAACCCCAAGGTGTAATGAATGCAGTCAATGGTCGACTGGCTTCTTCCATAAATCCTTGATGGTATGCTTTCCCCTGGTCTAGCACAGAAAACCATGAACTTCCTCCTAGACTGTCCAGCATGTCTTGGATTCTAGGAATTGGATGACGGTCAGGAATGGACTTCTGGTTCAACTCTCTATAATCGCAACACAGTCTTAAACTGCCATCTTTCTTTCTTACGCACACAATGGGTGAGGAATATGATGATTTTGATTCTGCAATCCATCCTCGATTTATCAGATCCTGCAGATATTCCTTAACTTCTTGGTGCAGTGGTTTTGGCACAGACATGTAAGTTCTCGTGACTGGTGTACTGTCTTTGAGACGAATCTGTAACTGTAAAGAAGGAATACATCCTACATCAGAGTCATCTTTGGCAAAAGCATTGCATTCTTCCCTTAGCATTTCTTTGACGATTTGTTGATCTTCAGGAGGGAGGTGTTTCAAAGGCACTGGCGGGTCCCAGCACTCCTGATTGTCATCCCCCACCCGCGGATAAGTCTCATTTGGATTTCCAATTTTCCCTTTTGGTCCTACCTTGAGTGTCTGTGGTTCAGAGGTCACCAAATTAGTAAACACATTTGCTGATTGTTTCAATTGTACTTGAGCCGGATATGTTGTTTTTATGGGCTCTACACCTCCAATCTTTGTTTGACCTGGTAACACAATGTCCCGTTTAGTTGTATTCCAAACTGGAATGGTCACTTTGGAGAATTGTCCTCTTTGAAATGAGACTAGTGTCTCACCAATATGCAGTCCATCCGGCAGGTGATAAGCCTCACTCGGTGTAAACAAAACTGTCTGAGCCTGCAAGGACGGTTTGGTGTGAGCACTACACCGGATGTATGTTACAGTATTTGCAGGGATTCTTTGGTTCTTAGTACCAGTCTTTACGATAGCACCACTGGTTTCCCTACAGTTGGCTTGTAGTAAGCTTACAAGGACTTCTGCTTTGGGGGTTGGCAGTTCCAAAGCTGTTCTTAATATGTCCACAAAACCTGGGATAACTTTCTTCTCATCAGCAACTGTCTCTTTGAATGTTTCTTCAATTATATTATAGCCGATAATTGGCTTCTCAGCCACTTTCTCATCCTCAGAGACTACTAGTGGTACTAATAACTGTTTGGTAGTATTACTGCTCAATGTAAGCTGAAAGGTTACCTCAATCCAACCTGAGAACGGAATCTCTGTCTCATTTGCTGCTTTCCCTTGGAGTACCGCTGGTCCCAGCAGTTCTTCAAACGATCGGAGCACAGTGTGTGGCAGTACTCGCTGTCTCCAGCCCTCATTGATAATGCTAACCTGAGAGCCAGTATCCCATAAGGCCTGGACAGGAGTATTGTCTATTTCACAGTTCACAAGGCATCTCTTTCCAATAAGACCCAGTAGCTTGTTGTGCTTTTTCAAAGTGATGCCATTCACATTGGTTGGCAATTTTTCAGCTGTCGGGGAAAGTCTTTGAGCAGGGCAGGTTGGCGTTTTCCTCCTGTAGTCTGCGTTTAACTTTCCAGCCAGGGCTCTGATGGTAGGTTGGGGACTGGTTTCTTTACTACTGACATGATTTGCACTTTGGGACGCAGGTTTGGTTCTGGCACAGGTTACTGTCGGTCCCTTAACAGCAACCTTCTCCCGTTTAACTGATTTTGTTTGGCCGCTCTGCATTGTCTCGCCCTATGTCCAGCTCGACCACAGTTAAAGCAATGGTCACATGCAGTTCTCTGATCAGTCTTTTCACAAGATTGACAAGTCCCTGTCCTTCGTCCAACAGTTGTTCTAGGTCCTCCAAAGCCATGCTCTTGTCGAGTTCTTGAATCTTGGAGAAGTGTTTTCATATCGAATATTTCTTGTTGCAACTGTATTACTATCTTTTCAAGGTCAGAGTTACTCTTTGAAGGCTGTTGGATTGCCAGACTACTTGTTTGTGATGGAAGCAAAGGGAGGGTGCCTGGTACCTGAGAACAATGGAGGATGTTGGCCTGGCACTCTCTTCCCTTCGTCAGGTTACTGTGCTCAGATTTCTTTTGTTTCTGCTCCCTTTCCATCTCCATATTTGTAGCCTCATTCATCTTCTCTATGAGCAACTCATCTGAGACTGTAGGATCGTCCAAGTGTTGTTTTAGTTGGAACTTGATATGGTCACTTCTCAGTCCGGTGCCCACTGACCTTAAGAATTTCTTTTGTATAAATTCAGTGCCAAAGTGTTCATCTGAACCTTCCCCTTGTGAAACGAACAGCAAACGGTCCTTCAATGCAATGGCCCTAAATAGGAAGTTCTGGGGAGTCTCTTTACTATTCTGTGATATATTGATCAATTGTTGGTATAGTTCGGAAGCATTTTCCTCTTTATAATGGCTTTTTAGGATTCTCTTGAGTGGCACTAGGGTCAGTCCACTCTTCAGCTCTAGCATGCCTCTGAGACTTGACCCAGGACTAATGGCTTTCACCACAGCTTCCACAAGCTCTGACTCGGGATATCCCTTTTGCAGTCCCATGTCAATCTGGTGCATGAGGTTAGTATAGGACAGCTTATCTTTCTGTTCCTTTTCACCTATCTGACCAGCAATTTGAAAGTCCTTTCTGATTGTAACTTCTGGCAAGTTAGTATGGGAAAGTCTCTGAGCAACTAGATTAGGGTCTTGATTTGCAGGACTTTCTTTTGAGTCTTTGTCTTTAGTGCTAAGTTCTTTCATCTGTCCCTCTATCATCTTGGCCGTTTCTTGAAGTTTTTCCTGGATACTGTAGTATTGCTGTTTTAAATCCTTTAACTGTTGTTCTGCTTGAGGGTCTTTGCCACTATCGCTTGGTGCTTCAATGTTATCTCTCTTCTCTAACTCACCAATGAATTTCTTAGTTGCCTGCAGAAATTGTGTCACCACTTCTTCACTTTCAGTCTCTACCAGTTCATCTAACACCTCATTCACTATCCGCATGTAATGGCGCCGGGTTTTTCCTTTTGCCATACTTGCTTCGGAGGCCTTTATAAACTGGCAAGTCTCCATGAGATCATCGACTGTCATGTGAATCAGGTGTTCACTGATTTCGTCTTGCAACTTTTCGATATCCATACTCCTAATGTTTTTCTTTAACTTCACCACGGACAGTGTAGTAACTCCTTTTCACTTCCGGACCTTTTGGCATTCCTTTCACCTGGCCCCACGTTGGGCGCCAATTTTGTTGCACATACGGTAAATAATTCAACTGTGCAAAGGATGGGTCGGGTGAAACCAGAAGTGCTTTATTAGGAATGGCTGTAACAAACACAGAAAACCCTTAATTACATGTGACTGGATCTGTTCACTGTAATCACTGTCCTCTATACATTACTAAATATTTCCATATACATTAATAAGTATTTTCATATACATTAATAAACATCTTTAATTGCAATACTGAATATCTAGACCTCTGCAGATATGCTAGTGACCTATTCTGCATAACAATAGCGTATTACAATAGAGAAATCACATTCCCTGTATCTTAGCGCCAAATCACATAGCTGCAATATATATTCACATTTATGCTACAAGTAATCTGATTGCATAATAGTAACAGTGACATTTACTAACCACCAGGGCACATGTTAAGTCATTTTGTCCTATTTATCATGTTAAACAGCCTCCTGCTTACCTGTAACAAACACAGAAAACCCTTAATTACATGTGACTGGATCTGTTCACTGTAATCACTGTCCTGTAGGAAACAAAGTGTTAGCTTTTTAGTTCCTACTTCTGTGTCTTCCTATTATCACAGGAAGTAGTTCTGCCCTCTTGTGATGGTACAATAAAAATGCAATCACTAGTATCTTCTATTGACAAAGATAGATTACTGTTATATTAGGTATTAGGCTTTGGATTTAAATTTTATGGGGCTGCCTATTTTCTACACCTCTTACAATTGCCTCCAGCATTGTTCCTGCATCTTCTTGCTGGAGGCTGCCATTTTGTTGAAGCCCAGAGCCCTGAGCAGCAGTTAAAGTAGAACTGAACCCCCCTATCCTTTACAGCCAAGGAAGCTGCCATCTGCTTGATCTGCAACTGTCATGGTGCTGCACATGTGATCAGTTATGACGCCAGCTATTTGGTGGTTTGACAGTTTGGTGGAGGACACAAGTAAATGTGACAGCATTCCTGGCATGTGATGAGAATGTAACAATTTTTTTTAAACTGTTAAATCGATAGGTTTAGTTCCGCTTTAATCTTCAGACTCAGCAGATCAACCTCTGCAAATTAGGCACAGTGCCTTTAAATGCCTAAAAATGAAGAGGAACTGAGCATGTGCAGAGCAGGGTGAGACAGTGTATTACTGGATTTTAAAAACCGTACAGACACTTATTTTTAATGTTTTCCATAGCTATACCTGCAAAAGGGGCCAGTCTGAAGTGATCTAGCAAGACTCCATTTTATGGCTAAAGTTCCACATTAACAATTCCAAAAAACAGTTACATTCTTGGCATGTCTGGATTGCCAACTGTCACATTTGCTTTTGATCTCAACCAAACTGTCAAATGGGTTAAGTCATAACTGATCACATTTGAAACACCATGGCTGTTGCAGGTCAAACAGAGGCCAAGACAGCAGTTTATTTGGCTGAAAAGGATAGCAGGGTTTAGTTCCACTTTAACCATTTCAATACCGGGCAATTTTACACCTTCCTGCCCAGGCCATTTTTCACATTTCAGCGCTCACACTTTGAATGACAATTGCGTGGTCATACAACATTGTACCCAAACTAAAATTTTATCATTTTCTTCACACAACTAGAGCTTTTTTTTGGTGGTATTTAATCACTGCTGGGGTTTTTATTTTTTGCTAAATTAACAAAAAAAGACCAAAAATTTTGAAAAAAAAGACACGTTTTTCTTTGTTTCTGTTATAAAAGTTTACAAATAAATAATTGTTCTTCATAAATTTAGGCCGAGATGTATTCTGCTACATGTCTTTGGTGAAAATAACCCAAATTAGGATGTATTATTTAGTTTGTAGGAAAGTTAGAGTTCACAAACTATGGTATAGATCTGAAAATTGATCAATCCTGAAGTACTGACAGCCAATCTAATTTCTTGGGGTCCAAGAATGTCAGAACAGTACAGATATCCCCCAAATGACCCCTTTTTGCAGAGTAGACAGTCCGACGTACTTCATAAGAGGAATGGCAAGTTTTTTTTAAGTTGTTTTTTTTTTGTCATTTTTCGGAAAATTTAAAAATTACAAAAATTATTTTCACTTTTGTTTTTACATACTGTCACCAGTGCAGTACAGCATCATCATATAACTGGCATGGCGGTGAACAGGGACACTGACTGGTGACAGTATGAAAAAAAATTATATATATATATATATATATATATAATTTTTTTTGTTTTTTTTTAAATTTTTTATTACATTTTTTTTTTTTATTTAAGATTTTTTTTCATATTGTACTATGACCAAAGTAGTACAAAGTAGTTACCATAGTAACACTGTACTACTTTGGGGAAGTGATCAGTATCACGGCCGGTGACAGATCGCGCCGCTGCGCGGCTCTGCAACCGCACGAACTGCGCATGTGCGGGAGGACGCCAAATGGCGTGCACCCGAAAAGCTAGAGCATTTTTGCGGCCGCCAAACGGCTATAGGCCAGGCGGCTTATGGTTAAAGTCAGGACTTTAGTCAGAAAATGAAGTCCTGCTAGATCACTTGAGGCTGGCCCCTTTTGCAGGTATAGCTATGTAGTAAAACATTAAACCTAAGTGTCTATACTGTGTAAAATTCAGTAATACACTGGGGGTTATTTAGGTTGGAGAATGCAAAATCTGGTGCAACTCTGCATAAAAACCAATCGGCTTCCAGGTTTTATTGCCAAAGGAAAAAAAAAATATATGAAAAACCTATAACTAATGATGTAGTAGTTATCCAATTGCTAACTAATCAATTGATAATCTTGTGCAAAAAAGGACAGCACTATTTGCTGTTCATCGCTATTAATCAAATGCTAAGGTGTCATGTGCATTTGCATATTCTATACAAATCCTAGTGTCAGATACATTTTCATATTCTATACAAAAACTAAAATAAAGTGCATTTGCATATGCAACACAAATCATAAAGGGACAACTGCATATGTAACCAAAAATACCAAATGTATGTACATTTTCTACATGTCAATTATATATAACCATCAAGTTGTGACAAATTAATAAATGTGCAAAGCCCAAAATCTTATAAATCTTTACTTATTAAATATTCCACCACCATATACACTTTATTTCCAAACTTATTAGAACCCCCCTCTAAATCATTGGATTCAGGTGTTCCAACCACCTCCATTGCCACAGGTGTATAAAATCAAGCACCTAGGCATGCAGACTGCTTCTACAAACATTTGTGAAATAATGGTTCGCTCTCAGGAGCTCAGTGAATTAAAGCGTGGTACCGTGATAGGTTGCCACCTGTGCAAAGTCCATCCGTGAAATTTCCTTGCTACTAAATATTCCACGGTCAGCTGTTAGTGGTATTATAACAAAGTGGAAGAAACTGGGAACAACCGCAACTCAGCCACAAAGTGGTAGGCCACATAAAATGACAGAGTGAGGTCAGCACATGCTGAAGCGCACAGTGCGCAGAAGTCGCCAACTGTCTGCAAAGTCAATAGCTAAAGACCTCCAAACTTCATGTGGCCTTCAGATAAGCACAACAGTGCATAGAGAGCTTCATGGAATGGGTTTCCATGGCTGAGCAGCTGTATCCAAGCCTTACATCACCAAGTGCAATGCAAAGCGTCAGATGCAGTGGTGTAAAGCACACCGCCACTGGACTCTAGAGCACTGGAGACGTGTTCTCTGGAGTGACAAATCATGCTTCTTTGTGTGGCAATCTGATGGATGTGTCTGGGTTTGGTGGTTGCCAGGAGAATACTTGCTTGACTGCATTGTGCCAAGTGTTAACTTTGGTGGAGGAAGGATTATGGTGTTGGGTTATTTTTCAGGGGTTGGGCTTGGCCCCTTAGTTCCAGTGAAGGGAACTCCTAAGGTGTCAGCATACCAAGACATTTTAGACAATTTCATGCTCCCAATTTTGTGTGAAGTTTGGGGATGGCCCTTTCCTGTTCCAACATGACTACGCACCAGTGCACAAAGTAAGGTCCATAAAGAAATGGATGAGCGAGTTTGGGGGTGGAGGAACTTAACTGACCTGAGTCCTGACCTCAACCCGATAGAACACCTTTGTGATGAATTAGAGCGTAGACTGCAAGCCAGGCCTTCTCATCCGACATCAGTGCCTGACCTCACAAATGTGCTTCTGGAAGAATGGTCAAACATTCTCATAGACACACTCCTAAACCTTGTGGACAGCCTTCCCAGAAGAGTTGAAGCTGTTATATCTGTAAAGGGTGGGCCAACTCAATATTGAACCCTATGAACTAAGACTGGAATGCCATTAAAGTTCATGTGAGTGTAAAGGTAGGCATCCCAATACTTTTGGCAATAGAGTGTATATTGCATAAGTTCCACAGAGATTAAATGTCAGGTTGTGAACCTCCTTCCTCTGGGACGAAATCCAATCTGCGGCACCTTAAATCACCACCATACTGAGTATCTACCACCAAAGATTGTACTCCGAGGATGTTGCTGGTAAAATTATAAACCAGCCCATAGAGCTTTCCCCTCTGTGAGTTATAGCTTGCTGCGTGACACCACGGACTCTTTTTCTAAGAAACTCCAGGATCACCAGGACACCTTCAACTATATTTAGCAGGGAGGAAAGAAGGAAAGAGCTTGCATAGCATAAAAACTTCAACCACTTTATTTCTAAAAACGTTTAAAAACATTTCAGTGCTCCCTCGGCCCCTGTTAAATATGCAGGGTTTTTTTTTCCTCATCCTTCCTTATTTTCAGGGGCACGAGACAGGGATGCCCATTATCACCTGCTCTTTTTGTTCTCGCTCTTGAACCTTTAGCTGCAGCCATTCAAAATCACCCAGATATTTCTGGTGTCCCCTATGCCGGCACTCAATATAAGGCCAAGTTTTATGCGGATGATGTCCTTTTGGTTTTAACCAATCCTCTCATCACTCTCCCCAATCTCCAGGTCATATTGGGCCTCAGCATCGATTTGTCTAAAACCACGGCATTGAAAATTATGCTCCCTGCCGACCTGGTTGAACGGTTGCAGACACAATTTCCCTATCCTTGGGCATCCCATTCTCTGGTTTATCTTGGTGTCACACTTACTTCCTCCTACTCTACTTTATTTTCAGATAATTATTACCCCTTATTGCTCTCTGTTACTTCCCTGCTTCATTCTTGGCAGTTTCCTTCTTTATCTTGGATTGGCTGATTCATGCTGTCAAGATGACTATCTTGTCGAAGATCCTGTACTTTTTCCGCACTCTTCCTATTTAGGTCCCTGCGATTTTTTTTTTCTTCATGTACTGCAAAGCCGGATTCTCAGTTTTATTTGGGCTCATAAACATCCCAGAGTGCCTAGAGCCACTCTATATCCTCACAGATTACAGGGAGGTTTAGGAGTTCCACACGTTTCTAGGTATTACTTGTTGGCTCAGCTTTCCCAGTTGTCTATGCTTCATGCCACGACAGATATCCTGTTATGGGCACTCTTGAAATTACCCAACTGTGCTCCGCTTTCCTTAACTGCATTGCTTTGGCTCCCGCCTAAATTACACCCTCCGGACTTGAGCCCTATCTTGCTTCACAGTTTACGAACCTGGGATTCTGTAAAATTTTGGGTAATTTTGATTTCATCATTTCTACCTCTTTTGCCGATCACGCATAATCCTTTATTTCCGCCGGGCCTAGAACATCCCCCTTCTTTCTCTTGGTGGACCTCCCATGGCTTTAATGGTGTGAACTCCTGCGCTTCAAATAGCCAAACAATATTTATCCCAGAGAAGCAGCTAACATTAAATCATATACCAATGATCTCTATTAGAGATGAGCGAATTATTCAAAAATTCGGTTCGGCTGATTCGCCGAATTCGCCGAATAAATTCGCTTCGAGCCGAATATATTCGCTGCGAATTTAACTTCTAAAAAGGGTGTTTCTAGGCTTCAGAGAGCCTTTATATTAGTGCAGAACACTGTACCTTTAATTTAAATGCCCTTGGAGTCTGCTGGGGAAGAGAAATAATACTGTCAGTCAGTATGACATGCAGATGAGTGCCGTCGATCTTAGAATCACCGCACACTTCACTCATTTGGGCAGTCACGGGGCCAAAACCAGAGTGTGGAGCCACAGTGTGGCGGTGGAGGCAGCAGCAATGGGAGGCCATACAGCACCCTATGACAAAATGGAACCCACCAGCAGTGTGAGGAGACCTGAAAGTGGCACATGGCAGAGTGTGGCGATGGAGACAGCAGCAATGGGAGGCCGTACAGGGACCCATGACACACTCTGGACCTGGCAGCAGCATGAGGAGGCGGTACAGGGGCCCATGACAGATTAAGGGCCTGGCAGCATCATGAGGAGTCGGTACGGGGGCCCATGGCAGATTACGGGCCTGGCAGCAGCATGAGGAGGCGGTACAGGGGCCCATGGCAGAGTGGCGGAGCGTAAGCAGCTAAAATTGAAGGCCATACAGAGGCCTATGTTAAAAAGTCCCCCCAGCAGCAGCGTGGGGAGACGACTGTCAAGAGTCCAATGGCAGAGTGGCGGAGCAGAAGCAGCTTCAATTGAAGGCCATACACAGGCCTAGGTTTAAAAGTCCCTCACAGTTAATTCCAATAACGAACTCTACTCCTCCGTGCAATCTACTTACGAGACCCTGGGCAGGTCTGGGTCCAATTTGTGGTAGAGACTGGTTTTGTTCAGCCATGCTTGAGCGAGTAATAACAGGTCTGTGCTGCCCTTTGGTGTCTGGCTTAATGCGCACAACACTGAACGTCCCAGCGTTTGTCAACGATTTGCCGTTAAGTGATGCAAACCCACTGAACCACGTTCATGAGGAGCCGGTACAGGGGGCCATGAATCAGTATGGACCTGGCAGCAGCGTGAGCAGACGACAGAGGCACATGGCGCAGGGTGGCGGTGTAGGCAGCATTATTCTGAAGCCATACACAGGCCTAGGTTAAAAAGCGGAAGCCGTCAGCAGCGTGAGCAGACGACAGAGACACATGGCGCAGGGTGGCGGTGGATGCAGCAGTATTCGGAAGCCAAACACAGGCCTCGGTTAAAAAGCGGAAGCCGTCAGCAGCGTGAGCAGACGACAGAGGCACATGGCGCAGGGTGGCGGTGGAGGCAGCAGCAATGGAAGGCCATACAGCACCCTATCACAAAATGGAACCCACCAACAGTGTAAGGAGACCTGAAAGTGGCACATGGCAGAGTCTGGCGATGAAGTCAGCAGCAATGGGAGGCCGTACAGGGACCCATGACACACTCTGGACCTGGCAGCAGCAAGAGGAGGCGGTACAGGGGCCCATGGCAGAGTGGCGAAGCGTAAGCAGCTTAAATTGAAGGCCATACAGAGGCCTAGGTTAAAAAGTCCCCCCAGCAGCAGCGTGGGGAGACGACTATCAAGAGTCCAATGGCAGAGTGGCGGAGCGGAAGCAGCTTCAATTGAAGGCCATACACAGGCCTAGGTTAAAAAGTCCCCCCAGCAGCAGCGTGGGGAGACGACTATCAAGAGTCCAATGGCAGAGTGGCGGAGCGGAAGCAGCTTCAATTGAAGGCCATACACAGGCCTAGGTTAAAAAGTCCCCCCAGCAGCAGTGTGGGGAGACGACTATCAAGAGTCCAATGGCTGAGTGGCGATCCGGGAAGTCAGCGTTGTGATTGCAGATGCAATGCAGAAATTCTACGAAGTAATGCCGTGGGTGCGAAGAAGATCATATACCGTCGTACTTCCATCCATAAGACGGAACAACCTGCGAACCGGGAGCTTTATTGCCCTGACCCGCTGAGCAGCTTCTGGGATACCCAAGAGGCCCATGGCAGAGTGGCGGAGCGTAAGCAGCTTCAATTAAAGGCCATACAGAGGCCTATGTTAAAAAGTCCCCCCAGCAGCAGCGTGGGGAGACGACTATCAAGAGTCCAATGGCAGAGTGGCGGAGCGGAAGCAGCTTCAATTGAAGGCCATACACAGGCCTAGGTTAAAAAGTCCCCCCAGCAGCAGTGTGGGGAGACGACTATCAAGAGTCCAATGGCTGAGTGGCGATCCGGGAAGTCAGCGTTGTGATTGCAGATGCAATGCAGAAATTTTATGAGGTAATGCCGTGGGTGCGAAGAAGATCATATACCGTCGTACTTCCATCCATAAGACGGAACAACCTGCGAACCGGGAGCTTTATTGCCCTGACCCGCTGAGCAGCTTCTGGGATACCCAAGAGTTTGGCTTCTGTGGGGAATATGGTTGAAAACTGAAACTTAAAGGCATGTTGACGGAAGGGCACCAGTGTCAGTGCTCCGGAGGGAATATAGCTTCAAAGCTGACACTTAAAGGTATATCGACGGTCAGAGACCACAGGAAGTGGAGCTTGCGTCTTAAATCGACTGAATGTGGCAGACGTGAAACGTCTACGGGCCGTATATGAAACGGGTTGTTCCTCTTTCTGGAATAAGTGTTGGAAATGGCCACTCTTTTTGGTGTGGCGTTTTGTCTATTTAATTCCGATAACGGACTCTACTCCTCCGTGCAATCTAGTTACGAGACCCTGGGCAGGTCTGGGTCCAATTTGTGGTAGAGACTGGTTTTGTTCAGCCATGCTTGAGCGAGTAATAACAGGTCTGTGCTGCCCTATGGTGTCTGGCTTAATGCGCACAACACTGAACGTCCCAGCATTTGTCAACGATTTGCCGTTAAGTGATGCAAACCCGCTGAACCACGTTCATGAGGAGCCGGTACAGGGGGCCATGAATCAGTATGGACCTGGCAGCAGTGTGAGGAGACCCGAAAGTGGCACATTGCGCAGGGTGGCGGTGGAGGCAGCAGTATTCGGAAGACATACACAGGACTAGTTTAAAAAGCGGAAGCCGTCAGCAGCGTGAGCAGATGACAGAGGCACATGGCGCAGGGTGGCGGTGGAGGCAGCAGTATTCGGAAGCCATACACAGGCCTAGGTTTAAAACTGGAACCCAGCAGCGTGAGCAGATGACAAAGACGCACATGGCAGAGGATGGATCTGGCAGCAGTATGAGAAGGCGGTACAGGGGCCTGTGGCACAGTGTGGTGATGGGGGCTACAGCAACTGGATGCCAGAAAGTGGCCGATAGGGCTATATACTGCATGGAATTATAAAGTTGTAAAGACAGCGGCCTATAAGGCTATACACACTATAACAATCATGACTTGATTGACCATTGGCCTATAAGGCTATACACAGCATGAATATCATGACTTATTCTGAGAGTGGTTTGGAAGGCTGTATACAAAAAGTAATTCATGAGCTGTCCGGACAGCGGACAATAAGTACATATATACAAATCAATTCATCAGCTGTCCAGCCAGCGGCCTCAAAGGCGACACATATAGAAAGCAATTCATGAGCTGTTCAGACAGCGGCCTCTAAGGCGACAGATATACAAAGCAATTCCCGAGGTGTTCAGGGAGCGGCCTGAACGGCTAGGTTATTACTAAATATATTTTTGTGGCCAAACATCGGCCTATAAATAGATGTCTACACAGTGACAAAAAAGTAGGTCGCCTTACAGCGGCGTATCCTACAAATTGACATTATAAGAAATGGTTTAGACCAAAAAAAAAAAAAAAAACTTTGATGCGATGCTATACCTTAGTAGATTGTGGAAAGTCGACAAGTCAAGCGTAACTGTGTACATTACAGAAAATCTTAACAAGACAACCAAACATGTGGCCAAACCGTGACCGATACAACAAGTTAACAATGTAAGAAACAGGAGGGGGCCAAACCGTGGCCAATAAATAAACAGTCCACCTCATTGATGAGATGGACAACACGTGTCAAATAAATATTTAAAAAAATTGCTATTCCATCGGTCTGGAACTGGTCGACTATAAATAATTAAAAAGTTTAAATTCATGTGACAGTCGTCCAGCGACGTATAAATAATTTAAAAACACCAATTCATGAGGGGCCCGACCAGCAGAGTATAAGTCATTAAAAAGGTTCAATTCATGTGACGGTCGTCCAGCGAAGTATAAATAATTTAAAAACCCCAATTCATGAGGGGCCCGACCTGCAGAGTATAAGTCATTAAAAATGTGCAAAACATGAGTCGGCCGACCAGCAGCCTCTCAATAAAATATATATACAAATGTACGGATCAGGTGGAGATCTTCCATTTGTCCCTAATAACATGTTTGGGGCATGATTCATGGCGGATTTAGTCAGTTGTGTCAGGAACTGGTGGTTTGAAATCCAGGCTAATCCACGCCTGATTCATTTTCACAAACGTGAGTCTCTCCACACTTTGGGTGGACAGTCGTGTCCTCCGCGGAGTTACAATACCTCCTGCCGCACTAAACACGCGCTCCGATGCCGCGCTACTGGCCGGGCATGACAGCCTTTCAAGGGCAAATTCAGCTAGTTGGGGCCAAAGGTCAAGTTTCGTTGCCCAGTAGTCAAGGGGATTGTCTACCTCGGTTGGCAGGGTGCTGTCCAAGTAGGCCCAAGCCTGTTGTTTGAGGTCCTGCTCCAGGTCCACCTGATGCTGCTGCTGCTGCGGCTGGTTAGTAGTTTCCTCACTGCGCTGGTGAAGAAAGGTACTCATCATCGACTGCAGACTGAGGCAGCCGCTGCTGGTGCAGCTGCCACTGCTCCTACCACCCCACCCCTCCCCTGCTGCCATGGCAGCGGAACGCGAGCGCACAGGGCCCACAGTGTCTGAGGATGGACGTTGGCGCAGAAAGGCAGAGACCAACTGACTACATAGGTGGTTTTTATAGTACTTTATTTTGGCCTCCCTCTCAGCAGGTGTGAAAAAGGCCACCATTTTTGAACGGTAGCGAGGGTCCAACAAGGTGGACAGCCAAAAGTCATCCCTCTGTCTGATGGTTATTATTCGGCTGTCGCTACGCAAGCAACCGAGCATGCTATGGGCCATTTGTGCCAAGGAATGCGAGGGACTCCCTGCCTCCATCTCCACAGCATACTGCCACGGTGCGTCTGGGTCCTCTGTCTCCTCCTCCTCCTCTACCAGATGCTCCTGCTCCTCCACTCCTGTCCGCTGAGTGGAAAAACCACCCATTTCACTCAATAATTCCTGAGCACCAATGTCCTCCTCTACCTCCTCCTCTTCTTCCTGTCCTGCCCCCACAGGGGTCATGTGGCGTTGAGATCTGTGCGCCACGTCTACCGCACCCTGACCAGCCATTGTTAACAGCATTTGTTCCAGGACGTGCAACAGAGGAATGACGTCGTTCATCCCATAGTCCTGCCGACTCACGAATAGCGTGGCCTCCTCAAAGGGCCTGAGCAAGCGGCAGGTGTCACGCATGAGCTGCCAATGGCTGACATCTAAGTTACACAGGGGAGTACCTTTATCCGCTTGTAACATCAGGAAATCGGTGATGGCCTTTCGCTGTTCGTAAAGGCGGTCTAACATATGTAGGGTTGAATTCCACCTTGTTGCAACGTCGCAGATCAGGCGATGCTGTGGAATTCCGTTCTGCCGCTGCAGCTCAAGGAGGGTGTGCTTTGCGGTGTAGGAATGGCTGAAATGCATGCAAAGTTTACGTGACATTTTAAGGATGTCTTGCAGTGGGATGGTGGATTTTAGGAACCGCTTGACAACCAGATTGAACACGTGAGCCATGCATGGCGCATGGCACAACCTTCCTTGACGCACAGGAGATGTTCTTTCCGTTGTCGGTCAACATGGTTCCGATTTTCAGTTTGCGCGGAGACAGCCATCTGATGATTTCTCTGTTCATTACACTCAGAAGTTCCTCCCCTGTGTGACTACGTTCGCCAAGGCATACCAGGTGCAGCACAGCGTGACACCGTTGCGCCCTGCACATGTGATATGCCGGTCGGGTAATGGGACTTGGCACGGGGGTGGCGGCTGAGGACACAGCGGAAGAAGAGGTGGTAGAGGCGGACATCTTTGCTGGACCAAGGACGTGCAAACGTGGAGGCAAAAGCGGCGTGACCTGTCCAAGTTGCTGGTGCGGCTGTGCCGGCACCACGTTCACCCAGTGGGCCGTAAATGACATGTACTGTCCCTGACCGTAGTTACAGCTCCACACGTCGGCGCTGCCGTGCACTTTGGCAGAGACCGACATGCTCAAAGACTGGCCCACCATCTCTTCTACATGTGAATGCAGGGCTGGCACTGCCTTTTTGGCGAAGAAATGCCGGCTTGGCACTCTCCACCGCGGCTCGGCACAAGCCATCATTTCTCGGAAAGGTGCTGAGTCCACCACTTGGAAAGGGAGGGGCTGCAGCACCAGCAACTTGGACAGGAGGACGTTCAGCTTCTGCACCGTCGGGTGCGTGCTCGCAAACTGTTGTCTCTTGGAAACGGATTCCAAGAAACACTGCTGACGGAATCCGTGAAGAGGAGTAGCAGGAGAAGGAGCATCTGAACGAGCGGAAGATGCCAACGAGCGACAACTCTCCTCAGCAGAGGTGTTGGAGCCTTGACTGGCTGATAGAGGGCGATTGACGTCGGGTGACGGAGCAAGTAACGGAGCGGGTGATGGAGCGGGGGCCGGGGCAGGCAGAACCGCCGTATCTTTATCACGGTTTTCCCAGGCCACCGAATGGCGACGCTGCATATGCTGACGCAACGCTGTAGTCCCAACATTGGCCCCCTGGCCACGCTTGACTTTCTGGCCACATAGTCGACATATGGCTACGTTTACTTCCTCGGGCGGCTTGACGAAAAATTGCCACACCGCCGAGTAGGAAACTTTGCCCCCGCTACTCCTCATTGGCTGACTGCTACTTCCTCCGTGCACACCGGCACCACTACTGGCCGTGGTGGTAGGCTGCAGTGGAGCTGGTGCTCTACTCCGTGGCCGTTTGGCTCCACTGACACTGCTGCAACCCTGCTGCCTCCTGGGCAACCCACCGACTGTTTTGCTCGCTGGCAAGCTGGCACCCTCTTCTCCTGATGATGCGGAAACAATAGCCTGATGACGACGAGGCTGCCAAGTGCGATCAGCCTCATCATCATCAATTAAGGTCTCCGCGTCACTACTAGCCCCCAAGGCTGCGTGTGGGTCAGGAGACAGACCTGTCTCTAGACCGGCTACCGAGCCACTCTCCTCGCCAGTACTTCTTCGCCTGGCTGCTGAAGAGGCGGATGTCTCCCCCCGTTCCTGACCGCCCTCTGTTAGCTCTTCCTCACTGTACAGTGGGGCTGAGCCCACAGCATGCGATACTTCGCTTGGTGAGGGAACACCAAAGGACAGGGGCAGGTCGAGGACACGTGATTTCAGTGGGCTTGCTCCCGGGCCATGCCAACTAACGGTTGTGTCTGACGTACCCACCGACCGTTGGCTGTAGGTGTCAGAGGTGACCTGGGAAGAGGAAGACGACCGAGTCAACCAATCGATGACGGCAGGGTTGTCGGTGGAGACACGACCGCTGGATGACACCGGGAGCACTGGCCTCTGGCTGCGACTAGTGCTGCCTCGACCCCTTCCTCTGCTGCCACGTCTGCTCGCTCCTGAAACATTGCCTCCTCTGCCACTCCTCTGCGTGTTGTCTGACATACTCTTTAATTCAATAAGCACCCCAAAAATAAAACCGGATTTAACTCTTTGAACGTACAATAGTGGTTGTGAAGCAGAAAGTCAGTTTATTTAGCACAATCGGTCAATTGCAGCTTGCCGTTGGCTGGAAACTGTACGTTTATGTCACTGGAATGCACTAATCACCCAAAAAATATTACCGCCACCCGGCGTGTAAATGGATCTAACTCTTTGAATGTACAATAGTGGTTGTGAAGCAGAAAGTCAGTTTATTGTACACAATCGGTCAATTGCAGCTTGCCGTTGGCTGGAAACTGTACGTTTCTGTCACTGGAATGCACTAATCACCCAAAAAATATTACCGCCAGCCGGCGTGTAAATGGATTTAACTCTTTGAACGTACAATAGTGGTTGTGAAGCAGAAAGTCAGTTTATTTAGCACAATCGGTCAATTGCAGCTTGCCGTTGGCTGGAAACTGTACGTTTATGTCACTGGAATGCACTAATCACCCAAAAAATATTACCGCCACCCGGCGTGTATATGGATTTAACTCTTTGAACGTACAATAGTGGTTGTGAAGCAGAAAGTCAGTTTATTGTACACAATCGGTCAATTGCAGCTTGCCGTTGGCTGGAAACTGTACGTTTAGGTCACTGGAATGCACTAATCACCCAAAAAATATTACCGCCAGCCGGCGTGTAAATGGATTTAACTCTTTGAACGTACAATAGTGGTTGTGAAGCAGAAAGTCAGTTTATTTTGCACAATCGGCAAACTGCAGCACCAACTGTGCACGACAGCCACCAAAAAAAAAAAGGGTGTATGTCACTTTAAATTTTCGATTCTTTGATAGCTGTGGCCCTAAGTAACGATTCTGTGTCCCTGAGTAACGATTCTGTGTCCCTAAAGTCTCTGTGGCCCTAACTCTGTCCCTTAATACACACAGGTCTGTCTCTCTTGAATGACCGGAGGCTAATGGAGAATTCTAAGATGGCCGCGATTTATAGCTCCACCATTACACAGTGCTGGCTGGCTGCTGATTGGCTAATGCGATCACATGTCATGAATGCATTATGGGTCAGCGTGCCTTGTCTGCGCGCCTTCCCAGAGATCCCCGCCCCATCTTCTCTGTCCATTTTCTCCGTCGCCACACATGTCGCCACCATTTTTGGGAAAATTCGATTCGTGCATCCGAAGTTTGCTAATCTTCGGATTCGTCGCGAATAGAATTTTTCCAAATCTTCGGAACGAATTCCACTTCGTCATGTTCGATTCGCTCATCTCTAATCTCTATATAAATGTAAATAAACAATGTAGCGCTACTTACAAACTAAAAATACATAAGTATATACATCCACAAATAATAAAGTACTACACTGTATAAATAAATCAGTGTAAACATCTACAAATAATACAGTGACACCGTGTACAAATCAGTGAAGTAAATACCACTCACTCAGTGCCCACATAAGTATAAATCAGTGAAATCATGCATATATTACTGAATATAATACCACAAATTTGTGTGATATACAAAAAGTGATAGTGACTGAAAATGTGTCTCCCCCCCTATAAATATAATGCATATATATGCAATCTATTAAAAATAGAATACCAAACCAATAAGTATCTCCTAAAATAAACATAAATGTAAAGACAATAATGTATATACACGCTCACATATGAAAAACCGAAATCAGTGAAACATACATATGTGTAAACAATGTGTATACAAAACACAGTGCAACCACACTAAAATAAAGGATCAAACTCCAACGTCTGATCAGTGCTCATAAAGTCCAGTTAAACGTGGATGAAAACACTTTAATGTATAAAACGATGACACTCGTGCTGATATTGTGTGACAGTGGATTTAGCTGCTGACAGGAGACAATCCGACCACTGGCTAGATAAGCCTCTCACCTTAAAACTTCGACCCTTGCGGGTCAAAGCGCATAATGGGATCCCTCAGGTCTGTAGCCATTCCACTGATCTGCTCCAACCGCACACAAATCTCCCTCAACCAGGTCAGCACTCCAATAATAGCTCCTCTCCAGATAGGGTCAGATACAGCGCCAATATCTCATTCAAAATATAAAACACATCCTTCCATAGTGTAATATGTTTATTTCCAGATGAATAGGACAGAAAATGAACAAAATGCGCCCTCACATGTATCTGCAGTAGTCACAGCTCAAAACCTCATGCTTTTGGGTGTAATCTGAGTGCTGTACTCTGATTATTTGAGTGCTGACCTGGTTGAAGAAGATTTGTGTGCGGTGGAAGCAGATCAGTGGAGTGGCTACAGACCTGAGGGATCCAAAAGAGGCCTCCCATGGCTTTGTTATTGTACATGATTTTCTGAACGCTCGTACGTTTCCTTCATGGGAGTCTCTTCGAGAATCAAGGGGGGGTCCCGTTGCGGGAACATTATCGGTATTTGCAATTGCGACACTGGGTCCTATCCCTCTGCCGTACTTCTACATATCCTTACCGCAAAACATCCTTTGAGTACATTTGTCAGCACTCCCCAGGGTCCCCTGTTCTCATTTCTGTTATTTATGCCTCCCTTAACAGTAGGTCCTCCTCACCACCCCTTTCTTATGTCTCTCAATGGGAGTGAGATCTCGGTGGCTCGATTGCAGCAGAGGATTGTCATAGGGCCTTGGGGATGGTGGCGAAATGTTCCTTTAATACAGTCACTCTTGAGGCAGCCTACAAAGTTCTCCTGCGGTGGTACTGGGTCCCGGCTCGGATTGCTCACTTTAATCTGACTGGCGGAGATAGATGTTTCCGGAGCTGTGGTCTAGGCGGGGATGTCTTACACATTTGGTGGTCGTGCCCGCGATTGATAGGCTTCTGGTCTAGGGTTTTTGGTTTGCTACAAACGCTATTTCACATTACGGTCCGTAGGGATGCAAGGGTGGCCCTTCTGCACTGCCCAATTTTGGGTCTGTCTAGATCTCAGCAGAAATTGGCATCCTACCTATTTATTTCAGCCAAAAATGTCATAGCTCAAGCTTGGAGAACCCCTTCGGTTGTCTTCCAAGGGGTGAAGACCCGGATAAATGATATGTTGATCAATGAACAGATGTCTAGCATTCTTCATGATTCTCATCCTAGATTCCTTAAGGTTTGGAAACATTGGATACAATATTCCTTGCCATCGCTGCCCTGTACTAGTTATGGCTTCTTGTAGTTGCTGCCTGTGCTAGCCCTGGATCCGTGATTCTCCTAGTCTCCCTTTCCTGTTTTCTTTCTGATTTCCTTTTTTTTTTTTTTTGTCATTTTTTATTTATTTTTTCCTTTCTTCTAACCTTTTTTTCTTTCCTCTTCTCTTTATGGTATTATGTTGGACTACTGCTGATAATATTTGGTTCGGCTTTTTGCCGTCCTTCCTTGCTGTCATTGGACATTTTGTTATTTGGCTAATACAAGTCAGCAGGATTTATCTGTTTCTGTGTTATTGTTATGCTCGGCCCCTGCGTGGGCATATATTGAGCTTGTTGTGTTCCTAAAACAAAACTTTATTAATAAAAATATTGAAAACATTTCAGTGTCTGACACTATGACCAAACCGTGAGCGCAAACCAGATGTGCATGGTGACGTCACGCCCAGGCCCCACACTGCGTGTTTCATCATTTGACACATGCACTTTATTAGTTTTTGCATAGAAAATTAAAATGCACCTGACACTTTAGGATTTGCTAGACAGTGAGGAAACCCAAATAGAGCTGTCCTTTTTGGCACACTGTGTGCATGAGCTCTAAATCATGTTTTCTGATACAGTTAACTAAAGATCATGGTATACTACAATAAAGAGAATACCTGTTCCTATCTTAGCACTGTAATGCAGGGGGTTTTGTAAAATACAACATGTTTGCTTATTTCTGTATTTTATTGTGCTACAAGGTCCATTGAAGTCAGGCAGAGTGTCATAATGCATATAACGTGTTTTAATGCATTGGCAAAAGGTATTAAGTTTTGGTCAATGACGGTAAACCCCATCTACTCCAAATTCTAAATTCAAAAAGCATTGAAAATGCACATCAAAACCCATGACAACGTACAAACGAAGTGCACAATGATGCATTATAATGAACCTGCTTGACGCTACAAATTAAAAAAAAAAAAAACCCACTATGTAAATGCATAGATCTAAATGGGCCCTGAGGCTGGCTTTACACCCACAAGCATTTGTTTTAATATGTTTTTCCACACGTATTTTCATGCATTTATGCTTTTCTGGAATTATGTCTTCGGAGTCTAAAGGGTGTAAGAAGAGCCTCCCATGTAACAAAAGTAGCTTGGACAAGAGAATGTGGCCTTGTGCCCAAGAGGAGTCTACAAACCACCCAACTTTGTAACTTAAAGTATAACTAAGGGCAATTTTTTTTTAGTTTTGGATACAGTGGAAAGGGACTAGAACGTTTGACAATTGTTATTGCTACCTGTGCCTACATTAAGGAGATTCACCCTCTTTGTCCTGTTCACCATTATCATTGAAAGTGAGAGTAAAAGAAAATCCCAAATTTTGGGTTGTCCCATGAAAAGTAATAGGGGGGGGAAGTCTTCCAATGGGGACACTAGTTCTGGTGTCTTGGGGGTCCCCAAGAATTTCCCTTAATTTCCAGTAATTTCCTCCCACGGTGTTTGGTTATGGGACAGGAAGTGAAGAGAAATCCCCGCAATGGGACACAGATGGCGAAAAAAAAAAAATCTGACGAGTTTTAACCCTCCCTTGCTCTATCCAAAATGAAAAAGAAAATTTGCCTATAATTCTACTTTAAAGCAGAAATAAAGTCAGTTACCATACTTACCTCCTCTCCAACAATTAGAAGTCTGTGAGTGGTCCCTTGCTGACAATTGCATTTTCCCCTGGCTCCTTCTGGGTCCTTCCATCTTGATTGGTCAGCATAGGATGACATTACTATTACACATGCATCAGTCATCCCAGCACCCAGGATGGTTATGAGCAGGCAGATCTACTTATTTTAAAGCAGAAGTGACATTGCATGTTTCTTCTGCGATATATAGCCTCCCTACTTGTAAGTTTTTTAATGTTGACTTCAGTTCCACATTAAAAATGAGGAACACCCTGGGATGGAGAAGCTATGCAGTGCGCAGCACACTAAAATGGGCATGGCTAAACTGCGCTGAATATTGGGCATAGCTTAAAATAGAACTATAGACACAACGTTTGTATATTTTGGATAGTATAAGGAAGGGTTATGACCCATGTCAGTAGTTTTTGCCATCTGTATCCCATTGGGGAGATTTACCTTAATTTCCTGTGCCACTGCCAAAACAAGAAGTTAGAGGAAATCCTTTGGAAATTGAGGGAATCCATTAGCCCCCCCCCCCCCCAGGTCATCAGTACTACTGTCCCCTTTGGAACATTTCTCCTCTGTTACTGTTCTGTGGGCAATGCAAAAGTTAGGATTTTCTTTTACTTTCACCTTTGATGATAATGTAAAACAGGACAAATAGATTGGATGAATTACTCTAATGGGGGGACAGACAGCAATAAAAATCTGACAGGTTTACTAATCCCTCTCCACTCTATCCAAAACTAAAAAAACAGAAAATGGTATCATACTTTATGTAATTTTCCTTTCCTGATGACAATCCATGGCAGCATACATGTGATATAGCTCCGCCCCTATATCCACCCACAGGACCTGTGTAGAATTATAAGGCTACGTTCACACTAGCGTTGTGTGCAGGCGGCAGAGAGGCGTTTGGGAAGCGTTTTTACCGCTTCCCAAACTCCTCGGACAATTCTGCACATTGCAGCACATGGTGCTGTTCTAACGGGAGCGTTAGCGTCGCGGCAAAACAGACGCCTCTGGTCGAGTCAGGAGGCGTTGAAGCCTCCTATTCTAGTCTATGGTGCCGCTCCGCAAATGCCCGGCGTGGTTGCGGAGCGGTAACACCATTTAAACTTCATTATAGGCATTTGTGGGGCATTTTTAACGATCGGCAAATGCCTAGCAACCGCCGCTAAACCGCGCATGCGGCGTTTGTGGAGCGTTAAAAAACGCTCCGCAAACGCCGGACCAACGCTTGCCAAATGCTATAGGGGCGTTTGGCAAGCGTTGGTAAAACAGTCAAGTGTGAATGAGCCCTAAAAGTCTGTGTTAAAGATCGTGACACTTACAGTCAGGTCCATAAATATTGGGACATCGACACAATTCTAACATTTTTTGTTCTATACACCAGCACAATGGATTTGAAATGAAACGAACAAGATGTGCTTTAACTGCAGACTGTCAGCTTTAATTGGAGGGTATTTACATCCAAATCAGGTGAACGGTGTAGGAATTACAACAGTTTGCATATGTGCCTCCCACTTGTTAAGGGACCAAAAGTAATGGGACAATTGGCTTCTCAGCTGTTCCATGGCCAGGTGTGTGTTATCCCCTCATTATCCCAATTATAATGAGCAGATAAAAGGCCCAGAGTTCATTTCAAGTGTGCTATTTGCATTTGGAATCTGTTGCTGTCAACTCTTAAGATGCGATCCAAAGAGCTGTCACTATCAGTGAAGCAAGCCATCATTAGGCTGAAAAAACAAAAAAACCCATCAGAGAGATAGCAAAAACATTAGGCGTGGCCAAAACAACTGTTTGGAACATTCTTAAAAAGAAGGAACGCACCGGTGAGCTCAGCAACACCAAAAGACCCAGAAGACCACGGAAAACAACTGTGGTGGATGACTGAAGAATTCTTTCCCTGGTGAAGAAAACACCCTTCACAACAGTTGGCCGGATCAAGAACACTCTCCAGGAGGTAGGTGTATGTGTGTCAAAGTCAACAATCAAGAGAAGACTTCACCAGAGTGAATACAGAGGGTTTACCACAAGATGTAAACCATTGGTGAGCCTCAAAAACAGGAAGGCCAGATTAGAGTTTGCCAAACGACATCTAAAAAAGCCTTCACAGTTCTGGAACAACATCCTATGGACAGATGAGACCAAGATCGACTTGTACCAGAGTGATGGGAAGAGAAGAGTATGGAGAAGGAAAGGAACTGCTCATGATCCTAAGCATACCACCTCATCAGTGAAGCATGGTGGTGGTAGTTGAAAGGAATTGACTCTCGTTCCTCTCTGCACTGACTCCCGTCAGCCCCTGGCATTGACCAGCAATTACCCTCAGATCCGGAGTTCACCTGAGACACAAAGGAATTGCAGACAGACACAAGGTAGTATCTCAGAATGAACTGAATTTATTCTTCCGTGTTTAAACTTATATATGAAACTTAAAACAATGCATAGAAATATAAGAACCAATCAATTGACAGGTATGCATTTAACCAATTAGAATATTACATACGTCAGTCATGCCCAATCAGTTGGCATATATGTTAATTATTATTATATACGTCAAGCTTTGAACTTTTGAACAACACAGAAAGCAGACAGTTCCTCTTTACCGTTGGCTTATAGTTATTAATACTCTCTCAACAGGATGTAGCCCACCACAGACTTTCAGTCTCGGGCTAGCTAAGGAAAAAAGGGGAAGTTGCACCTGAACAAAAAAGAGGAACTTCCTAACTCCTGACAAATTACCGTTTAAGACAAGAAAGTCAATTCTTTTAAAGTACTGACTTAAGATGGATACTGATTCTAAGATGGAAGAAGTTTGGCTCAGAGAGAGACAAGATGGTGGGACATCAAACTTGGGGGCTAATCCCTTCAAACCCCCCTCTTAGGTCACACACGTGACCTTACACCTTAGTCACAGGTTGGTACCTGGGGCCCTTAGTAGGTAATCAGGGTTCCCCATATACCAAACCAGGTTTCAAATAAACTGACCAGTGGATTTTCTACTCCTGAGCTTTCAGCTAATTCTTCAAACAATATTTGGAGGTTGTGAAGGGCTCTAATAATACTTCCATCAGAAACAGTGTTATGGGGAATAAGAGTACAACCGCAGGAGTTAAACATTTTACATACTTTCCCTTTATCAGCTAATAACATATCAAAAACAGTATGGTTCTACCAAACTTTTGTTAACCATAGCCAATGTAGTTAACCCAATCTACATTCCCGCTAAACTGTACCCATATAATACAGACAAATTCTGTAGCAACATTACCATGTTCAAATCAGGCAAAATTTCCTGATACTGGTTTAGAGACTTAAAAGTAAATTATGTAATCTGGTAACAGGGAATTTTCTTAACCAAATCAGTACATTCCTTCTCAGTGATATTATCTTTGTACATTCTAATTAGACAGAACATATTAGTTTCTTTTTCCTGAAAAAGGGAACCAGTCTCAATGCTTAATCTATCTTTTGATTGCCTCATTACTCCTGTATTTTCCTAGCCCCCAGGGCGAGCTGCCTACGGCACGGGCAGGGACTGTTAAAAGGAATTGGTGATGGTTGTTCTCTGAAAATACTATTCCTAGCGGATTGGAAATGGCTAGTAACAAAACAATAGACAATGGGATCCATACAACTATTAAAACTACTCAAAGTTACTGTGACATGGTACACAATGAGGATGACATCCCGAGACACCTCACTGCGGACACAGAAAACCACTTGACTAACATGAATGGGAGTGAAACAGACTGTGAAGATGACCAGCACCATTATGAGGAGCTGTACCGCCTTCACCCGTCTCTCTCGGCTTTGGTTCATTTGTATTGACTTGGACTAAGTCCACATGATCCGCAGGGTGTAGAAAACAACAATCACCAAAGGAACAAAATACTCAAAACCTGTCAGCATAAGTAGCTGGAAAAAACAATGTTTGTGGTTAATCGTTGTGGTCAGTATGATGACAGTTACAATCACAGCAAATATCCAAATCAAAACACAGATGCATTTGGCATAACTGGGATTTCTCCATCTGCGTGAGGCTTTGGCTTGCACAATGGCCAGGTAGCGATCAACACAGATGCAGGTCAGTACATGTTCACAGAGTACGTAAAACTGTGAACATAATAGCAGATATGACAGGTCTCTACATTACGGTAATACATAACAATTCGTGCTGGTAGAGAGAGACCCACTAAAAGGTCTGTCACTACCAAGTTAATGGTGTAAATAACAGAGGGTGTCCTTACTTTGGTCTGAAAACAGAACACATAAAGGGCCAAACTGTTCAGTATTATGCCCATCAAAAAAATAAAAGAGTTGATAATTAGCAACGCCACCCAAAGGCCATAGAACCTTTGATGCAAGGTTTGACCTGGGTTGGCTTGTTGAGGGATTTGGAATTGTTTGTCATTTGCTATAGATTCATTCAGTTCAAGTTCTCTGGATGGGTTGAAGTTTCCAGGGCTGACGAAGCACTCCATGTGGTTCAGATCAATCTCTCAGGACTTCTCTGGCTGCTTCTTCTGTATCTGTGTCTTTGTCTTGCTTCTTAGGGGTATGGTTTACTCTTTTCACACATCTGGCATGGATCCAGGCCTTGGAATCCTCAGTCAGAACAGCGGTCATAGTGACAGCGATCACGGAAGCGAGTTGGTTCCTGTGAAAAAAAGAGAAAAGTGCGAGCAACATTTCTTTCAACCTTGTCCAAACTTTCAATAAACTTTCTCACATATTCTTCCTGAATCAATCCTAAATCCCCTCTTTCTACCATGAGTGGCTGTCTGGCCCAGGGAGTGGGAAAGAGCCTATCCATTAAAACCTAAAAAAGGGGTGGGTAACCTGTCTTCTTAGAAGGAATCATCCTTATCTCTATACCTGAACTCTGAGGGACATTTCCACCTAGCGGCTAAACATATCCACAATTACCCAAAAATATTCCTGTCCTTTTCCTACTTTTGGCATGTGTGTAAATCTACCTGTGGGCGGATAAAAAATGTTAATGTCTTGCCTTGTGAGGATTGTTCCTAATTAGAGATGAGCAAATCGAAGTAGGCGAAGTGGAATTCGAGTCGAATATTGGAAAATTTTCGATTCGCGCCGAATCCGAAAAATAGCCTACTTTGGACGCGCGAATCGAAATTTTTCCTAAAATGGCGGCAGACATGTGCGGCGACGGAGCGGGGATGTCTGGGAAGGCGCGCTGACCCATAATGCATTCCTTAATGACATGTGATCGCATTAGCCAATCAGCAGCCAGCCAGCCAGCACTGTGTAATGGTCGAGCTATAAATAGCGGCCATTTTAGAATTCTTCATTTGCCTCCAGTCATTCAAGAGAGGCAGACCGCTCTGTATTAGGGACAGAGTTAGGGCCACAGAAACGTTACTTGGGGACAGAGAAACGTTACTTAGGGACAGAGAAGCATTACTCAGGGACACAGAATTGTTACTGAGGGCCACAGAACTGTTACTTAGGGCCACAGAAACGTTAGTTAGGGCCACAGAATTGTTACTCAGGGACAGACACAGAATTGTTACTGAGGGCCACAGAATTGTTACTTAGGGCCACAGAAACGTTACTCAGGGACACAGAATTGTTACTGAGGGCCACAGAACTGTTACTTAGGGCCACAGAAACGTTAGTTAGGGCCACAGAATTGTTACTCAGGGACAGACAGAATTGTTACTGAGTGCCAGAGAATTGTTACTTAGGGCCACAGAAACGTTAGTTAGGGCCACAGAATTGTTACTCAGGGACAGACACAGAATTGTTACTGAGGGCCACAGAAACGTTATTAGGGCCACAGAATTGTTACTCAGGGACAGACAGAATTGTTACTCAGGGACGCAGAATTGTTACTGAGGGCCACAGAACCGTTACTTAGAGCCACAGAAACGTTACTCAGGGACACAGAATTGTTACTGAGGGCCACAGAACCGTTACTTAGGGCCACAGAATTGTTACTCAGGGACAGACACAGAATTGTTACTGAGGGACACAGAATTGTTACTGAGGGCCACAGAACCGTTACTTAGGGCCACAGAATTGTTACTCAGGGACACAGAATTGTTACTGAGGGCCACAGAACCGTTACTTAGGGCCACAGAATTGTTACTCAGGGACAGACACATAATTGTTACTCAGGGACACAGAATTGTTACTGAGGGCCACAGAACCGTTACTTAGGGCCACAGAATTGTTACTCAGGGACACAGAATTGTTACTGAGGGCCACAGAACCGTTACTTAGGGCCACAGAATTGTTACTCAGGGACAGACACAGAATTGTTACTGTGGGCCACAGAACCGTTACTTAGGGCCACAGAAACGTTACTCAGGGACACAGAATTGTTACTCAGGGACACAGAATTGTTACTGAGGGCCACAGAACCGTTACTTAGGGCCACAGAATTGTTACTCAGGGACACAGAATTGTTACTGAGGGCCACAGAACCGTTACTTAGGGCCACAGAATTGTTACTCAGGGACAGACACATAATTGTTACTCAGGGACACAGAATTGTTACTGAGGGCCACAGAACCGTTACTTAGGGCCACAGAATTGTTACTCAGGGACACAGAATTGTTACTGAGGGCCACAGAACCGTTACTTAGGGCCACAGAATTGTTACTCAGGGACAGACACAGAATTGTTACTGTGGGCCACAGAACCGTTACTTAGGGCCACAGAAACGTTACTCAGGGACACAGAATTGTTACTCAGGGACACAGAATTGTTACTCAGGGACACAGAACCGTTACTTAGGGCCACAGAAACATTACTCAGGGACACAGAATTGTTACTGAGGGCCACAGAACCGTTACTTAGGGCCACAGAACCGTTACTTAGGGCCACAGAACCGTTACTTAGGGCCACAGAACTGTTACTTAGGGACAGACACAGAATTGTTACTGAGGGACACAGAATTGTTACTGAGGGCCACAGAACCGTTACTTAGGGCCACAGAACCGTTACTTAGGGCCACAGAACCGTTACTTAGGGCCACAGAATTGTTACTCAGGGACACAGAATTGTTACTGAGGGCCACAGAACCGTTACTTAGGGCCACAGAATTGTTACTCAGGGACAGACACATAATTGTTACTCAGGGACACAGAATTGTTACTGAGGGCCACAGAACCGTTACTTAGGGCCACAGAATTGTTACTCAGGGACAGACACAGAATTGTTACTGAGGGCCACAGAACCGTTACTTAGGGCCACATAAACGTTACTCAGGGACACAGAATTGTTACTGAGGGCCACAGAACTGTTACTTAGGGCCACAGAAACGTTAGTTAGGGCCACAGAATTGTTACTCAGGGACAGACACAGAATTGTTACTGAGGGCCACAGAATTGTTACTGAGGGCCACAGAATTGTTACTGAGGGCCACAGAATTGTTACTGAGGGCCACAGAATTGTTACTGAGGGCCACAGAATTGTTACTGAGGGCCACAGAATTGTTACTGAGGGCCACAGAATTGTTACTGAGGGCCACATAAACGTTACTCAGGGACACAGAATTGTTACTGAGGGCCACAGAACTGTTACTTAGGGCCACAGAAACGTTAGTTAGGGCCACAGAATTGTTACTCAGGGACAGACACAGAATTGTTACTGAGGGCCACAGAACTGTTACTTAGGGCCACAGAAACGTTAGTTATGGCCACAGAATTGTTACTCAGGGACAGACACAGAACCGTTACTTAGGGCCACAGAATTGTTACTCAGGGACAGACACAGAATTGTTACTCAGGGACAGACAGAATTGTTACTGAGGGCCACAGAAATGTTACTTAGGGCCACAGAAACATTACTCAGGGACACAGAATTGTTACTCAGGGACAGACACAGAATTGTTACTCAGGGACAGACACAGAATTGTTACTCAGGGACACAGAATTGTTACTGAGGGACACAGAATTGTTACTGAGGGCCACAGAACTGTTACTTAGGGCCACAGAACTGTTACTTAGGGCCACAGAACTGTTACTTAGGGCCACAGAAACGTTACTCAGGGACACAGAATTGTTACTGAGGGCCACAGAACCGTTACTTAGGGCCACAGAATTGTTACTGAGGGACACAGAATTGTTACTGAGGGCCACAGAACCGTTACTTAGGGCCACAGAATTGTTACTGAGGGACAGACACAGAATTGTTACTGAGGGACATAGAATTGTTACTGAGGGACACAGAATTGTTACTGAGGGACACAGAATTGTTACTGAGGGACACAGAATTGTTACTCAGGGACAGACACAGAATTGTTACTCAGGGACAGACAGAATTGTTACTGAGGGCCACAGAAATGTTACTGAGGGCCACAGAAACGTTACTCAGGGACACAGAATTGTTACTGAGGGACACAGAATTGTTACTGAGGGCCACAGAACTGTTACTGAGGGCCACAGAACTGTTACTGAGGGCCACAGAACTGTTACTGAGGGCCACAGAACTGTTACTCAGGGACACAGAATTGTTACTCAGGGACACAGAATCGTTGAATTAAAGAGTGTGTCAGACAACATGCAGAGGAGTGGCAGAGGAGGCAATGTTTTAGGAGCGAGCAGACGTGGCAGCAGAGGAAGGGGTCGAGGCAGCACTATTCGCAGCCAGAGGCTAGTGCTCCCGGTGTCATCCAGTACAGTGAGGAAGAGCTAACAGAGGGCGGTCAGGAACGGGGGGAGACATCCGCCTCTTCAGCAGCCAGGCAAAGAAGTAGTGGCGAGGAGAGTGGCTCGGTAGCCGGTCTAGAGACAGGTCTGTCTCCTGACCCACACGCAGCCGAGGGGGCTAGTAGTGAGGCGGAGACCCTAATTGATGATGATGAGGCTGATCGCACTTGGCAGCCTCGTCGTCATCAGGCTATTGCTTCCGCATCATCAGGAGAAGAGGGTGGCAGCTTGGCAGCGAGCAAAACAGTCGGTGGGTTGTCTCCATCGCCACACTCTGCCATGTGCCACTTTCAGGTCTCCTCACACACTGCTGGTGTGTTGAATTTTTTGACATAGGGTGCTGGCAGATTACGGGCCTCCCATAGCTGCTGCCAGGCCCCTAATCTGCCATGGGCCCCTATATACCGCCTCCTCATGCTGCTGCCAGGTCCAGAGTCTGTCATGGGTCCCTGTACGGCCTCCCATTGCTGCTGTCTCCATCGCCACACTCTGCCATGTGCCACTTTCAGGTCTCCTCACACTGCTGGTGTGTTCAATTTTTTGACATAGGGTGCTGGCAGATTACGGGCCTCCCATAGCTGCTGCCAGGCCCCTAATCTGCCATGGGCCCCTATATACCGCCTCCTCATGCTGCTGCCAGGTCCAGAGTCTGTCATGGGTCCCTGTACGGCCTCCCATTGCTGCTGTCTCTATCGCCACACTCTGCCATGTGCCACTTTCAGGTCTCCTCACACTGCTGGTGTGTTCCATTTTTTGTCATAGGGTGCTGGCAGATTACGGGCCTCCCATAGCTGCTGCCAGGCCCCTAATCTGCCATGGGCCCCTGTACCGCCTCCTCATGCTGCTGCCAGGTCCAGAGTCTGTCATGGGTCCCTGTACGGCCTCCCATTGCTGCTGTCTCCATCGCCACACTCTGCCATGTGCCACTTTCAGGTCTCCTCACACACTGCTGGTGTGTTCCATTTTTTGTCATAGGGTGCTGGCAGATTACGGGCCTCCCATTGCTGCTGCCAGGCCCCTAATCTGCCATGGGCCCCTATACCGCCTCCTCATGCTGCTGCCAAGTCCAGAGTCTCTCATGGGTCCCTGTACGGCCTCCCATTGCTGCTGTCTCCATCGCCACACTCTGCCATGTGCCACTTTCAGGTCTCCTCACACACTGCTGGTGTGTTCCATTTTTTGTCATAGGGTGCTGACAGATTACGGGCCTCCCATTGCTGCTGCCAGGCCTGTAATCTGCCATGGGCCCCCGTACCGCCTGGTCACGCTGCTGCTGGGTCCACAGTGTGACATGGGTCCCTGTACCGCCTCCCATTGCTCCCACTCTGCCATGTGCCACTTTGAGGTCTCCTCACACTCCTGCTGTTTTCCATTTTGTCATAGGTTGCTGGCAGATTACAGGCCTCCCATAGGTGCTGCCAGGCCCCAAATCTGCCATGGGCCCCCGTACCACCTGGTCACGCTGCTGCTGGGTCCACAGTGTGACATGGGTCCCTGTACCGCCTCCCATTGCTCCCACTCTGCCATGTGCCACTTTGAGGTCTCCTCACACTCCTGCTGGTTTCCATTTTGTCATAGGTTGCTGTATGGCCTCCCATTGCTGCTGCCTCCACCGCCACACTGTGGCTCCAAACACTGGTTTTGGCCCCGTGACTGGCCAAATGAGTGAAGTGTGCGGTGATTCTAAGATCGACGGCACTCATCTGCATGTCATACTGACTGACAGTATTATTTCTCTTCCCCAGCAGACTCCAAGGGCATTTAAATTAAAGGTACAGTGTTCTGCACTAATATTAAGTCTCTCTGAAGCCTAGAAACACCCTTTTTTAAGTTAAATTCACAGCGAATATATTCGACTCGAATCGAATATTTTCCACGAATTCGCCGAATCAGTCGAATCGAATTTTTGAATACTTCGCTCATCTCTATTCCTAATGTATGTAATGCATCTAGACACATATGATTTTACCATAAAGGGGGGCCAGGGATGAAAAAAAATCCAGCAGTTCACATGTAACCTACCATCCCCTGTGACCTATCCCATAATACTGTAAGATGAACAGAGGTGCACTAGCTTCTAGAATACATGGTCTCCCCTCTTGTGACACAAAGTCCAATTAGTGGAACTTTGGTCACACTAACTACATTCCACTTAATATCTTTAGAAGTAGCAAATGTACTGCAATATTTGATCTAACAGTGACATTTAAAATCGGAGCAGGATCTAAAGTGGGAGGAATATATTTTATTCTCAACTTGGGGTTTAACAACAGTATAACCTCATATTCACTAAGTGGTGGTGTGTAAGGTGGTCTCATGTCCAAGAGTAAATGACATAGCCATTTGAATCACCATCTCAAATAATAGCAAACTTTTGAGACACACAGGCATGCCTTGAACCTGTACCAGAACCATCTCTGAGAAAAAACAAAAGGGCGGAGTGTACCTCCATGCTCCCCAAGCCAGGATTCCTGACATAGTTTTACAATTTTCCCTAACATACAGATGAAACATTTGATCATATGCGGGCAGACCAAGACCAGGGGCTATTACCATAGCATATTTCAGATACACAAAAACATTACACATTTCAATTAACCATTTCTCAAGATCTGACATTTCTGAACCTGTGGTTTGTCTCAAAATACTGTCATAGTAGGAACAGTCAGGTATCCATTGGCGGCAGCAACCAATCATGTCAAGAAAGGTAAGCATGTCTTTCTTGGTCAATGGGCGGGGCAGACCCATAAGAGCCACAGCTCTCTTTGTGACTGAATTTCCTATCACCTTTTGTGAGGACAAAACCAAGGTATTCAACAGTTTCTTAACACCATTATAACTTTTCTTAGACACTTTATGATCACATATAAGATACACACTCCACCTGGCTGGCTGTCCGCACTGAAACCAACTAAACCATGGCTAGGAGTTCATGGCTTGGGGCCTGGAGGACTACAGTATAATCCTGGAGAAATTCACTCCAGATAAAACTTTTACTTCTAAAGTTAAAGGCAAAAATTAGCCATGTCTCCTTAACAGGAATTTGCTAAAAAAATTTGTCAAATCAATCACTGTAAAAAAAAAACAACTCGACATCAGGTGGGATGGAGAAAATGAGTATTGGTACATCAGGTACTATTGGGACAATGAGAGTTACAAGAGCATTTATAGCCCTCAGGTCCTGCACAAATCTGTAAGAACCGTCTGGCTTCTCAACTAGATTTATTGGGCTGTTGTATGGTGAAATCACCTTTCCAAGGATTCTTGCCTTGAAACAAATGCTCCACCATGGGCACTATTCTTTCCTCCTTTATTTTAAACAAAAGGGCCTTATTTATAAAACACAGTGTGGCCTTGTATTGGAGTGCAGGAAATGAATCCCACATCCAAGGAACTTTCTGCTCAAACTTTATATTGTTCCAGCAGAGAGTGAGAGATCATATTTCAATAAACACTGTCATAACAGGGACAGTTGGTATCCCGGCAGATTAAGCTACAATACCTCCTTTCCCAGAGTTTTAGATTAATACTAAGCTTTCCCAAGAGAACAAATCAACTGGACAATTGGGTATGATTTTGAATAAGTGCTCTAGCAGCAAAACAAAAAAAAAAAAAAAAACTGAAAAAGGTGGTGCTTTAAAAATGTTGGTGGGTTTCCCACCTGTTCTTATAGAGAGTTTTCCACTTTTTCAGCGAATTCTCTCCACATACTGTTTCAGGTGGTGAACTCAGGATGTCTGTTACATCCAGACTATCACTCTCCCTTAATACCAGGGAACCTGAACCCGAGGATTCTTCAAAAAATAAATCCTCCTCAGTAATTGGAGTGACAACAATTCTCCCTGCGGCTTCATGTGTGGCAGGAGTTTGAACTACACTCTGAGAATCCTCGGGAGTTTGAACTGTAAAAGGCTGTGTGGCAGAAATCTGAACTGCACCAGTTATTTGGTGTGTCTGTGCAGGTATTAAGACTGGTGATGTGGGAGGTGCAGTGGGAATGGGATTCTGAACTACATAATGGTTGGTTAGGAAATCAACAATTTCCTCTGTAAGGGTGGGATAACCATACGGTGGAGGTAGTAACATGAGAGGGTGTGTGGATCTGTCTATTTCTGACTCCAATGAATGTATTCTTGCTGCATCATTATTCCTAACCTCAGCCTTCTTTTGCCTCTTATTTTTCCTATAAAACCAAAGCGGAGCAAACGTCACCCAATTCTGTCCACCTCTGCCCATATATCTTGGGTCCCACATGGGGTCTCCTTCGTACCATGGAAATGCCTGTTTTTCTCCCAGACAGAGTCCCCTGACCATATCCATATGAAAAGTATCATTATCACCACTATAGGGAAATGGATCCACACTGCCCATTACTTCACTCCATTCTGCTAATCTATCTACCCAGGAATGAATTAAAGAATAATCTGTCAAACAGATACGGGCTACATAATCTTTACACGATTCACCAACATTTGGGAGAGGGGGCTTATTCCTACTCTGACTTCTCCCCATATCTTTACACTTGAATATATCTGTATCACAAATCTGTCCTATAGGCTGTAATGACAATTTATCCTATAAAAATGCCTGGACCTAAGATACTTTCTCTAGTCTTTCTCTAGTGACTGATAAAAGTGAAGATTATAACCTGGGTGTACAATACTTTCTAATAATATTCTGCCAATCTTTTCTAACTTACAACACAATTTAAACAAAACATTTACATAGGCACCCAACTCGGCGTTACCACGCAATCACCTCACCCAGATCATCAACCAATAAGGCTTATTTGGGTGGGGTGGGGCATGTCACACGGAAATTGACAATACCTTCAGTGACCGCTGGCCCATACACTTTACCACCTGGGCACTTGTGTCACACAAACAAATTATCTTATACTTCTATGCGATAGGAAGAAAAGCAAAGGTTTGCAGGGCAATACTGATCAACCCCGGGCTTTTTTCCTGGTTTCTTCTCAGAGAAACTCTTTTTAGTCCCTTCTCATAAGAGACTGTGCAGTTCCCAAAACTGCTCCTGGTCTTTTTCCAAAAAGACCTTGTGCTTCCCACAGCACTCTGCGCCTGGCCACTGGCGTCTTATGACGCTGAGCCCAGTGCTACCTAAGGGCATGAGATTTCAATCAGAGCCTTACCGGCAAGAGACTATTTGGCAGAATGACAAAAAATCTTACTTACCGAAAAGGATGATTATCTCATCCCGGACACGAGCCCCCAATTGAAAGGAATTGACTCTCGTTCCTCTCTGCACTGACTCCCGTCAGCCCCTGGCATTGACCAGCAATTACCCTCAGATCCGGAGTTCACCTGAGACACAAAGGAATTGCAGACAGACACAAGGTAGTATCTCAGAATGAACTGAATTTATTCTTCCGTGTTTAAACTTATATATGAAATTTAAAACAATGCATAGAAATATAAGAACCAATCAATTGACAGGTATGCATTTAACCAATTAGAATATTACATACGTCAGTCATGCCCAATCAGTTGGCATATATGTTAATTATTATTATATACGTCAAGCTTTGAACTTTTGAACAACACAGAAAGCAGACAGTTCCTCTTTACCGTTGGCTTATAGTTATTAATACTCTCTCAACAGGATGTAGCCCACCACAGACTTTCAGTCTCGGGCTAGCTAAGGAAAAAAGGGGAAGTTGCACCTGAACAAAAAAGAGGAACTTCCTAACTCCTGACAAATTACCGTTTAAGACAAGAAAGTCAATTCTTTTAAAGTACTGACTTAAGATGGATACTGATTCTAAGATGGAAGAAGTTTGGCTCAGAGAGAGACAAGATGGTGGGACATCAAACTTAAGGGCTAATCCCTTCAGTAGTGTCATGGCGTGGGCATGTATGGCTGCCAATGGAACTGGTTCTCTTGTATTTATTGATGATGTGACTGCTGACAAAAGCAGCAGGATGAATTCTGAAGTGTTTTGGGCAATATTATCTGCTCATATTCAGCCAAATGCTTCAGAACTCATTGGGCGCTGCTTCACAGTGCAGATGGACAATGACCCAAAGCATACTGCAAAAGCAACCAAAGAGTTTTTTAAGGGAAAGAAGTGGAATGTTATGCAATGGCCAAGACATTCACCTGACCTGAATCCAATTGAACATGCATTTCACTTGCTGAAGACAAAACTGAAGGGAAAATGCCCCAAGAACCAGCAGGAACTGAAGACAGTTGCAGTAGAGGCCTGGCAGAGCATCACCAGGGATGAAACCCAGCATCTGGTGATGTCTATGCGTTCCAGACTTCAGGCTGTAATTGATGCAAAGGATTTGCAACCAAGTATTAAAAAGTGAAAGTTTTGATTTATGATTACTATTCTGTCCCATTACTTTTGGTCCCTTAACAAGTGGGAGGGACATATGCAAACTGTTGTAATTCCTACACCGTTCACCTGATTTGGATGTAAATACCCTCAAATTAAAGCTGACAGTCTGCAGTTAAAAGCAAATCTTGTTTGTTTCATTTCAAATCCATTGTGGTGGTGTATAGAGCCAAAAATGTTAGAATTGTGTCAATGTCCCAATATTTATGGACCTGACTGTATGTTATTTAAGTGTCTCTTAGGCATTTGAGGTGTGTGTGTGTCCATCTATGAGACTAGGGCACATCTTATATATGTTTTAAAAGAGTCAGCCCACTAAACAGCTATTTCCTAATTCAGTGTGAGCTAAATATGTAATAGCCTTATTTGTAAGTGTTCTAAACATGATTCTTAGTGTCCATACTTGTAAGTGTTCTAAACATATAATTCTTAGTGTGACGTTATCTGCAAAACTCTTTTAGTCGACAGAAATACATAATACTGTTACGATGACTGTTATGTGATCTTCACATACTATAACTTCACATAACTTCATTCTTTTAAAACAGGTTCAACTTTCAGCATAAGACAGTGATCACATAAATGCATAAACATAACCAACAATAATTGAGACTATACTATCACACACTATTCCTAACTAATTAGTCAACTAACTATAAGAAATAACTACAGTGGTGTAATTTGGTTTTGTGCTGCCCTAGGCAAGACTAAAATGGGGCACCCCCCTCATCTAAATTTGCCCCACCCTTTCATCTGCAAACCCCACCCCTTCCTCTTTAGGCTCCACCTCTTCCTATTAGAGCTCCACCCACTGGCATCGATGGGGCGCTATTCCTCCCACTGACACCAATGATGGGATTCTGAATACTTTTTATAGATTTTCATGGCATGTTGAATTATATTGAAAGCATTTTCTTTTAACATGTTTCTTTCAGGTTTGTTTTTTTCAATTTTAATCCAAGTTACAACTGAAAAAAATGAACACATTTTCCATAAATGTTCATAATAGTTTAATCTATTTTTCTGCAAAACATGAAAGATGGTATTAAAAGAGGACAAGCTTTCAATATACCACATATGCTACAATAATTTCAATACAAATGTAAATTTTCAAGACATCCTTCTTGCTGCTTAGATTTTACCCAAATATATATGTAGTGATTAAAAATGCTTTCTTTTGTGGTATCTTCTGAGAGTTATGTAATTCTCCTGTATGATTAAAAAAAAAGTAAAATATAGATATACTTTTTTTTTCCCTAGTATGACCAGTGATGCTTTTTAAATGTCCTTTTTATTCTTTTAAAATTATCAATGTCATCATACAAGTGGTATGGATACTTTAAAAATACACATTTATAAAGCACAGTTGAATGATTTACACCTGTGCATTGCATACTGTTGGCTTTGGATGCCTGAAGCTGGCAGTGGGCAATAAAAATAAATGGGAGGAGGAGTATAAAAAGTCAGGAGTAAAGTCTGGTTACATGACCTGTCAAAGTCAAATGGCCTTTTTTCCTCCAATCAATTTCTGTGTTAATCAGAGAGAACTCAATGAACTACTGTAGATTTCACAGTTCTATAAATGGGCCGGGAGTGTGCATAGTCCCATTGAGTATAACAAAGAGCCAATAGTGATATCCACTTTCTGTTAGAGTCCCTGTGTGTTACCATATACATTGCAAAGTGACAGTTGTGTGCTGCCCATTTCACATGACACCAAAAGAATGTTCCTGGCAAAAAGCGTGGTAAAGTGATCCACTAATTAAATGAAGGCTTTTTTTTAATGGCTTGCATATCTGTTTTTTTTTTTTTTAATGGCGTATATTTGTGTGAAAATAAGTTTTCCTTTTTTCTTTTTTTTAGGCTAAACATATCTATAGTCATATATTATTATAAAATCATATATTTATTTCCATATTGTAAATCAATTATTTCTAACCTACTCCTATTAATCTCAAGGATCTTGAAGTTTGTGAACTTACTTTGTGAAAAGCCGGCCTTTGGAACTACTAGAGTCTGTACAGGAGTCCCTGTTAGCAGGCACCAAGGTACCATGGGATATATAGTCCTTAAAAATGAAAGTAAACATGAAAAGAGAAGCTGCAAAAGCATGCAGGGAAACCGGAAAGAGACGGCCAGCAGAGAGGCAGCACTCACAACATTAAAGATTTTTCAGGTAATGTGTTCCCCTCCCCTCTGCAAGGATTAACTGCCCATTTTGCCTAGGGGATGATAGACAAGCTGATATACTTATCCTATTGCTTACTTCCATAGACTTCATCCGACAAGACCCCCAAAGCCTCTTCACTTTGCTGCTTGACTGGTCAGAGCTCTTGGACGTCATCTTGTACTATGCAGGACCAACCTCTTATCATATAATGGATGTCAGGCAATGAAAGAGTCCTGGCTGCCTGTAGAGAGAGAAAAAAGGTATGTATGTTATTTTATTCATTATCTCCTAAGCAAAATGAACGGTTAACCCTTGCAGTGGGAAGGGGAACCAACTGCAAGGGTAAGTATTTTTCATTCCTGGAGTTCATCTTTACCTTTCTTTTTCATTAAAGAATTAGTTCACTTTTCCAAAACGAAAATGGAAAGATGAAATAACACAGTATCTCTATCCACCCCACCCCCCAGGTTCCTGCTGTACTTACAGTACCTCCCTGGGTGATGAGCTGTCAGTGCCCAGACAGGCAGTGTATCAGTCCAGGAATTGGAAATTCCTGTTCTTCTTCTATTCCTCCTTCAGCTCTTCCAGGTTGGATCAGAGTGATTCTCTGTGCCGACACTGGACAGAGTCAGTTTGATCCTTCCCAGAAGTGCTGCAGGGAGAAGAGAGGATTTCAAATTCCCAGACCACTACACTGGCTGCCTGGGCACTGACAGCTCATTATTCACGGAGAGTGAACCTATGCTTTAAGTCCCTGGTCACACTGGGTGCAACTTGGCATGCAATTTGCATGCCATGTGACTTGCAAATCGCATGCCAAGTCGCACCCTATTGTCCGCAATTAGAGTGGTCATATCGGTGCAGTTCCAACTTGGTCGGAGCTGCACTGATTTCTAAAGTAGTGCATGCACTACTTTTGGTGCGGTTTGCATAGACATTTTTGTCAGATGTCTTGCAAATTACATCCCGACTTTGAAATCGTGCGACTTGCAGTGCAGTCACACGATTTAAAAGTTGGGATCGGTATGTTTAGGGGGTAATGGTTAAAGGGTGAGAGTTTTGGGCTTTTGTATACCTTTCGCTGGAGGTCAACAGAACTTCTGCAGCAATGTACAAAGACGAAGGTACACAAAATATACTCTCTCAAAAGCAATGAGAAAGTATGAAATGTATCATTCAGGTTGCGCACTTTTGTGGAACATTCCTCTCATCACTAGTCTAAGTTGGGTCCCTAAAGGTCCTGAGCCCTGGAAAAGTTCCGTTATCTGCTTACACTGATTGCAATAACTTTTTTTTTTTTCAACAAAAAGTGAGAATTTCCTAATTAATAATACTAAATCACACAAAGGTTTACAGTTTTTTTTTTTGACCAGCAGATGGCAATGTAAAGATGTTTTATGTGTTATAGAAAGCATTTACAAGAGGAATTTGTGGGCTGCTATTTCTGACTTCTCTTTGTGAAAATGCTAGTCGCCTACTTATCATGTAGATATTTTGGCTATAATGCTTTTTAAAGCACTGGACAACTCAATGTGAAGTTACTGTCTCTTTTAAACATCTATAACAGAAACTTGTCAGTAATTGCATTTGATACATTTAGTGCAATGCTTTTTTTTATGTCAAAACTTCACTTGTGTGGCACAGGTGAAGCTTGGGGCTCACAAATCTTTTAGGCATCCTCGTAAACCTAAGGTGGATTTACTCTTGCTTCACGTTGCTGCAACCTGGGTTCTATATGTAGGAAGCCTATTCATTTCAATGAGCTGCACTACCCACATATTCACAGGAAAAGAAGTCCTTGGCCCTATTTTTAAATTGCATTGCATTGAATCGCATGGCACCATGCAGCCTGGCATGTGCAAAATATGTGGCGCTGATGCCATTGTGTGGGGGTGTCATTAAGATTTATTGACACCCCTTGCTGTCTACTAAAGTGCAGCATGTTTCTCTGTGGGTCGAGAACATGATTTTTAGCATGTTTCCCACCTGTTCAGATGTGAACCTAGCCTAAAATATTACTGTTACATGTGTTTAACGTTGCAGTAAAATAAAAAGTAGAAGCAGTGGCATGAAAAGTTTTCTGCCTGGAAAGACAAAGTTCTGTACAGAACAGCCTTTCCCAAGCTTTTCACCATAGGGAAATCTTTGAAATACATTCCAGATCTTAGAGAACCCCTAATGAAAGTGACATTAAACCCTGGTTTTAAAGTTTACAATTTTTAAAAAATTGGTGCACATTTACAGCTCAGCAAATCGGCCACAAATCTGTGTCGTAGGAAATGTGACTACTGCGCTCATGCGCGGGAGTAACATAATCGCGGCCCAGCCATTCAAGCAGTCGAAGGCACAGAACCCAGAAGGAAGACCAGGATGAAAGCACCTGGGGCCTGCCGGATTGATCACACCACAGCACTGGAGGGCACCATTCGACATGTAAGTCTGCCATAATGTGTTAATATGCATTATGTATGTATTGTTAATTAATGAATATATCTAAGGTTTACAATTTACATAGATGGTTATAAAGAGACATTACCTCCCTTCACCCACCCATTCCCTATATACAAAGATACCTTCCTTCGGAGTTGTGGCCATTCTATAACTGTCTTGAATAGTCGTCAGTGGCGGATTGACAACTCATGGGGCCCCCGGGCAATAGGGGATCATGGGGCCCCTGTGTCCTTGCCCACACTCAAAAAAGCCTATAAGAAAGGTACCAGGAGCATTTCATGGGGCCCCCTACTGACCTCGGGCAGTCCTCGAATGGTCAGTCCGCCCCTGGTTGGCTTCAACATACAGTGATGTCACAGACCACATTAGTGTAGTCTGAAGTGAGCTATGCATCCCATACTTGCATATGTGTTCGTAACTGAAAAAAAAGTACCCTCTATTGCTTTCAGCCTCCCCCAAATCTCTGAATTCCTTTTCTTTGCTGCTGTGACTAACTTCCTGTTAAAGGGTGGCTACATTTATTTTCCATGATCCCACTGTATGTAGGAACATAGCCACCGTCTCTTCCTTGCTTCCAAGATGGACTATGGGATTTGTATTGTGCACAGAGCAGTGCACATGGATTATTTTTGGAAAATAAGGATATTGTTTAGAGTCACTTTAAGTAAGTAGAGTCAGTACCAGAGTACTTTGGTGATCAGTAATGGTCAGAATGCCACTTTTACAAACCGCAAAGAAGATCTTTGCTGTGGAACGGGACTCAAAACTATGTAGGTATCATCAGATGGGAGGTCAATCAGCCACAGCTCATAGAAGCCCTAGCAACCTCCAGAGATACCCCAGGCTTGAGAAAGGCTGCTCTAGAGGTAAATTGTAAGGTAAGAGCAGGAATCCGAAAGCTTTAGATACGGTGACAAGGTGTAAGGCCAAAAGAAGGCATAAAGCATGATGAAGGTCCAAACAAATCTTAATGACTGAAACCAGTATTGCAGCTTTGATACGTGTTAGTAAAACTGTATGTATTGTATCCAGCTGAATTATACCTTGGCTTTTTTTCAGGAGAAATTGGGCCTTTATTTGGTGGTAAATGGTAAAGGATATCTTTTTTATTATCAAAGAAAAAACTAGCCCAAAAAAACATATGTTGAAGTTTACCTGTATATTTCTTGCCATTTCCATAGCCCACCACCTAAGAACACCTAGAAATAGTTTTTCCTACTCCTGATGATCATCGCAATACTACATGTGTGTACATTATTTGTTGCCTGGACACAAGTAAACAAAATTAATTGTAAAGAAAAATCAGTTATAACGAATGATAATAATTAGGACCTACAGATTGCCTAATAAAAGCTGATCTATTTAACCACTTGCCTACCGGGCACTTATACCCCTTTCTTTACCAGGCCAATTTTCAGCTTTCAGCTGTCGCACTTTGACAATTGCGCGGTCATGCAAGATTGTACCCATATGAAATTTTTATCATTTTTTTTCTCACAAATAGAGCTTTCTTTTGGTTGTATTTAATCACCACTGGGCACTTTACTTTTTGCGCAATAAACAAAAAAATGTGCAAAACATTTGAAAAAAAAGTTTCTTTGTTACTATTATAAAATTTTTCAAACAGGTAATTTTTCTCCTTCACTTATGTGCGTTGATGAGGCGGCACTGATGGTCACTAATAGGCGGCACTGATGGGCACTGATAGGCAGCACTGATGGGCACTGATAGGCAGCACTAATGAGGTGTCACAGATAGGTGGCACTGATAGGCAGCACCAGGGGCGGACTGACAACTCATGGGGCCCCTGGGCAATAGGAGATCATGGGGCCCCTGTGTCCTCGCCCACACTCAAACCACACCCAAAAAAGCCTATGAAAGGTACCAGGGAATCTCATGGGGCCCCCTACTGACCCCGGGCCCTCGGGCAGTGCCCGAGTTCCCCAATGGTCAGTCCGCCCCTGGGCAGCACTAATGAGGTGTCACGGATAGGCGGCACTGATAGTGGGCACTGGCGCAACTGCTGGGCACTGACTGGCGCAACTGCTGGGCACTGACTGGCGACAGGTGGGTGGCACTGGTGGGCACAGGTGGGTGGGCACAGGTGGGTGGCACTGCTGGGCACAGGTGGGTGGGCACAGGTGGGTGGCACTGCTGGGCATGGGTGGGTGCACTGCTGGGCACAGGTGTGTGGCACTGCTGGGTGGCACAGGAGGGTGCACTGCTGGGTACAGATTGGGGCACAGGTGGGCGGAACTGGTCGGTGGCACTGCTGGGCACCGATCATCAGGGCATTGATCATCAGTGCCCTGATGATCGGTGCCGATCCCTGCTCTGACAACTGCCGGTTCTCAGTAGTACTTTCCTCACACTGACAGTGCAAGGAAAGTGCAGCCGAGAAACGGCAATTGCATTTCCCGGTGATCAGCATGTCATTGGACACGGCTGATCACGTGGTAAAAGGCCGCTGTGATTGGCCTTTTACCACATCACGTGATCAGCTGTGTCCGTAGGACACAGCGATCACGGAGATCGCCTGGTGCGCGCACCCGGGGGCGCGCAGGAGAGCGCGTTCTGGGAGGATGTCATATGATGCCCTCCCAGAACTGCCCAGCTGCAGTGTACCCGTCATTCAGCTATCTGCGGTTGGCAAGTAGTTAAAAAAAGGTCAAGACGCTATCTACGCAGAGTTTGCATGTTCTTCCTGTGCTAGTGTGGGTTTCCTCTGGGTACTCCAGTTTCCTCCCATAATCCAAAGAATTTCTGGTAGTTTAATTAGCTCCTGACCCTAGTATGTGTGTACATGTATGCATCACTTCTTGGCCTTTTGGCTAAGATGAAGTGTAGAATCTGTTATCTGTGTCCAGTAGGGGTGCTCCGCTGTCATTCTGGCCTTCCAGCTGGGATGGCTGACTGTATGGTATCCCTGCTGGCATGATGGGGGTACTGAGGGATCTTCCCCATGCACCAGAAAATGAAGGACCCACTGGAGGAATTTGAGGGGCCCGGTGACCCCTGATTTGAGCAGTGCTATCAAAAACTTATGGCTGGACCACAGCTGCACACAATTACCAATATTTCACATACTGGTACTTTAGGAACTGTGAGATGAAACTAAGGTGTTAACCTCTTTTACTGTGTCTTGACTGACTTCTCACGTGCTGCTTTGCATCTTCATCTATCAGCTTCAGCCATTATCTGCTTCTTTATTATGGGACTTACTGTCTATTGACATATAATGAGGAATTGATACTGCAGTTATAAGAGACGGACTGGCATTAATATGCATTATTATTTGTTGGTATGAAATCTTCTCTCTGAAATGTCAGAAGACTAGAGATTCGCATGCATTGTTAATAGCTGTAGATGGATTTATATTTTGTTTTTTTGTTTTTTTTGAGCAGTTATGCCATTTTTGGAAGCTGTAGAGGTGAAGCTTTGAATATAGCTGCTTAGGCCTCATGCACACTGGGGCTGTTGTGAATGGTTTTCCCCAGCAGGAGAAAAGCAGCTTCAAAAATGTGCCTAAGCAATGTTTTTGCAAACATGTTTAGGTGTGTCAAGCGCTTGGGCATTTATTCATTTATTCTGGCCATTGAAATTAAAACTCTTAAGCGCTAAACGGGTCTAGCACTTCGGCATGTTTAGATGTGTCTACCTGCGTTTAAGCGCACCAGGCTATTTTTCTGCCAAAGCACTCAAGTGATTTTTTTTTTTTTGCCTCTTAGCACCTCTGCCTCTAAACTCCAGTAAACGCCTATATCTGTATGGACACACAGGCTGACGTGGAGGGGCGATTGGAGGCCAAAAAAAGTAAAACACCTGTTAAACGTGTTTTTGAGCTCAAGTGTGCATGAAGGCCTTCTATTGCAGATGCATGGCTCTCCCTATCCCTAAATGTATTAATATGTCCTATGGCAAGTTTTAGTAAATAGAAAGTTTGGACTAATTTGGGGGAGATTAAGCTGGGAACCGTAGTTTCATTTCGCAGCACGTAAGTACCTGTATGTGAAATATTGGTGAATATGGGCAGCTGCGGTCTGGACACAGGTTTTTGGATTCTTTGCAATGTTGGCAATTTTAATGGGTGAACAGGTGGAGTTTAAATGTACATAATTTTGGACTATTTGAAGATTGGATAATTTATAGATCTTTTTATAATAAAATGTTGTTGATGGTGGATTACACTGTATGGTTCTTAACCTTGTAGTAACCTATTATTTTCAGGACGTTCTCTATAACCTCTGAAAGTGTTTCTGTTATGAAACGAGAAGATAGAAAAAAAACCCTGCATGTAATGGTAGTGCTAGTATAGAAACATAGACATAAGAAAACAAATTATAATATATAAAAATTACTCCTATTTTAACATTGAGCAGCTGTCACTGAAAAGTGCAATCATCACACTCAAAAAAATTAAAGGAACACTTTGAAAACACATCAGATCTCAATGGGACAAAATATCATGCTGGATATGGACTGGGTAATGTGTTAGGAACAAGCATACACCATCATTTGATGGAAATGAAAATTATCAAGCTACAGAGGACTGAATTCAAAGACACCCCGAAAATCAAAGTAAAATATGATGCAGAAGGCTAGTCCATTTTGCTGAAATTTCATTGCAGCAACTCAAAATGCTATTCAGTAGTTTGTATGACCCCCCCATGAGCTGTATGCATGCCTGACCACGTCGGAGCATGTTCCTAATGAGACGGATGGTGTCCTGGGGTATTTCCTCCCAGATCTGGACCAGGGCATCACTGAGCTCCTGGACAGTCTGAGGTACAACCTGGTGGTATCGGATGGACCAAAACATGATATCCCAGAGGTGTTCTTTTGGATTTAGGTCAGGAGAGCGAGGGGGCCATTCAGTGGTATCAATTCCTTCATCCTCCAGGAACTGCCTGCATACTTTTGCCACATGAGGCCGGGCATTGTTGCGCACCAGGAGGAACCCAGGACCCACTGCACCAGCTTAGGGTCTGACGATGGGTCTAAGGATTTCATCCCAATACCTAATGGCAGACAGGGTGCCATTGTCTAGCCTGCAGAGGTCTGTGTGTCCCTTCATGGACATACCTCCCCAAACCACTGATCCACCACCAAAATGGTCAACGATGTTACAGGCAGCATAACAGATGGATAGAATAAAAGAAGCTATTCACAATAAATGAAATTGTTAAAGACTTGTAAAGGTCAGTAAAGCTGGTCAGTAAAGGTCAGTAAAGCTGGTCAGTAAAGCTTATGTGAAATTCTCTATGTGGGTGACCATACCACCATGATCCTGCCTGACATCCTTTGGTTGAAGGGGCTGCCCCTGGAGGTGAGAAAGCAATACAATGTTACCTGTTAACCCCTTGTTTGCTGTACTGCAGAAGGTTGCAGGGTGCTTGCAGAGTGGCCTCATTCACTTGAATGGGTCATGCTTGGCAGTTGCTACACCCACTGACCATGACAGGGTATATAACTCCTGCTACGGCTTTGACATGTGTACACCCCTGGCCACTGCAGCTAAAGGGGGTGCAGTTGGGGCAGGTAAAAACACATCTTAACTATGGGGTTTTTATCACCCCCCCAGAAAAAAAACTTCAAATGTAAATGAACCTTTACTGTTCTGAGCCCATCTATAAGACTGCTTTCACACTCCTGCCTTCAGGGGTTTTGTTGTACACCAAATCCGCAGGACATAATAGAAGTCTTTGGCTAAGAGCTGGACAGGGCCGTAGAAGGTCCTTAACCCATCAGCAGGAACGGTATTTGCTCCTTTGTGCAAGGAGGAACAGGATGAGCAATGCCAGAGCCCTCCAGCAGGCCACTGGTGTGAATGTCTTTGACCAAACAATCAGAAACAGACTTCATGAGGGTGGCCTGAGGGCCTGATGTCCTCTAGCAGGCCCTGTGCTCACTGCTTGGCACCATAGAGCTCGATTGGCATTTGCCATTGAACACCAGAATTGGCAGGTCCGCCACTGACGCCCTGTGCTTTTCACAGATGAGTACAGGTTCACCCTGAGCCCATGTGACAGACGTGAAAGGGTCTGGAGAAACCGTGGAGAATGTTATGCTGCCTGAAACATCATTGACCGTTTTGGTGGTGACTGATCCAGTTAGTCCAGTGTGGTCTTCAGCACAAACAAGATACCATCTTTATTACAGTAATCTCTGTAGCATCCTTCAACCAAAGGATGTCGGGCAGAATCATGGTGGTATGGTCACCCACATAGAGAATTTCACATAATGTATGGCCGGCTTTACTGCTCTGGTTCTTGTAAATTCATATTCTGTCTCACTCAGATTAATCCTGGTGACTGTGCCATTTCTGCATCCTCCCAACTTCTTATACCACCTGGAGTAAACTTTACAAGTCTTTAACAATTTCATTTATTTTGAATAGCTTCTTTTATTCTATCCATCTGTTATGCTGCCTATAACATCGTTGACCATTTTGGTGGTGGATCAGTGATGGTCTGGGGAGGTATGTTCATGAAGGGATGTACAGACCTCTACAGGCCATACAATGGCATCCTGACTGCCATTAGGTATCGGGATGAAATCCTTGGACCCATTATCAGACCCTACACTGGTGCAGTGGGTCCTGAGTTCCTTCTGGTGCATGGCAATGCATGTGGTGACAGTATGTAGGCAGTTCCTGGAGGATGAAGTAATTGATACCATTGAATGGCCCCCAGGCACGCCTGACCTAAATCCAATAGAACACCTCTGGAATATCATGTTTTGGTCCATCTGACGCTGCCAGGTTGCATCTCAGACTGTCCAGGAGCTCAGTGATGCCCTGGTCCAGATCTGGGAGTAAATACCCCAGGACACCATCCATCGTCTTAGTAGGAGCATGCCCTGATGTTGTCAGGCATGCATACAAGCACGTGGGGGCCATACAAACTACTGAGTAGCATTTTGAGTTGCTGCAATGAAATTTCAGCAAAATGGACTAGCCTGCTGCATCATTTTTTTCACTTTGATTTTTGGGGTGTCTTTGAATTCAGTCCTCTGTAGCTTGATAATTTTCATTTCCATCAAACAATGGGGCATCCTTATGTTCCAAACACATTGCCTAGTCCATATCAGTATAGATATCCAGCATGATCTTTTTCCCCCATTGAGATCTGATGTGTTTTCAAAGTGTTCCTTTAATTTTTTTGAGCAGTGTATGAGTATGATGATTGCACTTTTCAATGACAGCTGCTCAATGTTAAAATATGAGTCTAATTTTTATATATTATAATTTCTTTTTTATATGTATATGTCTGTTTCTATACTAGCACTACCATTAAGTGCAGGTTTTTTTTTTGCCTATTTTCTTGTTTCATAACAAACACTTCCAGAGGTTATAGAGAACGTCCTGAAAATAATAGGTTACTACTAGGATAAGAACCATACAGTGTAACCTATCATATCATCATCAACATTTTATTATGAAAAGATCTATAAATTATCCAATGTTCAAATAGTCCAAATTTATGTACATTTAAACTCATTCACCATTTCACCCATTAAAATTGACATCATTGTAAAAAATCCAAAAACCTGTGTCCAAACCACAGCTGCCCATATTCACCAATATTTCACATACAGGTACTTAGGTGCTGCGAAATGAAACTAAGGTTCCCAGCTTAATCTCCCTCAAATTAGTCCACTTGAGCTCAAAAACGCCTGTTTTTCAGGTGTTTTACTTTTGTTTGGTCTTCAATCACCCCTTATGTGTCCTTGCAAACATAGGCTTTTACTGGAGTTTAGAGGCAGAGGCACTGAGAGGCAAAAAAAAATCACTTGAGTTCTTTGGCAGAAAAAATGCCTGGTGCACCCAAATGCAGATAGAAGCATTTAAACATGCCTAAGCGCTAGACACGTTTAGCACTTAAGAGTTTTTTCATTTCAATAGTCAGAATAAATGAACATTCTGGCCAATGAAATGAATAAATGCCTAAGCGCTTGACACATCTAAACAAGTTTGCGAAAACATGGCTTAGGCACATTTTTGAAGCTGCTTTTCTCCTGCTGGGGAAAATCATTCACAACAGCCCTAGTGTGCATGAGGCTTAAGCAGGTATATTCAAAGCTTCACCTCTACAGCTTCCAAAAATGGCATAACTGCTCAAAAAATAACAAACAATAATATACATTATTCATCTACAGCTATTAACAATGCATGCAAATTGCTAGTCTTATGACAGACTAGAGAGAAGATTTTATACCAGCAAACAATAATGCATATTAATGCCAGTCCGTCTCTTATGACTGCAGTATCAATTCGTCATATGTCAATAGACATTAATTCCCATGATAAGGAAGCAGATAATGGCTGAAGTTGAAAGATGAAGATGCAAAGCAGCACGTAAGAAGTCAGTCATGAAGCAGTAAAAGAGGTTAAGTTAACACCTTGGTTTCATCTCACAGTGCCTAAAGTACCGGTAGGTGAAATATTGGTAATTGTGTGCAGCTGTGGTCTAGACACAGGTTTTTGAATTTTTGACAATCTAGCCAATTTTAACAGGCGAAGGGTGAAGGAGTTTAAATGTACACAATTTTGGACTATTTGAACACTGGATAATTTATATATTTTTCATAATACTATTTTAATGATTTCAGGAGTTACACTGCATGGTTCCTCATAGGGCTGAGGTCCTTCCTTTCAAGCCTGGGGCCCCTCCCTCCGAGCCCAGTGGTGGAGCCTCAGGACCCGGCTGCAAGTGCAACCCTGGTAGTTTCGCCACTGGTGTCAGTATTTTTTTGTTAATTTATTTTTTACCATTTTATTTATTTTTTACAATTTTTTTAATTATTTTTATGAGCCCTTTGGGGGGCTTTGGTGAGATATCAGACCTCTGTTTCACCTTTGAGTTGGAGAGAGGAGATTGAGGACACAGCCCTCAATCTCCATCTCTGCAGCTGCACAGAATGAATGGACAGAAATAGCTCTGTACAGAGCTTCATTCATTCACAAACCTGAAGCATAGTAAACACTGTTTATTATACTTCATTTATGAATGGACACAGGAGTGATCGGTAATGATCACTGACTCCATTCAGAAAAGGAAGGGGCCAGTATACAACTTATTTATTGGCCCCTTTCCCCCTTTTCTCCATCCTGAAACATCCCCAGGGGAGAGGGGGGAAGCCGGCAGACCTGCGGAGGGATGAGGAGGGGCTAGGAGAGCACACAGGGGGAAGAAGCAGAAGAGGAAGCTGGATAGGAGGGGTGGCATGTAGAGGAACTGATCCCATCCTTTTTTCTCACACAGCAGCTGAATGCCTACGGGAGGGAGAGGAGGAGAAGCTTACTTTTAGTAGCTACAAGAGGAAAATGAAGGTGATAGGTTTCTCTATAAACTGCCCTTTCTATCCAGGTGTACAGGAAACTGCACGGGCCCCCTGAAGCAAGGGTGTCAGGTCGTGGTTGCAAACCCTGTGGTTACACCCCTGATAGTAACCTACTATCTTCAGGAGGTTCTGTATAACCACTGAAAGTATTTGTCCTTTCTTAAGCATTGCACGGTTATGAAAATGGTTTTGAAACCACACATTTATACACAGGGTAGCACAGAGAAACGATTACAAAAAATATTCAGAATATAGCATAGTTGGTGGGAAAGTCAGTATAGAATATCTCAATCACAATAGAACCAGGTTATAATTAGAATTCAGAGACATTTTAGATGGTATGAGATTACATAATGATGCATTCTCCCAACCTATACTAAGTCAGTATAGAATATCTCAATCACAATAGAACCAGGTTATAATTAGAATTCAGAGACATTTTAGATGGTATGAAATCACATGATGATGCATTCTCCCAACCTATACTTCCAGATCCCTTTACAATCTGTTCCTCTTGCCAATTGTTTTGAGTCTGCAGCTTTCTTAGTCAATCCACCACACAAAAAACTTGTATGGAAAATCTTCACAATGGATTGCCAAAGGAAGGATTTTCATTTAACTGCCTATTGAAGTATTTGTGGGCACAACCTTCTTAAGCAAGCAAACATTTGCATTCAGCTGACTCAGAAAACAGTGTAGAGATGGCTGTAAATTTTATATTGGTAATCTGTTTGTTTATATCAGGGTCAACAATCAATGGCAAATGGGCCACATGCGACCTGTTACAATATTTTATCCAGCTACGTTTAATGTCTACATTGCAATGGGGACCCAGATGTAAAAAGGGGACCCTGATATAAGGAGGACTTCGATAAGAACCCTCATGTAAGGAAGGAGTGTGAAGTGGACTCTGATAAAAGGAGGACCCTGATTTAAAGAGGGAATCTGATGTGGTTACTAATTTAATGGGGCAGGAAAGGGTTCCCCACAATTTCAGGTTGTAGGAAGACCCTTATTTGTGATGGTGATTCTGTAGATGCCAGTAAACATGTTTCATTGGCAACTTGTACAATGTATTCCTCAGATATAAACATGCAGATCAGAAACTTCCCTATAGCTTGTGCAATTAAAACCTTTTCATTTTTCTTCAGCCTTTTTCTGCACATAAAACAGGTCTGACGTATTGTATCTCAGCTGTCTGGCATTTTCTGTGGAAGCCAGTGCTTCCTTCTGGCAAGATTCTGCTAATGAGTCAGCTTCAGCAAATTAACAATTAAGCCATGCAAATTTTACAAAAGAACTGGTTGAGTCAGTGTCAAGAAATCAACGATAATGCCGCATTAATTATACCAAAGAACTGGTATAGTGTATAGTAAAGATTTCTGTTCCAATGTAAGTGCTAACAAAGAGCTAATTAATAGCTTTGTGTTCGAAAATGTGATTATCAATGGATTATTATGTCAATTCAACATTAACAAAAAAATTGGCTGGAGTTGGGTTCTAAAAGGCTTCTGTAAAGGAGGAGATTTTGTTTTTCTTCCCTGTTCATTTAGACTCCACTCCACCATATTGTAACTGACCCAAAATACCACCACACTGCTTGGTTGCAAAAATAACTTTCTAAATGATCGATTGTAAGATATACGTGATGGGGACAATTCACTAACTGGTATCTTACCACATCCAAGTATGCAGTAAGCTACCACACAGCATTTAAAAAGAAAAAAGTTGGCATTCACTAAAAAACACTACTAAAATACCGCATGAGTAATTTTATTAAGTCATGCAGTATTTTAGTAGTGAAAACGTGGTAATGTCTGGTATGGACTGAGGGGAACCCCCATGCCAAAATGAATGGCGTGGGCCCCCCCCAAAAAAAATCCATACCAGAACCTTATCTGAGCATGCAGCCTGGCAGGTCAGGAAAGGGGGGGGGACAAGCGAGCCTCCCGTCCGAACATGCCCTCAACATGGGGGGGGCTTTGGGGCATGCTGGGTCAATAATGTCTTAAGGTGCGGAGTCACTGGCAACATCACTGGATGTCCCCGCCACTTAGTTATTTAAGAACTGTCAAGAGGTGGAACTTTCAGATGGCGGAAGCCTTTGTCGAGAGCAGAGCCTTTTTTTTTTTTTAAACTATACTGTTTTTTTTTTTCTTTGTTTTTTTTTTTGATGAATGAGTAGCGGTACCATGTACCCCATTCACAGAGGGGGGCCGATATTTGGGAGCCTCCTTGTTAAAGGAGAGCCCCCCTGCCCCAGAGCACTCCCCCATGTTGAGAGCATGTGGCTTGGTGTGGTTCGGGTGAGGGGTGCACCCCCCCCCCCTCTTCCTGACCTGCCGGCACGGAATGCTCAGATAAGGGTCTGGTTTGAATTTCGGGGGGGGTGCCACACTTTTTTTTTTTTTTTTTTTTTTTTTTATTTTGGTGTGGGGGTCCCCCTCAAAATCCATACCAGACTCGAAGGGCTTGGTATGATGGGGGTAGGGACCCCACGTTCTTTTTTTGCTTAATTTTTAATTGCCCACAATTCTTTTTTCACATTCAGCTGTCAGTGTGGAAACGCAGCCATAGGCACACTCCTAAACCTTGTGGACAGCCCTCCCAGAAGAGTTTTAGCCGTTATAGCTGCACAGGGTGGACCAACTCAATATTGAACCCTACAGACTAAGACTGGGATGCTATTAATGGTTTATGTGCGTGTAAAGGCAGGCGTCCCAATACTTTTGGCAATATAATGTAAATGTGGACAACAAACTGCTTCTTCCTGTCTGACTGACATTGGGGCACCAGTTTCCACTTGGTGCCATTTGGGCAGAAAGTGCAGAGAATGTCTTCTCCTAAGTGTATATTTTGATCTGTGAGAGAATTCAGAGCGTTGTGAAAGTTATTCGCCAATGCTGTTGTAAAGGGGCACTTGCTGACTATGTCTGTCACCAGGGACAAAAAATAGGTCCTGATTTTACCTGATTTTAAACTGTACAGCCCCAAGCCTGGGGACCCTTTCCTTGAAGCCTGATAGCGGACTGCAAGAGAGAAAGGTAGAAAGACAGAAGTCTGTCAGGGCGAGGCAGACACATGAAGAGAGGGCGGGAGGAGAAGGGGCAGAACCAGATTTCTCTCTCTTCTCTCGGGGGGGTGCTGACAGCACTGGCTCTGAGCTGTGGGCCAGAGACTCTCTCAGCTCAAAGCCCTAGGGCATAGTCTATCCAGACTGATCTCCCCCCACAGCAGCCACAGGGAGGGGGAACCCAGCTGCGCTGCATGGGATGAAGGGTGGTGGGGCAGAGCCCAGGGCAGCAGGAAATGGATAGGAGAGGTGGCTGGGTGGCACATAGAGGAACCGGTCCATGCATTCCTCTCCTGCCGCCACTGAATGCCTGCAGCATGGAGAGGAGGAGAAGCAGGCAATTAGTGGCTGCAGAACTGAAATGCACGGATTGGCTCCTCTGTGTCGCCCGGCCGCCCCTCCTATCCAGGCAGCCCTGGCCCACCAGACAAATGCCTGGTGAGCCCTATGGCCAGTTCAGGCATATCTGTCACTAATCTTAACTGAAATTTAGGATTTTTTGTAGACTGAAAGGAAACTGGACCAGTGAAAACTTTAATTATGCTACGTTTTGTATTTAAAACCTACCTGCCGTTTATTAACTCTTTCCATTCGCCCTGGTGTCCCTCCTAAATTTTCTGAACACTAAGGGGTGGGAAAGATCATTCTATCATGTGATTGGCTGTCACAATGGTCACATAAGTGAGAGGCATACCCTCCAGCTACCGATTATTAGCAATAAACAAGATCTGTTTTTCACAACTTGGTCTCTGTTGGGAGGATGCAGTGAGCGCACTCTCGGCACAGAAACATTGGCAGCTCAACAACACATATGTGCAGTGCGTGGGCTTTATAGCCCACCATTTTGCCATCGCACATGTGTTGGGTGGTTGTAAAGTGGTTAAACAGAACCACAGCCACAAATAGCAGGATACAATGAATAGCCTATTTAAAAATAAATGAACAAACGCAATATCGTTACAATATTATGCATCAATCCAGATATTTCCAGGTCACTCTGGACTACCCTGGTTTGTGAAAGGACAGTGAAAAGAGAAGCAGCATAGAGATGAGCTCATCTCTCTGTCACTTTGCTCTTTCTTTCAGCATGCTTCTTGTTAGCACATGAGCCAATTGGCTCCTTGTACTGCTGCGTCCTCTCACACTCAACCTATGCTGTACAGGGACTGCAAGAGGGTGACACCAGAGGAAATTCAGTTAAATACACTGCTTGCTTTTAAGAAATAGCTTTAAAATGAAGTGCCACTCAAAAGCAGAAGCTCTGCTTATTTGCCTCCTCCCCCCCTCCACTGCCATATTAGGCACCTTTTGGGGGGGAGCGGGTACCTGGTTTTGACAGGTACCTGCTCCCACTTCCGGCTCAGTTCACCGTGTCAAAGTAACCCAGAAATTCGGCCCCCTCCTTGCTTTCCGCAGTTTCCTAGGAACTTTCACAGGTCCCAGGAGACTGCTGGACCAATCAAGAGGTGCGGTGTGACTTGCGCATGCGCAGTGGGCCCCAGGCTGTGAAGCCGCAAGCTGTCACAGCCTGGTGCCCATAGTAGAGATGTCGGATGGATGAGTACATCTTGATGAGTACATCGCTGGACTCTGGGACAGGTAAGTGTGTTTATTAAAAGTCAGCAGCTACAGTTTTTTTGTAGCTGATGACTTTTAATAAGCACAAAATGGCTGGAACTCCACTTTAATGATAATGTGACATTAAGCTATGCAAGTATGTATTCTTACTCAGAAAAATACCTTCTTTCGGTCTTAGCCTCCTCCAAATCTCCAACTTCCAGTTAGAGTCACTGGTTCTCCATGTTCCCACTGTATGTCAGAACATAGCCCTGCTCTCTTGTTTGTTCCCGAGATGTACTTTGGACTAGGGACTATGGAATTTGTAGTGTGCATAGAGCAGTGGATATGACGTCAACAAGTATACACTTCTCCCCCCAAACAAATGGGAGTGCAGTAGAAAAGGAGAGGTTCGGGACTTATTTATTTATTTCAGGTAGTTATATAGCATCGTCCATTTATGCAGCGCTTTTACATATATATTGTACATTCACATCAGTCCCTAACCCTCAAGGGGTGTACAATCTAAGGCCCCTAACTTACATTCATACACATACTAGAACCAATTTAGAGAGGATCCAATTAACCAACCAGCATGTCTTTGGAGTGTGGGAGGAAACAGGAGTACCCAGAGGAAACCGGAGTATGCAGAGGAAACCCACGCAGGCACAGGGAGAACATGCAAACTCCAGGTGGGACTTAACAAAAGACGTTGCAAGGAGACCGAAAAACCGAGGAAGAAACAATTTCATGTGAAATAGATTACAAAACCGTTAAGTAGTTCATGTGTGGGGATTATATTTTTTAGAGAATAAGCATATCATTTAGTTTCAATTTAATGACTGCAGAGCTACATTTATTTGCGCCTTTTTTTTAACCTTCCTTGAGTACAGCTTTAATTTAAATTGTCACGTGTGTTCATTTTATTGGCTAAAATATGGTAATCTGTAAGATAAGGTGCATCAGTCTAGTATAAAGCAGCCTATCCAACTTCCTCTATGAAGCATTCTTCCTCCAGCCTTTATGAAGCAGATCACACCAGTAATGCTTGACAATCTCCCTGAGCTTCATAGGCTGAACAACTCAAGGAAGCACAGCTGCAGGTAAGCTGACACTGTCACCTAAAGATATTGGTGTATTAGATATGCAATATATAAATAATAATTAGTTTACAAAGATAAGTTAAGTCACAGTATTAGTATACTTTTTTAAAGATAAACCATTAATATACATTCATTATGTCCTATAAAAGGTCACTTTTATGTGCTGCTCAGTAATTTAATATCCAAAACAATTATCCGTAGGAACATCTCATATTGAAATTTGTAGATGGAATTATATGGTGTGCAACTGATATTTGAAAATATTGCAATAAGTATATCAAATGGATCAGATAGATAGGAAACAATAAACATATGCAATAAAATGGTGATGTAAAGATTGAACTTGGTATATGAAAATGTAACAACAATAAATGAGTCTTTTTGCTGGGTATTAATACTATATCCATGCCATGTTGATGTACATAGGTGCCCTGATTCTAGATAGATGTCTTTATGGATAAATGACTCAATGTACTTTTGCTTCTGTACTGGTGATTTGGCAGTAATTTGACACATTGTATAATGGTGACCCAGTTTTCCTCTTTGATATACTATTGTATAATTTTGGTACATTGGCTTTTCAGTGAAATAGTGCTAGTATGACATGACAGTATAATTAGTAGTTTGATAACATTACTACTAGATTATAGTTTAGCTTGAGGGATAGGGCTTGTAGTTGGGTTGAGAATAGAGGTGCAACAATTGCACTCTGGTCCACCGTGAAGTGTTCTGCTTAGTAATTAAATATGCAAAACAGTTATGCCTCAGGAACATCTCAAAATAAAATTGAGGTTATTTATTACATAAGGATTATATTGTAGATGGAATTATAGAGTGTGCAGCTGATATTAGCAATTATTGCACTGAGTATATCAGATGGATCAGAGAGATAGGAAACAATAAACAAATGCAATAAACCAGTGACAATGAAATTATAGATAGATAGATATAGATGTAGATATATATATATATATATATATATATATATATATATATATATATTCAATGCTGACAGACATGCAGTATGTGCCCCGGCGCTAGTGCAATGTCTTGTTTATGGTTAAAAGAATCTAAAGGAGACAGTAATGTACTTTTACTGGAGACCTTTCTGTGTTTCGGGGCCAATAATTTGGCACACACCATACATTGGTGACTCAACTTATATCTTCGATATATTATGGCACAGATTTGGTGCATTGAATTTAATATAGTATAAATAGTGTTCTGACATGACAGCAAAATTATTAGTTTGATAGTGTCACTTTTGAATGATGGTTGAACTTGAGAGTTAGGGTAAGATGTTGGGTTGAGGATAAAAGTCCCAACAGATATTAAAATGTCTCCCCAACAACATTGTTTGTAGGAACCTTTTAAAACTCCTGAATGTTCCTTGGCCAGGATGGAAAAATTCATGGGCTAGTATGGATTTTTTTTCCTACCTCGTTATTGCTTTCTCTGAGATGGCCAGTGCCCACATTGCCCCCTTTCTCATACTCCAAAGGCACAAATATGCACGTTCACAGTAGTAGGATATCTAATTAAATTCACAAATGAAGAATTTAAACACACAAGCTTGCTCTTCTTCATTCAGAGATAATAATAATCTATGTTTTCAAGCTGCAGAAGCTGTTAAAAAGGGCTGAACTAGTGATGGGCTTTTTAGAAAGCTCACTATGCTCAGCAAACACACCATCATGGAAAAACTGTATCCTAAATGTGTGTATGTAAAATAAAGTGTAACATAAATGATTTTATTAGTAGTTGAGATGTGATCAGTAGAAATCTGTAATTGTAGATCTAGGTTAGTTCCGTGTTATTAAAGGTAAGTGTTCCGTATTCAGTCAGAGACATATGTTCAACAATTAGCAACTGAAAGGACAGAGCAAGCTTCTAGGCTAGAGGTGACAACTAGATGCCAATAAAACATTCTCACCTATGTAGCCAGAGCTTACCAGCTTCTTGAATCTAAAAGAAGAATCCTAGTCATTTTGGCTGCAAGAGTCTGCAGGAGAACGGACGAAGGCTCTGAAATGTCTGCCAGCTTTGAATTATACCAATAGATCACAGGAATCTATTTTATCTCTCATAAAAGCAAAAGTATTAGTTTCGGAGAGATGAAAATAATTCCTTCTGGTTGGACACATTTCAGGCTACATCTTATGTAAAACTGTATCTGTAGCCTCTGTAGAATCCCAGAGAAACACACAAAATGGTTATATTGCACCTGATTGCGAAAAATGAACAATGATTGGTACTGTTGCGATCAGAACGACGCGTTGGTGTCGGAAATCCTATCCCTGACCCAGTGCTCAAAACCATTTCTGGCCCATTTGAGACTGGGAACTTCAGAACACAGAACGTCCTGTGGGCTGGAACAGGAACTCCCCTCAGTGTTGATTTGCCAAAGGCTAAAGTCTAGGCCACATCCATTTTCAATAAATTGAGGACCCTGAGATATGGACGGGATGATTAGTATGGAGCCGGTTCCATATGACTGGCAAATTTTGGACTTTCTGTGACTTGCTCCAGTCGCAGGATAAATCTTGGTAAAAGTTTTATTTCTGTTTTTATTCCCTTTTTTATTTCATAGTGAATAGCCAATTGTGTATCTTTTGTATTTTCTGTAACTGTTTTTTCTTTGTGCATATTTTATGCACTACCCACTTTCGGGATATTAAACCATAAAATTAATAAGTGACTTGTGGGTACTTAAGCTCGGGCTCATATCTCCGGAGAGATTGTTGTGTTGTAGTGTCTAAGTTCATTGCCAATCTGTATGCAATTGCACTGCTTGTTGGCAGAGTTCATGCAGATTGTAAAGTAGCAGATCTGCCAGATGGAGATCTGTGTGTGGTGGCCCAGCAGACCAGTCTGCGGACAAACTGTTGGGTGGTGGCAAGCTACCGTTTGTTGTGTGTCTGGTGTGGAGGTGTGTGGACAGTGGAAAAGTGATTAACACAGGGATTCTAGCTTGTAGGATAGCTGGAGGAATCCTAGCAGGGTGTGCTAATTGCTAGACTGCTCCCCAACCCTTAGCATGCACCAGATTGTATGTATGATTTGTATCTGCCTGTGTGTGGTCAGTCAGCTGGATTGGAGTCGAGTCTTCCTCTAGTGGCAACCAGAGGTAGTGCGGGCTGTGAAAGTGTATCATGCCAGTCTTGTATGCTCAAAGTCCCCCTCATTCCCTCTTTACCCCAGTCACGGACCATGCCTCGGTTAGCTAGTTGCCGTGGGGCATGCATTTTGATCCGTGACATAAAGGTTTTAGTAAAATAATGAATACAGTTATATAACGATGCAGTAGATTTTAACACTTTCCATTTAATAAACAGAATAACTCCTGAATATGGAAGAAACAAAGAAGACTGAAGAAGGATGGTTTGAGTTTTATGAATCCTTCACAGAGCTGTTTGAATTCTTCTGTGACAATACCACCATTCATGGCACCATCAGGCTGAACTGCTCTAGGAGGAATAAAATGAAAACGGGGTTTTGGGTTTTTCTTTATATTTTTGCTTTTGCAACAATGTATTTTCAGTTCGGAGACACCTTCACCCAGTATTGGTCCTATCCCACCAAACTAGCCATAAATTTACAGACCAAGAAAAGCAACTTTCCTGCTGTGACCATTTGCAATCTGAACCCCTACAGGTATTTTGCTATAGTTTATTATAAACAGAAATAATGATGCATAGTAAAATTTGCTCACATACCTGGAGGGCAGGGAAGCGCCCTGGAGGGCATATGCCCTCCTAATATGCTAATATGCCATATGCTAATATGCCCTGGAGGGCATATTAGCTCATTAAATGTGTATGCTGTATACGTGTGTGAATATTTGCTATTTAACAGCTTAAAGATGACCTAATTATTCTCCCCTATCCTTTTGTGGCTGCCGACATGAGCGAAATGCGCTCCACACATGGTGGACATGCCCTTCATCACAACGCCGCTGGATTAGTTCAATAAGCGAGTACACACAGGTAAACCAAACGAACAATAGCCATCCCCAGGAAAATCCTATCTGTAAAGCCAGACATACTGTACATGGATCGAAATTTGGCCAGTTCAGCAGGGATAAGCCAAATTTTTATCCATGTACAGGCAGATTTCAGTACCGCTGGCTATAGTCGGCAACACTGATCACTGTATCCTGACAGTGGAAAAGGCTCCCCACTGTCAGAATACAATATCACAGCGGGATGAGTTCTCGCATCCACATCAAATGTATGGATAAGGCAACGGAGGCATTTTCGTTCATTTCACCCACTGGTTGAACCAAAAAAGCATAATTTATAAGCTGCTTAAAGTGACACTAAAGTCTTGATTTTTTTTCTGTTTTTTTTTTAAATAACAAACATGTCATACTTACCTGCCTTGTGCAGTGGTTTTGCACAGAGCAGCCCCAATCCTCCTCTTCTTGGGTCTCCCGCCAGCGCTCTTGGCCCCTCCCTCCTGTTGGATGCCCCTGTAGCAAGCAGCTTGCTATGGAGGCACACGAGCAGGCACTCTCCCAAGTGATGGCTCTGTGTGTCCATTCTCCCTACTGGCTGTGATTAACAGCAGCGTGCACCAAAATGGGGGGGGGGGGGGGGCTGGTGCACACAGAAGGTTTTTTACCTTCATGCATACAATGCATAAAGGTAAAAAACCTTGAGCCTTTAGAACCACTTAAGCTTTACATTACTTAAATGTAGTTTACAAGGCTCTTTGGTTAATGAAAAACTAACAGTTATTGCTCAATATACCCATGAAAGAATCCTGACAATCTAGACCTCCTGGTTCAGTTATACCCAACAAAATGTAACTCACCAAAAATCTGTTGTGTTTGAACCTGATATGCAACATACAGAGGTGGGATCATGAACTTCTTTTTTTTCTTTTTCCTTCTTTTCCCCCAGTTTCTTCTCTCTCCTCTTCCCTACCTTCTGCTTTATCCCTCAAAATGTTTTCTCTCCTTTTCACCCCTGCCCCACTCTTCACTCCAGCACAACCCTTTCCACTTACCCTGTCCCCTTGCTCACTCGCCCAAAGTCCCTTCCCCTATTGTAAAGAAAAAAAGAGTTCATAAACCAGATATATCTCTACCGAACACGTAAAGCACCACTACCTCTCTGACAAACCTAAAGCAGCATTAAACTCCAAAACAAAAATGTAATACATCGCATCTTACCCATCATTAAATTTAGTGGCTACATTCATTTTCTTTTTTTTTTTTGGGTCTTTCCTTTTTATTTCACCTGGTAAGTGCTAACTGAGCCAGCATGAACATATGCTAATCACCCCTGCCTTTAATTTACTCATCCATTTAATTTACCAAATGCCAGACTGCCTACTTAGATAGACTGAATTTGTCTCATCAAAAACTTTTGAAACGTGTTATACGACATATAATGCTTTCACGATTCTAATAAAAAAACATCACAGCTTAGAGATGAAAAATTCAATGAACAGGAGTGGCACTGAGCAAACTTTTTGCAGCTTGGTGCACACAACTATACCCCCTCCAGGTTATTTATCTTACAAGTGATCTGTTAGACATACATAAAGAGAGGGGTATCCTCTAGCAACTTCAATACTGTATATGTCAAAACCTTCCAGTCTTTAGGACATGTCAACCTACAACCTTTTTTTTAAAGCTGAACTCTAGGTAGATATAAAAGACACAAATGAACACAGCTTTTGTTTTCAATTTGTTTATTGAAATTTTCATAGAAGAAGAGATTACAGCTCTCGATGTATAAACAGTTAACTATGTATAATCAGGTATCAAAAAATACAAGAGCCTTTGTTCCTCCGCAATTATAGAATGGATGTAATGATGTACAGTAAGTAAATGAACAGGAGGCATGCACCAACAATCTACAGAATGGCTAGCTGCACTTTCTAAGGAGGTGACATGAGCCAAGGGCATGTAGATTACACTCAATAGTGGTTTTTTGGCATTGTTCATACTGAAAACATTACATTATCAGGACATTACATGGTGATGTAAATCCGATATACACTCACAGGAAACTTTATTAGGTACACCTTGCTAGTACCCTAGACCCCCTTTTGCCTTCAGAACTGCCTTAATTCTTCATGGCATAGATTCAACAAGCTGTTGGAAATATTCCTCAGAGATTTTGGTCCATTTTGACATGATAGCATCATGCGGTTGCTGTAGATTTGTTGGCTTCACATCCATGATGCGAATCTCCCGTTCCACCACATCCCAAAGGTGCTCTATTGGATTGAGATCTGGTGACTGTGGAGGCCATTGGAGTACAGTGAACTCATTGTCATGTTCAAGAAACCAGATTGAGATGAGCTGAGCTTTGTGATATAGGAGGCCAGTCGTGCTGGCACCATATACTATTGTAATAATTTGCTTCAATTATAGAAGTATTGAGTGTTTTTGAGGCAAACAGGGCTATAGAGCAGGGCTTGAAAAATCCGCTCGCCAAATGCGAGGATAAATTCTTGTGTGGCGTGCGGCGAGCACAGATGATGGAGCGGCTGCACCTGCCTCATTGTGAAGCAGAGTTCCGGTTTCGAACTTCCGGTTTCCAGCTTCTTCGGCACCGCCATTGCACTGGCAGCGCCGCTGAGGGGACAGGTACAGGAGAGGTCCGCTCTCCTCCACTGAGAGGAGACCCCCTCTCCACTGCTGCGGGGGACTCAAGGAGAGGTCTGCTCTCCCCCGCTGTGGGGGACATGAGGAGAGGGTATTACACAAGTCTTGGTCCTGCTGTACAACGAAAACCATTGCAAATCTTGATGTGAAACTGGCTTCCTACTGCTTTTTGTCATCCAAAAAAGGAGTTTTTTTGGTGTTTTTTTTTCTTAATTGAATAGAATGCAATCCACACACAGCCATTGAAGTGGTATTTTGCATCAGAAAAAGGGTATTACACAAGTCTTGGTCCTGCTGTACAACACAAACCATGGCTGCTCTATTTGCACATCTTTGGTAAAATATTTACTATTGTTATGCCATGTTTTTTGGCATCTAAATAAGCACTTTTTTGTTTTTTCTTAATGCACTACTTCTTTAAGCTCTCTTTTAATAAGATGCTAGAGATAAAAAATGCAAAATGTTTACTATTGTTTATTTTATGCAATGTTTTTTGGCCATCAAAAGAGGCACTTTTTTCTTAATACCACACTTCTCCAAGGTCTCTGATGGAGATAAAAAATACAACAGGTTTACAGTAACTATTCCATGTTTTTTTGGCATCAAAATAAGCACTTTTTCTTATGCTATACTTCTGTAAACTAAACTTACATCTGTTAAGAGAGACAATAGTTACTAAAGTCTCTTTTTAAAGATGCAGGAGATATACAAAATGTTCACTACAGGTTTAAAGCTGTAAAACTTGATATTTTGATTGCACCCTATTGCTATTAAGCTATTGCTGTTATCTTTAAATTGACATAAAGCTATGTTATAATTGCAGTTTTTTATATTTTGGACTCTTTGTTCTAAACAGAAATGTAATTTCATAAGCTTTAAGGGGATGTGGTTGGGACCAGGGCTGGGTTGGTGGACGGGATGGGGGTGGGGTTAGAGGCGGACCTGGGCAAGGTTGGGTGGGGAAACTGGTGGAGAGTAAGGTTTGTGCCTGGCTAGTAGGTCTAGACTTGAAATTTTAAGCCCTGCTATCAGGGGCGGACTGACCATTTGGAAACTCGGACACTGCCCGGGGTCAGTAGGGGGCCCCATGAGATGCCCCTGGTACCTTTTTCATAGGCTTTTTTGAGTTTGGGCAAGGACACAGGGGCCCCATGATCCCCTATTGCCCGGGGGCCCCATGAGTTGTCAGTCCGCCCCTGCCTGCTATAGAGTACCACTCCCCTAACTCAAATGTTTCATTAAGGCTCTGCTTCCATTTCTCCATATAACCCTGTTTTATTGTAGAAGAGATTAATATGGCATAGATCTCCCATATATGACCTCAAAGTAAATCAAACTTGTGGCTTAGGTATTCCATGGATGTCATAGACACTATAATCAGAATTGCATTTAAAAGAATTAAGATAGTGTGCTATCTGAGTATATCAAAAGTATTCAGTCTCCGGTAGCTGGTATTCCTCTCTTGGGGTTTGTTTTGTTAATACGCCCCTATGGTCAAAAAGGTCTGCTATGCATAGCAAACCTTTTTTGAGCCGCTGATCAAAGCTCATGGTATAAGGCCCGAGATGAACTCCTGATTACAAAATAATGGAGCTAGAGCTAAATCTTGGAGACTTTATCCCACAGTCCAAGCGAAAATGAAAGAGAAGGGCACAAAATTGTAGGCCTTTCCTTAGCGAACAGCCAAATCATGTGAAAGATTGGCCTAGGTGATCAGGAATAGGTCTCTGCTTGCATCCATAAAGAATGGGATCTTGTAGTATGGAATCTAATTAACTGCGCTAGTTGGGGTGCATAAAAATACTTGAGTAAATCTGGGGCTCCCAAGCCACCTTTCTTTTTGGAGGTATATAATGTACGTTTTTTCACCCTAGGCCTTTTGTCTCCCCACATAAACAATAAGTACTTTTGGAATGCAACCAGGTCAGACCTATCAAGCGCCACAGGGAGAGTGCGAAATAAGTATAAAATTCTAGGGAGAATATTCATCTTCAGGGAATATAGTCTGCCGAACCATGATGGAGAGTTGGGTTGCCATTTGGCCATGTCTGCAGTAAGTTTTTTTTCTATAATGGGGATAATTTCGTGAATATAAGGTGTGCAAGGAGCACGTGAGATAAATACCATTTTATTTTTTTATTGCAAGCATTGTAATTACCTGAATCTGACCTGGTGTAAGCCTCTTGTAGTCCTACAGCAGGGCTGAAGTGCGAGAGGAAGAAACAGTACAAGGAGCCAATTAGTTAATGTGCTGACAAGAAACTTGCTGACAGGAGGAGAAAGCAGAGCAATAGAGGGATGATTTCCTCTGTGCTGCTTCTCCTTTCACTGTTCAATCACAGGCTGAGAAAGGGCCAGGATGATCTGGGCTCAGCAGAAGTAGGTTAAATAATGCTGGCCATCAGACTCAGGACATCTAGCAGCTGAAGAAAGTACTGTTGGGAAACTATCCGGATTGAATATGAATATTGCAGCAACAGCTAGATTTGTTATTTTATCTTTTGATGGGCTGTTTTTTTTTTATCTTTTTATTTTTGGCTGGAGTTTTGCTTTAATCCTCTTCTACTTTACAAAAGAATGTGCACTTCAGATCTTAGGTCTGTATAGCAGCAACATCAGGTATCTTTTTCACCACACTCCACATATAATTGAAACATTATTTTAGGAGGATAGGCCCTTTAACATCATGCATTAAAGTTTTTTGTTTTATTCAATACAGATATCTGCATGCATGTATGAATGTATGTATCTAATTACATATCTACGTGTCTCTAGCTGCCTGTCTCTATAACACTGGAATGGTGACTTTAACAGTTATGACTGTTGTTGAACTTTTGATATCTGTCTACCCTTAGGTTTGACCAAGTTAATAAATATCTCAGCCAGTTGGATCAGTTGGCCCAGGAAACTCTGCTTACACTTTATGAATACAATGCATCCCTATCAGTAAACCAAGACAAGGATGTTGTGGATCTGGAAGATATCATGGACAATGTCACAAGCCATGTAGATGAAAGTTTTCAATTAGACAGTTCAATAAAACTGGTAAAAGTGGATGCCGATCCGAATCCAACGGCCAATGGGAAGATGAGCAAATTGGGGTTTAAGCTTGTAAGAATCAACTCTGTATATTTAGGTTATATTTATAACGCAATGTATGTGACATATACCAAACATTCACTGCAGGTGAATCAATCATTGCAATATAAAGCCTATAAACTCTATTATCCATTGCAGTGGGACTGTGCCTACACTGCAAGGATTAATTGCTTATTTAAGTCTAGGTGACATAGAATTACCTGCTCCTCCAATCTTCCACACTGCTAGACCAGTCCCTGCAGCATCTTCTGCCCCACTCAGCAGTCTAAGGTCCTGACATCATCAAGACCAATGCAGGGTCCACAGCCCTGCATTGGATATGATGACACAGGGGGATAGTCGTTCCCCATAGAGCAGGGATTAGGTAATGAAAAGTGTTTCTCCTCTCCCATAGATAAAATGAGTAGTTAACCTTTGCAGTGTGGATACAGCCCCACTGCAGGAAGCAATTTTGAGGTTTCCCAGAGTTGGGATGTAAAACACATGCACCAGGAAGATTCACCTGCAATGAATATTGGTGAATGTCACACTTACTGCATTATACGTATGCCCCTATTACAGTCTTTGTACAGATTAATCATAATATTAAGCAAACTAATTTCTATTCTGCAAAAACAGTGCAATTCCTCTGGAGGCGATTGCTACTACCGATCCTTCTGGTCCGGAGTGGACGCATTGCGCGAGTGGTACAAGTTCCATTTTATTAATATCATGTCCAAAATCCCATCGGTTTTGCAAATTTCCGATCATGACTACATGGATAAGTTTATTTTGACATGTGAATTTAACGGCCATATTTGTGACAGGTTTGTTTCTAAGCTTCTTAATTAAAGCAAATCTATATTCGAGAACAAAAATGTAATTAATTGCAGCTTACCAGTCCCTATATGTGGTGACTGCATTGGTTTTCTTCCACTTATTTTTACCTGCTGATCCTGCCAGTAACACTTTCTGTTTTAGGTAGACAATGCTCATTAGCAAAGAATCAGCATATGTCACCCTAGGAAAGGACTACAGAACACCACCCCCTTTTATCTTGTCCACGATATAGGGAGGAGATGTTCTCTAGTTCTCAAAGATAGCTGGGAAAATTGTACTGTAACTAATAAAAGTACATCAAGGGCATAGAGGGTTAACAGCTCAGCTGAGGATTTTTTCTGTTTTCTCTCAAGGCAGCTAAACTGAACACACCTAAATACAGGTAAACATTGAATAGCATTGTTGACAAATTATTACCAGAATGTATTTACATTTAGAAAAATAATCTAAATGTATATAAACACAGGTTTGACACTGAGACCAGAGATTATACATTTTAGCAGGTCTTCAGGATATAATCAGAATTTAATATAAACAAAATCTGGTAATGGATAATTACTTGAACATCTGAGGATGGCCATACATTATACTTTTCTTGTACAATGTTTCTTTAGATTTACCAAACACATATAATATGAGGTCAAACGCTCTCAATTTGTATACAATCAGGCAGTCCCTTGCACTACATAGTTGAAGGTAAATCTAACAGAAATTGAAAAAGAAAATTGTTTAATGCACGGCCAGCTTTACAAATAACTTTATATATATTTATGGGCTCTGCATATGTTTGTACAGGTTCTTAAAGTGAAACTGGTTTCTGTATTATTCTTTGCTGTATGTGATATCTGTTATTTACCTTTACATATCTTCCCAACAGGAATTACACACATTTCCATCATCCAACATACGGCACCTGTTTTACTATTAATGCAAATGAAAATAACGATATGCCTTGGGCGGCACTAAGACCTGAAAAAAAATATGGTAAATATTGGATATAGATAGGTCCCCTTGTGAGAATGACAAGTCCTCTGTTTAAAATATTGCGCTCCAGATTTATCCTCCAGTGTAATCACCTTGTGTCCTTCACCTTCCACATCATGTGCTCACCTTAATATGACCTACAAAAGATGGGTCAGGATGCGCTTTCCCCGTTAACGGGGCTTAGCTCCTAGCCAGGGGCGGACTGACCATTTGGAAACTCGGGCACTGCCCGAGGGCCCGGGGTCAGTAGGGGGCCCCATGAGATGCCCCTGGTACCTTTTTCATAGGCTTTTTTGAGTTTGGGCAAGGACACGGGGCCCCATGATCCCTTATTGCCCGGGGGCCCCATGAGTTGACAGTCCGCCCCTGCTCCTAGCTTTGCTCTTGCCTCTGCTCCTTGGTTTGGGTAAATGCACCTGCATGGTCCACTTCTCCATCAATAAACTACTTTCCTTTGTTTATATAGCTATTATGTAATCCTCAATTGGTGCTTGAGGAATAAAGATTGAACGCTTGTCTGTAAGCAGTTTCCAATTTTATTAGAACATTAAAAATCCTCACATTGTTTTGTGCACAATGCTGGTGCACTACATGTAAAAGCATGTACTAAAAGATGGCCATGCGGATTAACAGGCTCTTTCCTGGTTTACTTCCTGTAAAGGCATCCTTACATCACCAATCATGCCCCTTACGCGTTACGCCACTATAATGTGGCTTCCTCATTGGGTGAATCTTGTTAACCAGTTGCAGACTCTGGGCCTGTTAGACACCCAAAAAATGTCACCATTGTACACAGTGCATGTGTAACATGTCCAGTCCTTCTGCTCTGCTGTCACTACCTATCCCAGTACTCAGCAGTTCAGCTTTGATTAATCAAAGCCGCATTGCCCAATACAGAGAGTTCCAACAGCTGGAGTTGTCAAAAAAAAAAAGCAGTCTGGCAATGTTTATCAACAAGATCGCTCAGCCACCAATACAAAAACATACAAAGAAACATTGTTTAATTCTGTATCTTTCTGTTTATTCCTCTACAGATCAAAGGGATGAACTTAAATAGATGAAGTCAGTTAAAGTGGTTGTAAACCCAAAAAATCTAAATTTAAATGACCAGTCTACCTCACACAGCATAGGAGCAGAATTTATCTGTCCCTAGTCTAGCCAAAAAAGGAGCAGCCTGTCATCTGAAATCCTCTCTGTTTTCCTACAGTGAAAAAACAAGACACATGAGAAAAATTGTTGTTGCCACACCCCCTCTCCTGTGGCTGACAAACTAATTAGGAGTCGGCTCCAGCCTGAGGAGACTGAGCAAACCGTTACCCCCATAAACACTGGGCATCATTTCAGGCACCGGAGACTGTAGACTTTCAAAGGCTGGAGGGAGCTGAGCAACTGTCGGGAATTACTCAGTGGGACCCTGCTGACACTATGTGCTTATCTCTACTGAGGGAGGAGGAGGGGGGATACATGCTTTCACAGGTCATCATTATCAACTAATGGGAGCCAAACAACCTCACACAGATTTCACCCCACAGCTCCCGGAGAGGGAGCCGAGCAGAAGGATCACAATTAACCCTTCAATGGTTGGGCACATAGTATCGGCATGGTCAGCTGAATAATTCCCGAGCTAGGCTATTTCGGGAGTGATCTGTGTGGATGGCTGCGGGACACACGCCCCCTTCTCTCATGCTCATGCAGGATAGTCCAAATTAGTCTGTCATTCACAGGAGAGGGGGTGTGGCGACACTATTTTTTTCATATGTCGGGGTTTTTTACTGTAAGAAAGCATAGAGAATTTCAGATGACTGGCTGCTCCTTTCTTGGCCTGACTACGGACAAAAAAAATATCTTCTGCTGTTATGCTGTGTTAGGTAGACTGGTCATTTCCATTTTGATTTTTTTGGGTTTACAACCACTTTAAAGCAACCTGACAAGTAAAAAAGTTTTTTTGTTTTTTTTTTTTAACTTCATGTTCCTCTATTTAACTTGTAGTTATCCCTTAGTTTACTCTAACACTGTTCAACAAATTTTTATTTTTTGCCAGTTTTGGAAACAAAAGGATCCATTTCTTAATGAATTTCACATTCTGAGTTCAAATATAACAATGAAATTTGTCAATTGGCTCTAGTTTTTCTGTAAACGGAAAGTTTTCTACTATAGGCGTAATGACTACATAATGCACAATAATTCTATAGATAGATGTCTTTCCACAAATATAAAGCAAGTGATATTGACTACATAACAAAGCCTAAATGGCATAATATATTGCATAGGATTACCAAGAAAAATTATAGCCATAAGCTAAGTTGAATCATTTTAATACTTAGGATTCTCACTAGTTTTGTCTTCAGTTTGTGTCGGTTTTGCTTCTCTTGGCTTTTCTCTTGTATTCGAGGAAAGGGCTATCTCTTACAACTGCACGTGACTACACGCTTCAGGTTCTTCCTCACTTGACTCAACCACGAAGGATTCTGGTGCTTTAGGAATTGGTAGCCCCTCTCCATGAGGAACTGGACGTATTGCCGATGGAATATTTGGATAGTGCACAGATAACTTTTTCTTCTTATTTAGCCCTTTTACAATTGGAGGCACCATACAAAAGTAACAATTACTAACATGATCTGTTGGCTCTCTCCAAATCATTGGCACAGCGAAAGGCATAGATGCCTTTTTTCCATGCAACCATTGCTCCAGTGCCGTCCCACAAGAATTGCAGCATATATGTGGTGCCCAGCTCTTGTCCTGGTCTCCTATCTTGCAGCCAAAATACAAGTTGTAGGCTTTCTTAATCATTCCTGTTATCCTCCTTTTTTGTGAGATAAAAGTTATTTCACCGCAGATATAGCAGAAATTATCTGCTTTATTCACACAAGTTCGAGGCATTACTGAGTAGCCTATATAAGCATAAAACGAAATGTAAAGACGCTGTCGAACTACAATCAGCTACAGATACTGCAGCTTTTATGCAGTGAAGTGATGCAATTAAAGGCTAATATTGCATCATCTCAGTATACATGAAATTTTCTATTGGTCACCAGTATCAATTGCGCAATATGCAGCTGAAGTTGCATCATAATTTTGAATGGCTTACATCATTAGATGGGTGAATATATCATGGAAACTAGAGCCAATCAACATTTTTTAGGGTCATTTTCGTTTTCAGCACCCCAAAATTATGTAAGATTAGCTAATTTTATGCCCAAAACTTTTTACCTGTTGAACAGTGTAATCAGCCCTATTTTTTTTTTTGTTTGTTTCTATTTTATTAATAATTATATTTAAACTTTTTGTTTTTGTTTGTTTTTTTTCATTAATATTTTTACAGCTTTTGACATATTTACATATTTCACATTTAAAAAAGCGCAAAATTGAAACCAAACAACTTTATTTATTTGCAAATAACTTTGCAATGCTTTTTAGCAGAATCATAATTTTAGTGTCATTTTAAACAGGACAAATTACAAAATGATATGTGCATGTTTTATCTGTGGTAACACTGTTTATTTTTAAACTAAGACTGCTCTAAAAAGGAAAAGTGTGTTTTGTTATGTTTAATTGTTTAAGGATTGCGATGAAAAAAATCATTGTTGCAAGACAATATTCACAAAAAAGCCTTGTTTGTCCTAAAAAAACAATATATGTATTCAATTTTTACCTTAAGTAATGACAAAGTTATTGCCATATAAACAAGCCCATAGCAGAAATGTAAATATTGCTCTGGTCCATAGGGAGTGAATAGGTGTGAGAGGCGAAGTAGTTAATGATTTTAGATGTAGGTACATGTGAAAGACACAAGATTAAAACTGGTTAATACAGTTCTGAATTAATTCAGAAAACATTTATTCTATTTTTTTCAAAAAGATGCAGTGAGGGTATTAAATTTGATTCGGTGTCTCTTGCAGTCCTCTATACAGCAGCACTCTGTGCTCAGTAGGTAAAACAAAAGCCGGCATGTTTGGGGGAACTGCATGCCCTTCATCAGTGCCAGAAGATAGGGAAGAGGACATTCAGCAGGACTTGGTATGAGCAGTTCCACAGACAGGACAGTCTCATACCCACCAACATCTCAATCCCATATATGTGACACAGGTAACCCCACCCACAGTCTTCCTCAGGCCCACCCAGTGACTGAGTGGTACTTCCCAAACCCAGCTTATAATTAGGCAGGAACTGCCAACATGTGAACTCTAGTCAGCACAACTGACGCCTTATTTACTGTGCATGTGCAGTAATTCAAATAAAAGAGACAGTGTGACATCGCCCAGGACACAGCATCATCAGGACCAAAGTCCATGGTGTGGGACTGTCCTGGCAAGTCAGGAACAGTTGGCATCCATGTAGTCTGTATGCTAGCAATTTACTATAATTTGAGTGATTTGTATGCAGTATGCTTGCCATGAAATCCTGCATTCGTATCCTAGCATAAGGTCTTATCCTTCTATTCTCTATTCACAACTAAAGAAATGTTGCCTGGAGTTGGCTTAGATCGACAATTTGAAGTAAAACATTTTTTATGAATACTTTTATTTTTTCATTGTTTTGCCTTTCAGGGATTAGCTTGATAGTTAAAGTAGACCAGCATGATAATATGCCCCTTTTGTCAACGTCAGCCGGAACCACCGTGATGATTCACAATCCTAACCAGTCCCCGCTAGTGGAGCATCAAGGATTTGACATATGGCCTGGAACTGAGACCTCAATAAGTGTTAGACAGGTAAGTGATTACTACCCATGAAAAGCATGGTGTATGTTACATGACATAGAGGACGGTTAATCTAACTGAGATTGTATAGAGATTGTTATCAATCTGTAACATGCATGGCCAATTTTAGACACCACTATAAGCATTGTTTTGAGAAAACAAAAGAAAAAACAGCACAACCCCAGAGTGTAGTATTAAAAATTTAAATGACAATTTTTATTAAAAAATAGAAATGCACTCACAATAGTACACATGTGGAGAGCATGGCATTAAGGTGACTTGGGACCCAGAAGTATCCAGGGACAACCAGAGAACCACCAGCCTTGGCCACTGGCAGGGGATGAAGCTTGCTGAAGAGGGAGAAAGCTGCTGTCACTGCAAATGGTGCTAAACCCAGGACTGGAATCAACGTCACTACACTACACCACTCTACACTACACTACACTACACTACCCTACACTACTCCACACTACACTACTGTCCTATACACTACGATACTCTAACTTACTCTACACTACCCAACTCTACACTACACTACTTTACAGTATACTACTCTACACCTCATTACTCTACACCACACTACTCTACTCTTCATTATTTTATACTACACTACATTACTCTACTCTGTACTACTCTACATTACACTACTCTAGGCTACACTGCACTACACCACTCTACATTACACTACCCTGCTTTACACTACACTACTCCACACTACACTACTCTTCTATACACTACACTACTCTAAATTACTCTACGGTACACTACACTACCCTATGCTACACTACTCTACTCTTCACTACTTTATACTACACTACATTACTCTGTTCTGCTCTACATTACACTACTCTAGGCTACACTACTCTACTCTACACTATACTACACCACACTACACTACTCTTCACTACTCAACACTATACTACTCTACGCTACACTACACTACACTATTTTACAGTACACTACACTGCACTACACTACACTGGACTAAACTACTCTGCACTACACTACACTACACTACTCTACAATACACTACAATACACTACGCTATTGTACACTGAACTTCACTACACTACTCTGCACTACACTACTCTGTCACTGAATGGCAATTTATTTCCCAGTATTCCATGGATCTAGACAGTCACTATTTTCTGCTGAGTCATCCATTCTGCTCACCAGTTTAAAGTGTACTTTATTAAATATATAGATTATTATTTATTTTACTTTCTAACAATAGATGCCCTCTCCATAGGAGTTAGTGGGATTTGTTCATGCGTGTGTAGAAGAATCAAGGGACAGGCCAGGAGAGTTTGTAGCAACAGATGTGCAGCTACTAGTGAGCCATACAACTTGGATCTGCCAGAAGCATGGATAGCTAAATGTAAGACATTTGGGACATGCTGGGCAGTACTTAAAATGAAAACGACAAACATTTTGTTGTTTAAGGCTACATGTCCCTAGCTGTACAGGGGCCGTACAATGTACAAACCCTTCGCAATGACCAGCTGCCACCACGTACAGCCACTATTGAGATGCATTAAAAAAGAAGGCTGTATGCAGTTGTCTATCTGCCTATCTGCATTCAGAGCATACTTCATTACACACGCTGGTGCTTTACACAACCTTTGGTGCACAACTGCATACAGCCATCACTAATGCATCTCAATGGGTAGCTGTATGCAGCAGCAGTGGATCCCAGGAATGTGATTACTGTATCTCCCCTGTATGGCTGCGTGGATGAAGCCTAATATTTGCAATATTTCCAAAATGTGTGTTACTTATTACATGCCAGTGCATCCTTTTTACTATTTTTCAGACTAAATCATTTGGAAAATTGGGTATTTTAGTACATTAAGGCAGTGATAAATACAAACTGGGGTGAGCACTAGGACCAAAGTAATAAAAAGCTCAACCAAAAAATAAATACTAAAATAAATACTAAAGAAAAAAAATAGGTTGATTTAAAGGTAAATAGTGCACTTTGCAAGTGCATTTGCTCCAAAGCTAAATGAGGTGAAGCTTCACTTTGCAAAAAATACCCAATCACATGCAAGGGTAAAAAAAAGCATTTTTCCTTGCACGTGATAGGATGACGGAGGTTTGCAGAGCTTCCCCTCATTCACTAAGCTCTGGAGTAAATTCCTTTGCAGAATCCACCTGCACATGTATTTGCCTTTTAGTAAATCCACCCAAAAGCATAATAACTAAGCTGCAGTGATTTCTCAGCAGTTCTTGACTTTGATTTTCATATGGAATCTGGACTACTATTTCCTGGACTAGTAAGCGAAGGGGGAAGTAAAACAAAACCACTTTAAAAGAGTCTTCCTCTTTGTTTCTAGGATCAAGTGAATCGCATTGGGAAGCCATACAGTGAGTGTACATTTGATGGTAGTGACCTAGAGTTCACAGTCCTGTACAATTCATCTTATACATTACAGGTGAGATCTACTCTTCAGTGCAATCTTTCTGTACAGTTATATACCCCACTATTCTACCCTATTGGTGAAATGATGACATGGTGGAAGGAATTTTTGGGCCTCATGCACACAGGGCATTAGGATTTCTCCCCTGAATGCCTTTTACTCCTGGCAGGAAAAAGCCGCTTAAAAAAGGCACCTAAAGCCACGTATTGCAAGCATGTTTAGGTGCGTCAAGCATTTGAGCATTCATGGATTCCATTGGGCAGAATATGAAGTTATTCTGGTCATTCGAATGAATAAACACTCAAACATTAAACGCATCTAGCATTTAAACATGTGTAGATGTGTTTATGTGCATCAAAAACGTCTCTCCTAAACGCGTTGGTGATGGTTTCTTTTCAGCCTATAAATACTCCTTTTCTAATAGGCCTGTAAACACCTAAATGTGCACGGACACATAGGCTAACAAAGAGGTGTAAAAACAGGTGGAAAACAATAACACTAAATGCTTGTAAAAGAAATGTTTTTTTGAAGTCCTGTGTCCATGGGGAAGGAGAGAGAGAAAGTAGAAAGGAAAACTGGTGGAATGAAGAAAAGGGAGGAACGCAAGAAAGGGCAAAGGACAAGAGGGAGGAAAAAAGAAAAGCGTTAGGAGGGAGGATCTAATTGAAGGAGGATGGAAGGACTAAAGAGAAAAGGAAGAGAGGATGGGGACGCAGGGAGGTACATGGCCAAGAAGAAAAAAAGAAAGAAGGGAGGGGCAAAGGGGGGAAAAAAAGAGCAAGTACAAGACAAATGACCAAAGGGGTGTGGGTGGGGGGAGTTGAAAGTGAAGGGGGAAAGAATGGGCCAAGAGCAAAATAAAGTAAGACAGAGAGAGGGAAGAGGAAAGGCTAAAGAATAAGGAATTGAAGAGGGGAAGGAAGGAAGGAAGGAAGATTGGACAAAGGGAAAAAGGGAGGATGGAACAAAATGAAGGCGTAAAAGATCAGGAAGAGAGGGAGTTACAAAGGGAAGAAGAAAAAAAGGAAGAAAGGAAATGGCAAAGGGAATTAAAAGGAGGTGAGTGGACAGAGCAAGGACCAAAGCGGAAGGGGAAAGAAAAAGCTAGGGGGAAACAAATGAAGAAGGGAGGGACAAAAAAGGGAGAGCTTCTTTCAATGTGGCTGAACTTCAGTCATGAAATCTTAAAAAAGCACACATACCTGTAATGTTTACTTGTCTCTCTCCAAAGATCTAAGTGTCATTTCTCTCTGGTGCTTTGTTCCTCTGTTATCAGCCTGAGTCACTTCTGAGATGTTTTTCCAACACAAGATAAATTTGTGTTGGGGGGGGGGGGAGCGCAGCAGACAGCTTGTCTATACAGAATATAGCTCCTGTGTGCTGTGTGAAGGGGTGACTGTCCCTTTTCTCCGGTCAGCTCTCACAGAGCTCTAACTGCAGCTCCCGGCCTCCTTCTCTGTGATACTGACAAATGCAGGATTTTACCTAAAATCAGCCCTTTTGAAGGTATGTAGAAAAGATAAGACTGCAGATAATACAGTAAAACTTATGTAGGAGGATTTGTTTCATCTCTGTGTATCACCAGAGGCTAGTCACTTCACTGGGTATATGAGAGGGTTTACAACAGGGCTTGACAATTCCTAGGCGCCAGGTCGTCACGGTGACCAGAAACCGCATCCTGGGCCCCCGCCAGCCCACACTGCCCTGTGCTCGCATACCGCGCATCCTCGGCCATCTCCTCTGCACCGCCCCACAAATTAGAGCCCAGCCCAGTGTTCTGGGACCCTCGAAGTCTCCTCCATCCTTCCCTGTGCACAAAGTCCAGGTGGAGCACTAAGTCCTGGATAGTCCCACAAAAGCTGCGCTTCCCTCCTGGAAGACACCGCAGACTCACCCCTACCCACACAGACACCCCTGCCCATGGAGGATGTGGCCTCCCACACCGACTACCCCATCCACACCACTGGACGAGTGCTCAGAGGGCGGCTGGCCACACGCCAGAGCCTGTCAATGCCGCCTTCAACTGAGGCAGTGCTCCCCACTGGAGGACCGGAGTCAGCGGGGCCACCAAGCCCCACCACCTGTGACAGAGGACAGCCCCACCTCCAACACGGCACTGACCCTCCACCGACCCACAACAACCAGGCTTGCTCCTCCTGGCACCAGATCTTCTCCATTGACACAATCTGGAGGAGCTACAGCTGGACACGTGGGAGCTGCCCTTCTGCCCCCCTCCTGTGACACTGCCCCCTTCCTGTCCCACTTCCCCCTTCTTGTCCCGCTGCCCCCAGCTGTCTCACTGCCCCCCTCCTGTGATGCTGCCCCTCTCCTGTCCCGCTGCCCCCCACCTAACCTGCTGCCCTGTTCCTGTGATGCTGCCCCCCTCCTATGATGCTGCCCCCTCTTGTTCTGCTGCCCCCCCCCCCCCCTCACCTGGCTCCTAACTTTTTTAGCTGGCTCCTAGATTCAAAGCTAATTTGTCACCACTTTAAGGCTGTTACAATAAAGTAAAGATTTGGAGAATTATACTGTGGATACAAGTAAGGAATATGGTAGTAACCTTTTTAAAACTAAAAATGTTTGTATAACTTTCTTATGACTCGAAATGACTACATTTCTGGTTTTCTTTGTGTTTTAGGCTTGCGTTCAGTCATGCTTTCAGTACAAAATGGTGAAACAGTGTGGATGTGGCTACTATTTTTACCCTTTGCCTCCTGGAAGTGAATATTGCAACTACAACAAGTATCCAGGATGGGGTATGCTATTTGTAAAGGCATAAGCACACATACATATTTACAAATAAATCCATAAGCAAATTTCTTACACATACATATTTACAGATTTGTCCATAGTAAAAGTATAAAACAGATATCTTATAGCTAGACAAATTTCATGAGCTTGGTTTTGAAAGCACATGGTAAAAGGGCTGGTGGAACCATCTGTTGCACTCATGGGGTAAAAAATGAATAAACTGGTCTATAAAAGTTTCTTCTGACAAATCGTAGATATTTACAAGCCCATGAAGTCCTTCCTGCAGCTGATTCTTTGCCTCTCTACTGATCTTCAGCACCACCAGCTTGGCTTTAGCAGCTCTCACTTCGTGACATCTCATAGCTAGCTCCCTACTACACATATGTGAGATACATCACTACAGGGGGAGTGATGTGATGCCAAGAGTCTGCACCCAGGTGGGAGACTAAGGAAATGTGAGTGAATATCACTATAAAAGGTACTCATAAGAGAAACCTAACAGATTCTTCCATTCATGCTAAACAGCTCAGATGAAGGAATCCTTCCTGCTGGCTATTGTATTTAGCAGCCAGCAGGACCTGCAGCTTCTGGAAACCTGAAAGGTGTCTGCACCTGATTGGATGTAGCCATTGTTTGGCCAACAATTTTCCACCTGGCTCCTTGGATAAAGTCGATTGAAATATTGACTTTCGTTGAGCCAGATGGTGCCAACACACAGTTCAAATTTCAGATAATTGTAGAACCTGTGTATGGTCTGTGGGGCAGGGGTAGAGGCCCTCTCAGCATGCCTCCTTTGCATAACAAAATGTAGGATGACACCAAGAACTTTACCCTAGGGGGCTATGCTAGGCATCATGGAGGGGGTCATTCGCCCTGCACATAGGGTACCATTTGCTGTGTAGCGCTCATCAATGCGCCGGGACACGGAATGCATTTAGGGAAATTCATCCTTAAGGTGATCCTCCAACTTAGAGATGGTTGTACACTGTGTACACTGCAATTAGAAGGGACACACTGAGCCTATGCCCACTCCACCCTTCCAGTGTATCTGTCACCTCACTCCCAGTGACAAAATGGGATCCTGCCGTGCACTTAGCAGAGACCTCATGCTGTCAACTCTTCCTCTTCTATACCTAGTGGCCAGGCCAAAGACCTCTGCAGTTCTGATTAGCTCCCATTGCTATAGGAGATGGACTGCTCAGGGAGGGAGCCCCAGAAGCAACCCCCTCTCTGCTAGAGTACACCTCACCTATCACCGGTACCATGCTTGTTGACAGGCTGCTTGTACTGGTCAGACTTCCATTACTCATGGCAACTACTTTCTTTTTCTCCACACCATGTTAACTCTTACACAGCTGTCTTCATACCCCAATGTGCTTTAACAAAACCAGGCTGTAGAAGACTGTGTGTAATGTGCCAGTTACTTTCATACACCCCTTTGAATAACTTCAGACCAGGCATTCAAATATTTCAATGCTTTACTAACGAAACTCAGCAAATACAGTTTCAGAGAGAAAACAGTTTTTCCTAACTGAACCTACAATTACAGCTGCTCCAGCATACTTGCACAGGTAAGGGTCCATTTTTGGCAGAATCCATAGTGGCAGAGTCCAGATCCTGGCATTTTCAGCGGCCGACTTGGCAAAGGCAGAGAACAGGCAAGCCCACTGCAACACGACAACCCTGGGATCTGGATCCCTGTCCCCTTTTATAATGCCACAGGATCAGTGGGTCGGACCCAAAAAGCCCACCAAGAAATCCCAGGAGAGGCAGCAATATCAATTAACCCATTTTCTCTTGCTAGGGCAGCCATACTAGCTGACTTTCTTAAAAAAAGTGAAAAAATAGGTGTATTAACTGCAACAACACCCAGTGGAGTTGTGACACCCACACAATAGAAAAAGTGAAAGAATATGGACACATCACATTTAAGTCAATCCTCAAAAGGGTCCATTATGAGTGAAAAGAAAGGAGGGAGAGGGACTGCATGAGCACTAAGTGGTGTTTGGAGGAGACATTTTATATAAGTAAGAGCACTCTTTTCTTTTAACTCATTAATTTACTCTTTTGAGGACTGATTGAAATGTGATGTTTGCATATTCTTTCACTTTTTCTGTTTTGTGGGTGTCATTGATCACTGCTCCACTGTGAACACAGGAGTGTTGTTGTGGTTAATACACCCATTTTTTTATTTTTTTAGACATTTTAGTATTTAGACTTTAGTTACAGATGTCTTGTATATGAATGTGGCTGACAAGATGACAATTGATTTCCATAGGGTGTTTTAAAACTGTAAAGAACAGGGAATTTAGCTCAATAGATTGCTTCAGGGGTCTTGACCAATAGAATGCACACTTTTACTATCAGAAGATACAGATAACAGGAAGTCTCTTCTCACTGGACATATTTTTTGTTGCAGGACATTGCTTCTTTCGCCTTTATGAAAAACTGTTAGCTCACCAACATACATGTTTCCAGAAGTGCCCTAAACAGTGCACGTAAGTAACCTGCCCTCTGTATTTTTCTACGTATGTAACACCAGAAGCAAGTATGCCAATGGCCAATGTCGGCAATCACATGATATATGCAGATGTTCTGTGCACTGGAGCCCTGCTCTTTGTCATCTGACATGTGGAGTAGATGTTGGGCAGGACAGCTGAAGGCCTTGTTCATACTTACGTTTGGGAGGGAGGTGGTAAAAAAGACGCATTTATACTGCCCCCCCAACCACTTCCCCTTTGACCTACAAAGGCAGTGAATGAGGCTGCAGCCATGACACTTTACATCATGGCATGTCAAAAATTACCCCATCATGCATGCACAGTGAGTAGTACTGCCCACTAAACATGACCTATTAACCTGAATTGGGATGTTCCGCAAATGTCTGCAATGCAGGCAGTTGTGGTGCAGTGGTACAAAGTTTTAGGGGTTGAAACAAGTGTGGAAAAGGGGATCTAACACCTTCCCACTGACTGAAAAACACCCTTGAAGAGTGATCCTTTGCGGATTGATCTTCAGAAGGCCAACACGAATATTCACAAGCCCTTAGAGAGACACATGTACTGAGAGGCTATGGAGGCTGCTGACCTCTCCTCTTGAAAAAGCTTGTAGCCTGGTTGTCATACTGATCCAAGTACTTCAGTATTTTTTAAGCCACAGAAATAGATCAAGTATGCTAAATTGGTTTGTAATTTGCTTTGACTAATCTGTGTGCTTATTCTGGGTAAGTGGGGCAGAAAGTATTGAAGCCACAGACTGCCAGACAACTGGTATTTTCATCAGCAATAGCAGGTCATGTATTTCTTTCAGTTCAGGTCTCTTACACCCCGGTCACACTGGATGCAAATCAACTTCACTGTATGTTGCACGATTTCAAAGTCGGGTTTGATGTGACCAGGGTGTTAAAGCTGAACTTCAGGCAAAGAGCTAAATATACAAAATACATCCTCCTGCCAGCATGGTCCTAACACTACAGCTCACCTGATTGGCTCCTTGTGATGTTTTTCCCACCCCCTCTCCCAACTCATTGTGCAGGAGGAGATTGTGCAGGAGACTTCAAGAGGCTAATACCAACTAAAATCCAGGAACTTGTACTGCTCACATTAACCACTTCCCATCTGGCCCATGTATATAAATGGACAGACGGGAGCAGTGCAGGGGCGGGTGGCCATTTATAAATGTCCTCCCCACTCCCCACCTCTGCTCGCTCCCTGGGAGCACACGGCACTGCGATCCTGTGCCCACTGTGTCCGGAGGACACCGATCGCTGTACAGGACCTCTGTGTGAGGTCCCGGTCATGTGATTGGCCAATCAGTGATCAAATGAATAGTAGTAAGCAAGATGTCACTTCTGACATCATTGCTTACTACGTGTGAAATCAGTGAATGATCACAGAGGTCACATGGTACAAGGCTATTCACAACAGCCTTGTACCATGTGACAAGCTGTGACCAATCACAGCTCACACAGTATTTCTCAATGGCTGCAAGAATGCAGCCAGAGAGAAGGAGAAATTATTTCTTTTATGTGTATAAAAGCAATCAGTGTAAAAAAAAAAAAAAAAAAAAAAAAATCTTCATCACCCCCCACAAGTAGTACAGTGTCACTATGGTGACACTGTACTGCTAGGGTGACAGTATGTTAAAAAAAAAACATATATAATAATATACAAAAATAAAATGAAAATGTCAAAAACTTTAAAAAATATAATTTTTGGTTATAAACTAATTAGTTTTTTTTGTTTTTTTACTAAAAAGATAGATGAATACATTTCGGCCAAGATTTATGAAGAAAGATTATTTATTTGCAAAATTTTATAAGAAAAACACTTTTTTTTTTCAAAATGTTTGGACTTTTTCATTTATGTAGCAAAAAAATAAAAATCCCAGTGGTAAATAAATACCACCAAAATAAAGTTTTATCTGTCTCAAAAAAATGCTAAAAAATGTATATAGGTACAGTGTTGCATGACCGCGCAATTGTCATTCAAAGTGTGATAGCGCTGAAAGCTGAAAATTGACCTGAACAGGAAGGGGGTGAAAGTGCCCGGACTTGAAGTGGTTAAAAAATAAATTTAATGTAGCATTAGTCAGAGTTGCAGGCTGTTCAGTAGTATGACCCCTCTGCCGGGGTTTTAGATAGGTAGATATAAACTTTGTGGCCTGTTTTGCATTATAGTAAGAGCACATAGCAGTTAGGGTTACAGATCATGGGTTGAGGGTACAGGTCAAGTGTGGCTCCACAGATCAAACCTGAAAAGGCCTCTAGTCTACTCTACATGACAGGAATACTACCTGCTGGAGCACAGTGGGTGAGAATGTATCCAATCAATTATTTGATCAATTGATTTTATGTACAGTCCTATAATTTCCTATCAATTATAAAAACATGAGTCAATATTCTCAATTACTTTTATTCCTATATTTAAACAGGGAGACCATGTACTATCTGTCGGCAGGGTTTGCTAGATGGCCATCACCTGTGTCTAAGGTAAATGGTGCTGATCCAAATAACTGTCAATCATCCCATGTGCCCTGTAGTACTAAGACAGTTCAGAAAATCATTAATCACACTGGAAATATCACTTTCTGTTTTGCTGTCCATTATTTTGCATTGTTATAGACTCTTACAGACAGGATCACATAATCTTATATAGCTTTAGAGGTTGGCTGCACTGCTGTAATCTCCTTTCTTCAGATTTGGGCTTCAGTCATACAACTGGTGGTAACCTAAGTGAGGAAAGCTGATCAGACATGATAATATTTTTTTTTGTTTTGTTCAGCCAATGGCCTGAACAAAAAAAGCTACCAGATTCCTCCGCCCGCAAATGCAGTGAATGGAGGTATCTCCTCCTACATATAGGGGTTGATTTACTAAAGGCAAACAGGCTGTGCACTTTGCAAAGTGAAATTGCACTCTGCAAATGCAGCTGCTCCAGAGTTTATTAAATGAGCAGAAGCTCTGTTGACTTCCATCATCCAATCATGTGCAAGCAAAAAAAGTTGTGTTTTTTTCCTTGCATGTGAGTTAGTATTCTTTGTGATGGTTTACCTAATTTCCTAAGCTCTGGAGCAATTGCACTTGCAGAGTGCAACTGCACTTTGCAAAGTGCACAGTCTATTTTGCCTTTAATAAATCAACCCCATTGTATTTTGACGCTAGAACCCGCCACAGTCAGAGTGCACTGATCAGATTAGATTATCGATAAAAAATCTCCAACAAGTTGCTTCGACATTCAACTTCTGATGAGCAGAGACAGCCACAAACTGATCAAAATTAGTCCGATTCCTGCTAAACCAGCTGAATCACTGTATGACCTGCCTAAAAGCCTTCCCTTGTAAAACAACCCATTGAGTTTAAAATAGAAGTGAAAGGAAAAACATTTGTATGGACATATGAAAACCCATTATAAAAATACCTTTTTAACCTTTTTATAAGTGACCACATATCCTCTGTTCTCAGCTGCATAAGAAGCTCAGGGAGGAGAAACAGCATTACACTAATCTTCCCAGCAAATAGTTTTTTTTAAAACATACCACTTATTTATAAGATTATTTTCTACCAGATTTTATTTTTGTATGCAGTATACTGTATAAACATTAAGATGAGCAAACCCTGCATGCCAGGTATCCAAACTTGAAAGACAAACAAGATCAAAACGAGTTTACTACAATCCACATATCCCTCTAATGCCTTTTTCCCTGTTCACTGTTACAGAGATGGATCCTCCAAGAATTATTCTCTGATTATGGATACAACAGCACTAGTAACAGGTAGGAAATAAAATATATCACTTGATGTAAGAGGGACAAAATTTATGATAGCTTAGCCCTAATCTCTCTTGGGGCCGCAATGGATGGCCAAACTTTTGCAATGCCAGAAATACATAACAATTAAACTTTCTGTGTAAGGCTGGAATTAGCCATTCAAAACCTGACTTAGAGGCAATTTATAAGAAATTGAGTTTTTGATATTTTTTTTTATATTTATATATTTATTGATACATGACCCACTAAGGGTCATGTATCAATAAATAATTTTGCTGTTGATCAGAAATATTGTTAAGATTAAACTTGGTTCTCCTATGGTATTGCAACCTTGCTTACAAACCCCATGTCACTTCATTTCTGTTTCCTCCCTAGAGATGGAGATTCTGCATACTTTTGGCCAACAAGGGAGAGATTTCTATTAGAGTAACTTGTAGTTTAATTTTGGTGATTGCTAGTGTGATACATGTCATGTTTTCCAGATACCTGGAAGACTGGAAAACATTACTAGTGTAATATATCATGTTTTCTGGCTACCCCGAAGGCTTGAAAAATTATTAATGTGATATGTAACATGGTCTCCTGCTACCTGGAAGACTGGAAAGCTTACTAATGTGATACCTGTCATGTTCCTGGCTACCTGGAATATTGAAAACATTATTCATGAGGATACAGTACTGTGCAAAATGTATGAAGACATGTTGTAAGGTAAGAATGCTTTAAAAATTGTTTATTTTTATCAATTTAAAAAACGCAAAGTGAGCAAACAGAAGAAAAATCTAAAGCAAATCAATATTTGGTGTGACTACCCTTTGGATTCAAACCAGCATCAATTCAATTAATCAAGCTATTTTGAAGAAGCACAAAGATACAGGCAACATTGGGGACCATAGATGCAGTAGTCGGCCAAGGAAACTTAATGCAGCAGAAGACAGACATGCTTATTTCCCTTATTTTCCTTTGATATTGGAAAATGTCCAGCAGTGCCATCAGCACAGAACTGGTGGAAACCAGTGGGACCCAGGTACACCCATCTACTGTCAGAAAAAGTCTGTCCAGAAGTGTTCTTCATGGAAAAACTGCGCCATAAAGCCATACCTTCTGTCAGGGAACTCATACGCAAGTGCATGCTCAAAGAAAGGCCTGTGCTCAAAGAAAGGCCTGTGCTCAAAGAAATGCGCTTGAGCGTAATAGAACTGTGCATAGAATTAGGACCCTGCACGCATCTACACGTGAGCATTAGCATGAATGTGCTTTTTCTGGTGCCCAGTGGCATATTTAAAGCCCTACTGGACTTAAGATCGTTGCTGAGTGGTTGTCAGCTCCCTTTGCTTGTGACCTGGTCCTGTGTACTCCTGTATTCTGACCCGGCTTGCTGAATCCTGCTTGTTTCTGAACTCCTGTTGCTGACTTTGGCTTGCAACCTGAACGTGCTTTGTTCCTACAGTTCCGGTACCCTCTCTGTTCATCTGATGCTGACTTTGGCTCTGAATCTGCTCCTGGTTTCCATTTTGGTACTCCTGCTGTCCGGTTGTTGTTGACCTGTGCCTGTCTGACCAAGCATCCGAGATCCTGTACCTGCCTACTGCCAGCTGGTCTTTCTCAGCTCCACAATTGCTATCAAGACATCTTAAAACAGATCCCCTGCAGGCATCCGTGCCACTCTAAGCCCTGTTATACCCTGTTATTTTTCCCAGGGAAAACAGGACAAGAGATGTAAGGGCAGCCCTCTTGTCAGCTGGCTTCGACCAAATACGTGACACCTCCGACATGGAAACAAGGCTACACGACTCAACTATGCTTGCTAACATAGGATTTTGGTTGCAGAGAAATGGCAACAGGTGATCTGGACTGATGAATCAAAATTTGAAATACTGTATTTGTAGCAGGAGGCAGTTTGTTTACCGAGGGGCTGGAGAGTGGTACAATAATGAGTGTCTGAAGGCAACAGTGAAGCATGGTGGAGGTTTCTTGCAAGCTTGGGGCTGCATTTCTGTAAATGGAGTTGGGATGTGGCTAGGATCAGTGGTGACCTCAATGCTGAGAAATACAGGCAGATACTTATCCATCATGCCATACCATCAGGGAAGTGTGTGATTGGCCCCAAATTTATTCTGCAGAGGATAAGCCAACGGTATTAAGAGGTACTGTATCTTCAGCTTAAAGAAGAACATGGAGTCCTGGAAGTGATGGTTTGGCCCCCACAGAGCCCTGATCTCAACATTACCAAGTCTGTCTGGGATTACATGAAGAAACAGAAGGATTTGAGGCAGCCTACATCCGCAGAAATTCTGTGGTTAGTTCTCCAAGATGTTTGGAATAACGTACCTGCCGAGTTCCTTCAAAAACTGTGTTCAAGTGTAGCTGAATTGATGCTGTTTTGAAGACAAAGAGTAGTCGCACCAAATATTGATTTGATTACTTTTTACTTTTACTTTTCTTTTCTAAATTACTTTTCTATTTATTTACTTTCCATTTTGTTAATTGATAAAAATTAACTATTAACACTTCTATTTCTGAAAGCATTCTTAATTTACAGCATTTTTTTCACAACTGCCTAAAACGTATGCATAATACTGATATATGACACGATCATTATTGGCTCATGTTTTGCAGATACTGGGAAGACTAGAAAACCTTACTAGTGAGGATACGTCATGTTTTCTGGCTACCTTGAAGACTGTATAACTTTACTAGTGAGGATATATGTCATAACTATTGACTAATGTTTTCCATATACCTGGAAGACTAGAAAACCTTATTAGTGAGTAGTGATGGGCTGAACACTCCTGTGTTTGGTTTGCGGTCAAACATTCGAACTTATCAAAAGTTCAACCACGAACTTCGAACTTATTGCAAGTCTATGGGATTCATAATTTTAAATTTAAAAGTGCCCATTTTGAAGGCTTATATGCAAGTTATTGGCCATAAAAGTGGTACGGGGACTCGGATACTGCCCTGAGCGAATCAGAGAAAATTTTTTTCAAAAAGCACCATTTTTAAAGGAGCAGTCATATTTCATTGCTTAAAGTTAAAAAACAAATTCCTTTAAATATCATGTGTGGGGGGTCCCCTTAAACTACCTGCAAAGTTGCACATCTGTACAATGTATAGAACCTGCTGCAGCAGGACTGACTTTATTTTTTTTTTTTTAATTACATTTTTATGAAAAAAAAAAGAGTGGGGTCCACCCCATAATCCATACCAAACCCTTTATGTCTGGTAGGAAGGTTAGAAGGGACCTCACAGTAAAAAATTTTTAAAAAGTGCGTGGGGTTTCCCCTACAAGCCTTACGAGGCCCTTTAGGCATGTTAGGACATTTAAGGGGTACCCCTCCCCCCAAAAATGGGGGGGGACAGCGTGGAGTCCCCCTAAATTTCTTCCAGACCTTTGATCTGAGCACAGGCCTGTCAGACCAGGAAAGGGTTGGGGGACAAACAAGCGCCCCCCCCCTCCCTGAACCTTACCAGGCCACCGTCCCAATGCTCATGGGGACAAGGGCCTCTTGCCCGGTGGTTGTGGGGGTCTGCAGGCAGGGGGGGGTCATTGGCATCAGGGTACCCCTTTAAGTAAGGGGTACCCACCGAGCACTTGCTGCAATCTGACATTTGCGATGTCACCCAATTGTTGATGATAGTTCTGACATTTGCCGGTAAGACGTAAACAATTGGCCGGAGCTAGAGGTAACATCATCACTAGTTCCTCCCAGTTTACTGTGACATGCAAATGTTAGATTGCGGAGAGTTCTCAGCAGGTGCACACGGGTTGGCGGGTGTTGGGTTTTTTTTTGTATTTTGGCGAGTCGGCATCATCGTACCAATGCTGGACGCCGTGCTTGACGATTGATGCTGGAACCATTTTTTTTTTGTTTAAAAACAGTTTTTTGGGGATTTTTTAAAAAGTCTAGTCTCTTTGTCTCTTTATCTTTTCTCCGTTTTAACCCTTTAGTGAATGGGTAGAGGTACAGTACCGCTTACTCATTCACAAGGTGGGGGGGCAACATCAGGGTGCCTCCTTATTTAAAGGGGTACCCTGATGCTAATGAGCCCCCCTGCCCACAGACCCCCACAACCACTGGGCAAGGGTTGTGGTGAAGAGGCTCTTGTCCCCATCGGCACGGGGACATCATCCCCGTGCCAAGGGCACGGGGCCTGGTAAGGCACAGGAAGGGGGGTGCTCATTCATCCCCCCCTTTCCTTGCCTGCCAGGCCAGTGCTCGGATCAAGGTTCTGGTAGGAATTTAGGGGGGACCCCTCCAATTCTTTCCCCTTTTTTTGGGGGTTCCCTTTAAAATCCTACCAGGCCTAAAGGGAGTGGTATGACTTTAGGGAAAACCCCACGCACATTTAAAAAAAAAACATTTTACTGTTTTGTTGGTTCCCTCCTAACCTTCCTACCAGAACTAAAGGATCTGGTAAGGATTGGGGGGGGGGGGGGGTTACATGCTGTTTTTTTTAATGTATTTTTAATGTTTTTTTATTTGTTTTAAAAAAAAGTTATTATTTTTTTTCCCTTCTATCTTATATATTGTGGGGTGGGGACTGTGCTCTGTGAGAGTGCAGTGCTTTGTGGGGTGTTTGGAGAATGAACAATTGGTGGTGCCCTCACATCGTAAACCTTGACGAGTTCAAGATTGGACCCTGCTCTAAAAATTCAAATTATATGCACTTTTCACACAGGTGCAGATAAATTGGGTGTTGGTGGTGCCTGAACACTGTAACCGCTCACAGTTACTCTTGCTGGGTGCAGGAATGGGCGCTGCTGATAAAAATTAAAAAAAAATAGAAATTTTTTTTAAAAAACTTAAATTAAATGCACATGTCACACAGGTGTGGAAAAATTGGGCCTTGGGTGTTGGTGGTGCCCTAAACTAAAAGCATTGTTGGAAGCTAGCATTCTCAGGATTCAGGAATAGGATAGGCAGCATAGGCAGTCTTCAAGCGATCCCAGATCCCTAACAAATGTAATCAGTTACATCAGCTTCAGGGGCTTGATAGCTGCTGTTGATCCAAAACTGATTCATTTTGATAAATATCAACTGGTCAACAGTCTGTGGACAGGTTCACTCTTTTATCTGTCACAAAACCTCCAGCAGCACTGATAGTCTGTTCGGAAATCACGCTGGATGCAGGATAGGCCAGTAGCTTGATGGCATATTGAGCAAGCTCTGGCCAGTGATCTGGCCAGTGATCCATCCTCAAGATCCAGTAACCCAGTGGATCCTCAGTTGGAAAGGTCTCCAAGTCTGCTCTTGCCCCTAGATAATCCTGCACAGGGGCGGACTGACCATTTGGAAGTTCGGGCACTGCTCGAGGGCCCGGGGTCAGTAGAGGGCCCCATGAGATGCCCCTTGTACCTTTTTCATAGGCTTTTTTGAGTTTGGCCAAGAACACAGGGGCCCCATGATCCCCTATTGCCCGGGGGCCCCATGAGTTGTCAGTCCGCCCCTGATCCTGCACTATATGATGCAGATGCTGCTGATGGGTGCTTAAACCTAACAGTCCTAGACACTGAGGACTAAAAAATTGTTTAAAGACATCAGTCAGCCGGCCACCTTCTCCACCATTCTTCCTTTGACCGAACGAAGTCTCAGAAACACGTTGTCCAGGAACTGGTAACCTTCCAGTGTCTGTAAAGGTTTTACCCTTGTTATGTGGATTAGGAAGGGTTGGCAACTAGTAAAGATACCTCTGTTTCATACCACAAATCCTTTTGCAGGCTTTGCAGAATCAGGGAGCCCATGCAGCGTACGTTTGAGGAAGCATGAAATTCTGAGTCCTCTGGGTCACTGAGAATGACACTGTCAAGAATTACCTCCTCCTAGCCAAGTACTACTCCTGGGCTGGGTTTCTGGGGACTGAAAACCATCCCTTGAAGACTAAAGTGTGGGGTCTTGTGAGCTACTATGGTATATGTAAAATGCTAATAAATAATAAAATATACTAAATTGTGATATACAAATGAAATGAAATTAGATAATGTATGAAACTGTGAAAATGTGGTTCGCTTACACGCTATACATACTCATACCAGTGTGTCATAAAGCATAAAATCAGAAATAGCATTACGCTCCACTGACAAATGCAAAGATGATGAGTGAATAAGTATTAAATAAATAAAAGTCCTGCATCAAAAGCATATGTAACAATATCACAGCAATTATATTGCTAATACAATCTTGTCCTTAATGAGTGCGTGCCTTTGGTACTTCTATTTGCTGTAATGCGAAATTATAACCGTGCAGTTCACCAAGCTTAAAAAATATATTGTGTACCTTCACCGGTTGTGCTCTCACCTGATGTATATGACCAAATCGTTAAGTGAGGTCATAAAAAGCTTTATTTGGACTTAGTGGTAAATGGATAGGATTATCCCTAGGATGGATGGATGGACGGAGTATTCCCTTTTCCCAGCAGGGGGTCCGCTCACTTCCTTATGGATTTTCCTGAAGCCCCACTAGGGGGTCTTCTTGCTTCCTTAGCGATTTTTTTTCCATAGGTAGATTGGACATGAAATGTAATAAGATATAGTGCCTTATCCTCTTTAAAAGTTAATTTATTCAAATAAAATAGTGCACTCACATGTATTACAACTTAAAACCACATTAAAAGTTAAAATTTTAATCCACAGTAAGGTTTTCCAATATTGCTGAATGATTGCTGTGTGTTGCTTTAAGCGTTGTGACGTCAGAGCCTCTCCCCTACGCGTTACATCACCAGGTCATGTGACTTCATAAGGGGGAATTGATGAATCACGCCGCTTACCCTTGAGCCCATGAGCCATGATTGACCAAAGTCGCCGAGACTTCAGCTGCGATTCACTGAAATTCAGCTGCGATTGGCCAAAGCATTGCACCTGACCTGTCGTCCGATGCATTGCTTTGGCCAATCACAATACACTGTGCTCTCACAGTGCATTGTGGGGAGCGGCAGGCAAACAGCCCATCAAACGCTCGTACTAATCGTGTATTTGCGGAACACACGATGTTCGAATTGAACTTATGTTTGACTCAAACATAAAGCCCATCTCTACTAGTAAGGATAAGTCATGTTTTCTGGCTACCTGGAAGACATGACCAGCTGTTGGTTCTTGAGGCCTGAATTTGAAAAACACTGGATTATTTATTCATTGTGTGTGTCACACTCAAAGTGGGTTTTGGAGGTTCATAAGGCAAGGCTGATCTTTCACTAAAGTGAGAGATATTTTCTTATCCATTCAAGTAGAACTGTAATATTATGATTAAATATCCTAATTTTGTCCCACTCTAGGAGTGAAATTTCAAAGATTAATGTGTACTTCCGAGAGCTGAATCTCCAGTCTTTTGATGAAACTCCAGCACTGAATGTAAGTGGACAATATAGTTGTTAACAAACTATTGTATTAGTTAGTCTGACATAAATGGGTTAATACAAACAGATTTTAACCATAAATTGTGATTTATGGGCTGTTTCTCATGTGCTATACAGTGATATTGAGTGCTGTAGACAGTTAGAGGTGCTACTTATCATACGGGAAAATCCTGCAGACTTTTGGAGTATCCCTTTTACGATCCTTCAGTTTTCCATGTAGAAGAGTAGAGGCATGGATGGCAGATGTCTCCGAACCTACCCATCATGGCCTATGGCATTTGTGATTGCTGCAGCTTCAGTATCCTACAATCAGCAGGGACAAAGATTAATCCCTGGAATTCAGAAAAACTGGGGTTCTAAAAGTGGTGCAGTACATTCTAAATTCATGTACCTGTCTACAACTTGTACTTGAACGTGGCTCATGCTGCACCACTTTTGAAATGCACACAAGACACTTTGACAAAATCTGTCTGCGACAATTTATCTCTGCATGCCAAAAGAGAATTGGTCTTAAGTAGCTCCACATTTGTAAGAACTGTCAACATATTTTTTTGAATTTGTTGCAATTAATGCATCAACTGACTTTGTCGCATTCAATGTGACACAATGTAAAAGTGGCACATATAGGAATTTGGTGCATGCTGGCAGAGCCAAAAGTATTGCATATGCTTCAGGAATTTGGCGCAATACCTTAACCAGAGGGATTAACACCTGAAAAGTGGAGCAGCAGCTTTATTGAATTCCCCCCATTGTGTGTCCTATGAATCCACTCTTAATCTGTTGGAACCAGAGTCATCATTCCAGTAGCTCCAATTATTTGAAATGTATTACTCTGCTTAGTACAAGAGGTGTTATCCTTAGAATATTCAAAACACGATTAAAGTATCCCCTGTTCATTGAAGAATTTGAGTACTTAAGCCCTCTTTCACACATGTGGACTGTTCATTTCCATCAGTTTTTCAACAGTTTAACATCCGTTTTTCATATTTTTTTCATTAATTTTTAAATCAATTTTTTACATCCACTACCAATGCAAAAATGGATGCAAAAACTGTCCATCTGTCCATTTACATCCGTTTTTTGTCTGTTTTTTTATTAACAGAACAAAAATAGGGCTTTGATCCGTTTAAAAAAATTGGATGTTGACAGATGTGGATGTAAACAAATGATCATTCATTTACATCCTTTTTTCCATAGAGATGCATTGATGTCCACTTTTCATTTGTCAATGGATGAATGAAAAACCAACAAACTGTCCGCACATGTGAAAGGGGCCTTAAGATGTCTTGTTACCACTTACCAAATTGCAGGTAAAAGAATGGAAAGTTCAAGTATTATAAATGCTTGCTTCCAATGTTTTCCTTTCCATGGATTATTTTTTTTATTCATCTGCAATGTGTCCTTGAACTTGCAAATCGGACTTCTTCAGGAATGAATCAGTTCTTTAGTACAGCATGTCTATCCTTGCAGGTCATAGCCTTCTCTTTTATGAATGTCTAATTACTGTCTGTGCAGATCCAGCTCCTTTGCCTCTCCCCTCCCCTCAAAGGGTAAATATAGAATACTACAGATTGTCACTTGCTGCTGAAATCACATCCAAAATGGTGGCACCCAGCAGCAGTCTGAGTTCTTTAGGATGTCTACGCAAGGCTTTTACTGATAAATAACATGCATACATTGCATTAACATTTCCCAAATGAGGTACTAAAGTGATTCTGTCTTTAAAGAACACTGAATGTTTCTGAGAGCAGCAGAATCGCTCAGTATGGATTGTTTTGACTGGGCAAAACTTCAACACTTCGGGTAACATTGGTGCTTGCGCCTAAGCCACAGAGTATGTCTCTTGGCCATGCCAATCTCAGTCATCCATCCAAATATGAAGCACACTCTGTACTGACTGTCAGCACTTTTACCAGTATGGCTGTCAACTGAGAATGATAACTTAGAACAGCCATATATGGGCTATTATTTGCAACCAATGCAATGATACTGAGGATAGCAGACAACTGGATCATGTACGGGTCACCCATAAAGCAGTAAACCCTCTGGAAATTGGTAGATCTTTCAGAAGTTTTCTATATGAGCTAAATCAGAGATAAAATAAATGTCTTACTGAGAGTTCTGCACTTTTATGGCCAGCCTTGGAGGAATATACCTAGTCAATGCCCATGTTCTTGTGAATTTTGTTACATTTGAGCAGACTGAAAAACCATGTACACTGTGATCCATTTACAGAGCCATGATTTGCTGTCTACCATGGGAAACCAATGGAGTTTCTATTTTGGCTCATCGGTGCTTTCGGTGGCGGAGATAGCCGAGCTGGTTTTTGACGTTGTAGCCATGGTGATCATCATCAATTATGTCAAATACAAAAAGAATCAGGTATCCAACAATAATGCAAATCCGTATGTCATCAGGATGACAGATCCTAATGAGAGAACTTTATCCAATTCACCACATGACAACCAAGAACTGCCTAGCTATCCAGTGCCCAGCAACAGTGACACCAAACCAGAAGAGATATAAAGGATGGCTATACGCATTTCAAGATATATTAATCATAATAATGAAAGTGATAATGTTTAATATACATTTCAAAATATAGTAACAGTAAAAGTCAAAACAATGACAGTGATAATATATTTAATAATGAAAGGCATTTCAAGATGTAAAAATAATAGTCATAATAATGGCGTGATTATATGTTTATTGGTGTGAACAAAGAATGAAGAATAGGATAGTGAAGAGTTCAGTGCACATATATGACAGAAGACATGCAAAACAATGCATATAGACTTGCAATCTTCTGACATGTGCTATCCTATACAAATATATAGAACAAGGAGATCAACAAGATTTATCAGTCTGCATTTGGACTACAAAGGAATGTTACCACACTATTGCCCACCCGAACTTTTACCTTTATGTCAGTAAAGTGCAAACTTTTGGTTTACCTAAATATTTCTAAGCAGACAATCATGATTTTTACGGTGCAGACAGTCATGATCAGCGGTCTCCAAACTGTGGCTCGTGGGCCAGATGTGGCCCTTTGCTTGCCTTTATTCCTACCTTAAGGCACGATTCCTTCCACTCATATGAGACACTGTTTCTTCCACTGACAACAACAATGGGTTACTATTCCTCCCACTGACACCAGAGATGGAGAGCTAATTCTCCAACTGACCCCAATTATGGGGCACTATTCCTCTCACTGATACCATTTTTTACACTCACACTGATCACCAAGCCTATGGCATTGTTTACTCCCACTGTTACTGGGGCATCCCACCAGCCACAGTCCAGCCCCCCTAAACTTTGAAGGGCAGTAAAATGGCCATTTGTTGCGAATGTTTGGAGACCCCTGATCATGATTATTAAATTGCACAATTCTCCACAGATTTGGCAAAAGTGTATGCAATTCTTTGATTTCCTAATTGAGCTTACATGCAAATCATTTCATTCATCCCTACCAAGCACTATATAACTAGTCTGTAACTGTCACTGCTGAAGATCCCTTGTCATTGAGGGTGTGTTTAATGTAATGTTACTGATACGCATGTGCCTAGGGAGGCTGGGTGAGAGGGGGCAGCAACAGCAAGCATTTACATTTACAGATTATGACTTTCCCCAGTTTTGTTTTCCTTTGGCCACATCTGGACATTTGTGGCTAAATTCATCAAGAGAATGGTGGAGAAAAGGAGTGCAGGGGGATATTAAGATGGAGTCAGAAGTCTTTTTACATTTCAAGAAACGTGAAACAATTGATTGCATCACATAAGGCACACAGAAGGGGCGGACTGACCATTTGAGCACTCAGGCACTACCCGAGGGCCTGGGGTCAGTTGGGGGCCCCATGAAATGCCCCTGGTACCTTTTTTTTTTTTTTTTTTTTTTTTTTTTATAGGCTTTTTTGTGTGTGCTTTGAGTGTGGGCAAGGACATGGGGGCCCCATGATCCCCTATTGCCTGGGGGCCCCATGATCCCCTATTGCCTGGGGGCCCCATGAGTTGTCAGTCCGCCCCTGGCACAGAGCTTGTGCAATAGGGCATATTCATACACATGTGCCTGAAGCTGGCCATATACTATACAATGTGATTATACAATCTCTGTTAGATTTACCAAAACTGTGTAATAGGAGGACACACCCTAAACGGTCCATTCAATTTGCATCTATTCAGACAGGCCATAGCACTACATAGTTGATGGTAAATCTAATGGTGATTGTAAAATGTATGGTCAATGTACGATAATTTGATATCTTGCAGGTCAGGGCAATGAAGATTGCTGTGCCTCAGATGGTCTTCACCTTAACTGGGCACTGAGCATGTTAAGCCTCAGGAAAAGTAGATGTTGGCATAGCCAAGGTATTTACACTGTGGACTGAAACTGGACCAGATTTGGGGTTGGACAGAATCTTGCATGAGTTTCCAACTGTCATGGGCATGCAACTACCTCTATATTTTCTCAGTGCAGTTTTAATTCAGGGTGCTAATCAATTTTCTCTACTGGGGATGTTTTTTGATGCCCCAGATCATTCAATTTTAAGGGGACACACTGAGTCCCATCCTTCTGAGTTTTAGAGGGCCCTCTGTGTGCCTCCCCCCTTTATTTAAGTGGGACATTGAACCCCAACCGTCTTAGTTTTAGAGGAACCCTCTGAGTCCTTCCATCTTTAGTTTCAGGTGGACCCCCTGAGCCCCTCTTTCATTAGAGTCCTTTCCTCTTTAGTTTTAGGGAAACCCTCTAAGTTCCTCCCTCCTTATTTTTAGGGGGATAGGACCTACTGAGCCCCAACCTTCTTAGTTTTGGAAGGACCCTCTAAATCCCTCCCTTCTTAGTTTCTAGGGGGGCCCTCTGAGCCCCTCCAATACACCCGCTTGCAGCAATTAGAATTAATGGGAAACCTTATTGTTTAGAATGCCTAATACTCTAAGGCTCTGCAAGAAGATAACAATAATATGTATTAACAGGCTATAGCCCTCAACAGTCATTGAGATTGTTAGATGACAGAGGTTGGTCATTGTAATTTCTATGCTGTTTTACAAAACCGCTGTTGAGGTATTCATTTTTTGAGCTGAGGTTCATTTCCTGTGGTATAAGCAAACCATTTTGCGCTGTCACTGTGTATGCAGTTTAGCAATGTATTGACACAGTCACCCTTCTACATACATAGAGCTATCACAACATCTTTATCAGAAAGCACTCTTTGCCTCCTTATGTCCTTGGCACCCTTCCTGTACTATAAAATAATCATAACCATCACCACTCCTTTAGCAATCCCTTTCCCACAAGGAACCAGAACTAGCTAGTTACTAGATATATCTACACAAGTCCGGCCACATTTTTGGGTGTATTTTTACTGAGTTAAATGTTAACTGATTCTTTGTTCTTGAACATTTGCCAGGATATTAATGAGCACATGCTCCTAAAAAATCCATTTAGCATGTGGACATTGGTTTTATTGGCCGCAGAAATTCAATTCTATCTTATCTGATATCTGTACTGAAAAATGCAATTTAAATACTGGACTCATACAGAGGACTATGTATGTTATCTGTAAATATATATAACAGGCATTATGACTGTGGGAGGGAGAACCATTTTAATTTTTACTGTTTGAGATTTATTCTTCAGTCTAATTAGGTCCGTAGATTGCAGTCCATCATGTGCTTTTTGGTGTTATTTAGCTTTAACACATTATAATTTAAACCTGAGCTCTGATGAGATATTAACAGACATGCATAAAAGTAATTATATTTTATTATATTTTGTACAGCGGTACTCACATGAGGAGAGGAAGGGTGTAACTAAAATAATGTATTGTACTTCCATAGGAGACATTAAAAACCAATGTTGCAGATCAGGGGCAGACTGACCATTTGGAAACTCGGGCACTGCCTGAGGGCCCAGGGTCAGTAGGGGGCCCCATGAGATGCCCCTGGTACCTTTTTCATAGGCTTTTTTGAGTTTGGGCAAGGACGCAGGGGCCCCATGATCCCCTATTGCCCAGGGGCCCCATGAGTTGTCAGTCCGCCCCTGTTGCAGATACAATCCTGACCCGGGTTTTGCCTTATAGGCTTTCTCAGGATAATTTTACTGCATTTTTACATAGATAAAGCTGACTGTACACTATCCTTTTTTTTATATGAACTATTATTCCTGCGCCAACAGATTCCCACAGGTGCTATACTGCTGCTGTGCACTGTGCAAAAACACAAACTACAATAAATATTAAATAAACCAGCGCAAACATAGATCTCTACACACCAATCAATAAAGTGCATCATAATAAAAAATTCATAAAATTAATAATTAATATTCTTAAAAATCAAAGGAAAATCCACAAAACAGAAAAATTATTTTTTTGTCTGTGAAATATACATATATATATCAAGTGAAAAAATCAAGTGAAAAAATATCAAGTGAAGAAACATTAATCAAGTGACTTTCTTCTTTCCCAAAGACTCTTCAAGTACACCAAAAGAAACTTTCACCTTCCACCCGTGAGACCAACATCGAATACACTCACCAGATTTAGGTGAATGGGACACTTGTGTATTTGATGTTGGTCTCAAGAGTGGAAGGTGAAAGTTTCTTTTGGTGTATTTGAAGAGTCTTTGGGAAAGAAGAAAGTCACTTGATTAATGTTTCTTCACTTGATATTTTTTCACTTGATTTTTTCACTTGATATTTTTTCACTTGATATATTTTTTTCACTTGATATATATATGTATATTTCACGGACAAAAAAAGAATTTTTCTGTTTTGTGGATTTTCCTTTTTGATTTTTAAGAATATTAATTATTAATTTTATAATTTTTTTATTATGATGCACTTTATTGATTGGTGTGTAGAGGTCTATGTTTGCGCTGGTTTATTTAATATGTATACACTATCCTTGTATTTCTTACTCTTTCAGTACTTGCATCAAGAAGGTACATTTTACAGTAATGTACTATTTGCTTCTAATTTTAGAAGCTACTACTTTTTATAAAGTTTTTGTATCAGAAACCATGCACTTTGCGTACTCCATACCGTGATGTGAATATGATGAAACTCATTTAAAGGGTCAGTCTATTTAAAACATATTTTGCATGTGGAAGGACAGTGATGAGTTGAATCACCTACCAGCTTACCGGTAATTTATCTCTGGAATTGACAAGATCCCTTCACCGAATTGTTGCAATGGAAGCCCCTTTCGCTGTCAAACTACCTGATAATTATAAAAGAAAAATTAGATGTGTTTGGAGTGACTAAAAAAATAGATGAAGGGCATGAGTCTGAGTTGCTTGTTGCAGCCAATTTAGTGTTCACAGTTATTTTCCAATCTAAACCTGAACCTAATCTAGTTCAAAGTCATTATCTAACCTAGATCCCAGACAAATTGCATCTGGAATCTGATTGTTCGCTATGGGAATCATATTCACTTACGCTTTTTACAACATGTAACAGATATTCCTCAGTCAGTGTATGACAATAAAATGATACACTCACACCCAACTAGGCATTATCTGGCTGTATTTGGGACATAATCACATTGATTGTTTAATATTGTTCTTTGTATATAATATGTTAATTGTAATATTTACAGACATTTTGATGGATAATGTCACTATAGGTTATATTAGTAAATGGTTTGAAATCTGACCTGTTTTGTTGCTGTTGTTTTAAAAAAATAAGGACATAAAATGATTTAATTATTGTCTTTTCTGATTGCTGTGATTTTTCAGATGCTACCCCCCTATTTGGAACTCCTTTCATTGTGTCATTTGCACTCATTAACGCTCAAAACTCAAATATCCAGGCAAAATCCAATAGCAGACTTTTATTGGGAATAGCTGTTTACTTGAGTCTGTGTTATGTATTTTTTTTTAAGTATGGCTCCACAAAGTTTTGGGATAGATGCAAGAAATGAGATCTTTTAGAATGAATTGACCTGCAGTTTATTCCTTCTGACTTGCACTTGACCTGCTTTTAACTGTGTTTTGCATTTGCATAGACTTGTATTGGAATGCAAAACCCATATGATACCAACAAAAGCCTGTGGACACAGCCCATGGCTCTTAGAGTGTCTTCCAGCACTGACGTTATGATCTGAGATGATGTGTCTGTTGTCTTCAAGAAAGTTAATGCTGGAAGAATGCAAAACTTTAAAATATGGTATGTTGTACTTGCTTGTTAAAGTAAGGTAAATGATATGTTATTGGATTAGTGTTTTTCTTTAGGTGCATCCAGATTGTTTTCACAGAGCAGCAGGCATCTTGTTTAAACCATTATTAAACCTTTATATTGCAGTTTACCAATCATTAGATGTGGTGGCAGCGTTTGTTTTATTTTTTTTCCCTCTATTTTCACCTAGTGATCTGGCAAGTAGCACACCTCCTGTATTAGAGTGCCTCCACTCTGGAAGAAGGCGCACATGAGGCACATTTGGAAAACAGCATGGTCAGCCTGGGAGGCAGATGGTGGAGTTAGATGGTCTAGAGCAGTGGTCTCCAAACTGTGGCCCGGGGGCCAGATGCAGCCCTTTGCTTGCTTTTATGGGGCATAATTCCCCCCACTGACACCAATGAAGGGCCACAATTCCTGCCAATGACACCAATGATGGGATACAATATCTCCCATTGACAACAACGTTGTGGCCCAATTTCTCCCAGTGACACTAACAATGGGGTCCAGTGACAACAATGATGAGGCACAATCTCTTCCAATGCCACCAAAAATGGGACGTTGTTTTTTTTAGAAAAAGTCGTCAAGACCTTTTCTACTCCCAATGGCCACGGTCCGGCCCCCCTAAAGTCCGAAGGCCAGTAAACTTGCCCTTTGTTTAGAAAGTTTGGAGACCCCTGGTCTAGAAGATTTAATTGCACTAACAAATTGAAGCCAAAATCCAGCTAACACTTTATAAGCAATTATAGCAACAGTTTTTTTCTTTTGATAAAGGTTTTACATAATAAAATAAAAGCTGACTATTGCAAGCACCCCTGTCAGTGTTAAATGGTTTATCTCATCCCTGTAACTGATACATCTGAATGAGAGCTTGTTCTTCTGAAAAACAACAGACTTACTGGCTGGATGACCAGATGAAAAGAGAAGAGAGCCAAAAAATAAAACAAATGCAGCCATCACATTTATGAATTGGTAAGCTGCAATATAATAAATGTTTGCTTTTGTGTTTAATACAGCTGTAACTTATAAAATACTATTTTATTTATAATCTATAACAGGGTTTTTCGACCTTTTTACCTTTGTGGAACTTTAGGCAAAAAGATCTCAGGGAATCCCTGAAATAATTTTTAGATCTACGGTTCAAAATACATAAAAATACTTTTTTTAAATAGCATTAAAAATAGAATAAATAATACATACCTATTAAATGTGAAACAAGGCACATTACATGGGGTCAGCAGGGCACATTATGGGGCACATTATAGGGGGCACAGCAGGGCACATTATGGGGGAAGAGCAGGGCATATTACCTAGGGGCAGGGGGGCATATTATGGGGCACAGCAAGGCACATTGAGGCCCAGCAGGGCATATTACATGGAGGCAGGAGGGAACATTATGGGGAAAAGCAGGGCATATTACATGGGGGCAGGTGGGCACATTATGGTAAGGGATTCTGAAATATGTTGAGCAATGAAGGGAAGTGACTGTGATGAGTCCTCTTCTGGCGCGATGTTCCCCACCAGCCCCTCCTCTCTTATTTATCCCATGTGATGTCACATAGAAACACCTGGGATGGACAGGAGGGGTTGGAGGGGAACAGCACACCAAAAAAAGACTCATCACAACTGCCTCCCTGCATTCCTCTGTATTTGTCGGCTAAGGGGAGATGCAATGAGATAAGATGTGATTGATGGGTAGATTGTGGCAGAACCCCTGAGGACTTCTTAAGGAAGTCTGGCTGAGAAACATTGATCTATACCTTATAATCCCTTTTCTTTGCATATGAAAAGAAGCATTATAATACATACTCTTTAGGACAGGGGTCCTCAAACTTTTTAAACAGGGGGCCAGTTCACTGTCCCTCAGACTGTTGGAGGGACGGACTATATTTTCAAAAAAAAAAAGATTGCTATTAGTAAAATACCTCTATATACAGTTGCAAGAAAAAGTATGTGAACCCCTTGGGATTCCGTGGAGTTTTGCATGAATTGGGCATAAAATGTGCTCTGAACGTCATCTAAGTCACAACAATAGAAGAACACAGTCTGCTGAACATAATACTACACAAACATTAGATGTTGCCATGGTTTAATTGCACATAACATGTAAACATTCACAGTGCAGGGAGGAAAAAGTATGTGAACCTTTCGACTTAATAACTGGTTGACCCTCCTTTGGCAGCAATAACCTCAACCAAACGTTTCCTGTA